>NW_022196904.1:73102443-73124539 GCF_008632895.1 Mastomys coucha
TTTCAGAAAACTAACCAAAATTTTCTGAGAGAAACCCCAAGCCTTCCGTCACTCTCATCACCTCACTGGAACCTGTCTCATGTTGTAAGCCTGGTCTTTCCTCTCTGTCACCTGACCAGTCTCATTCTTTTTACTGTTATCTTGTCATGCCATCCTTTCCCGCTTCCCCTTTAAGCAACTAACCAGCATCCTCATGTCAGATTAGAACTGGAGTCTTGCTTTGTTTCCTATTCTTTCTTTTATTTGGTAGCCAAAACATATAGGGCAAGGGAGTACTACTGGTTAATGTTCAACTCATCATTTATCTGAATATCTACCTGTCTTAGGGTTTCTATTGCTGTGAAGAGATGCCATGGCCTCAGCAACTCTTATAGAGGAAAATATTTAATTAGGGGTCCTTAGAGTTCAGAGGCTTAGTCCATCACTGTTATGGCAGGACGCCTGGTGGCATGCAGGCGGACATGGCGCTGGAGAGGTAGCTGAGAGTTCTGCATCTGGATCTGCAGGCAGCAGGAAGAAAAACATGAATCACTGGACCTTTTTTGACCTTCTGAAACCTATATCCCACCCCCAGTCCTCCAACAAGGCCACACCTACCAATGATGCCACTCCCTGTGGGTGTGTGGGGGGCATTTTTCAGTCAAAGCACTACACTGCTTCAATACTTAGTTGCTGGGTTCAGTTCACCAAGCATAAGATTCCTCCACTGAGACCCCAGCTTTCTCTTTCTCCTTTTCTTTATTGTCTTCTTTTTCTTCACTTTTTCCCTCCTTTTCTGTCCCTTCCTCTCCAGTGAAGCAATTCCCTCATCTCCTGAGTGCTGATAATAATAATAATAATAATAATAATAATAATAATAATAATAATCAACAACTTTCCTTCTACTATCAAATATCAACTGTCTATAAAATTGTTTCTTGCATTTCTTTCTTGTAATACTTGTTGTTTTTTCCTAAGCATCCAATTAGTTGGAGCATGCAAACAACAGAATTTGTACATTGCATAACTCCTATTATAGGGTGACATGTTCCCTCCAATGTTACCTGGGCCCTTATGCTAGAATGTTTTCTATTCTGATCTGAGTAGTTGGTAACTATCCACACCTTTGTGAATTGTACCTCTCCATTGATGGGCAGGAGAGAAATACCTAGAATATAAAAGTCATCAACTTTTCCCAGAAATGAATGGGAAAGAAGAGAGGCAAGACTGTGAACTGTTGCCCCAACAGGAGGCCACAGGGTTTTTTGTTTCACTGGACTTCTGTGGTCAGACTCCCATCCACTGGGCTAGCAAGGTAGAAATGAGGGGCTTATACTCTTGGATTAGCTCATAACTATTGCTCTCAGGGTCTCTTTTTTAATCCTTATGCTGTCTGTGCCCATTTTTATTTACATGGTGTTCTCAGTTGACCTTTTTACAACCCTGCCACCAGGGTGTTACCTTTCTCCCCAGGTCTTGTGCTCTACCCCTTAGTTGGGCATCTTTTCAGAACCGCTTTCGCTTGAATCTAGCAGTAAGCATTTGGAGGTCATTCTTATCACTTTGAATGAACATAAGATGTTACCTTCTTTGCAAGACTGGTGGCTGTCTCCTGTAGCTCTCAGCTGCTGTCTACAAAATCCCAAGGTTTGATTTATGCATCCTCTTCCACCCAGGGCTGTCCAACACTCACTGGCTGGGCATTTGACTTGGCAAACATTGAGAGCAAGCGTGAGGTTATTTTCAGAGTGATAAATGCTTGTTCTCTCAATGGAAAATATAAATTGGTGATGGATTACCCAATGCTTCTTGCTTACTTTAAATCGAAACATTGTATCGAACTTACCCTAACTGCAGAGTTCTTATAAATAAACAATCCTCCTTGGATTTTTATGGCTGTGGGATTGCTGCCAAGTACAGGCCTGGTGGCCTAAAAACCGAGTGAAATAGAACAGAAAGCTCAAGCCTTAGAGGGAGAGAGAGGGAAGGAGATGGTAGTTCTGGTTCCCGGAGAGCTCTCAGGCTGGGCCCTTGGTTGTTTCTGCAAAGCACTCTGCAATCCTACCCCCAGGAGATTCCTCCATTAAGCAGGAAGCCAGCTTGCCAGGAGCTGTGGCAGCCCCTGAAGGCTGCAGGAGAGGGAGATCTATGCCCCCACTCAGCTGCTGGGAGAGGCTGTCACTCAGAAGTCTCCGTGGCACTTTGGAAGAATAACCCTTTTCTCTCTGGAACCTCAATGTGTGAAGTCAACTGTCTCCTAATCTATCCTCATGGCTGGGACAGTTCCAGGGTTTTGGATTAAACACTTAGAGCACAAATCTCTTTAAACCTTTCCTAAATAAGAAATTATGCGAGGCTCTTGGGTGAAAGATTCTCTCTCCTAGGGAATTAAAACCATCTTCTCTGATTGTTCCACAGAGAAAAAAGTAGCACAGGGTCCCACTCTCTAATTGGCTAATGCCATTTAGTCCCCACTGAGAAGTTGCTTGGAGAGGCCTCACACTCTCTGGAGGGCCTCTTAGCTGGCCAGCAAGGAATCTGGATTCAGAAGTTATTTATTTTCTGCTTCCATTATTCACTTGGTAGAGGGACCGGTACTGAGAGAGTCACAACGTAAACCTCCATGGCATGAAAAGTCAAAGAGAATTACTGAGCCCTCTGCTCCATTGCTTTATACCAGTTGTCACCGTGTGCTTGGAAGAACTATGGGCACTTTTATTTGATGGAAAAGATGTAAATTTCTCTCCATATTTTAAGTAAAGATGAAATGATCTATTCCATGCTGCTGTTGTTACCATCTGGTAGGGGTGTTGAAAATAGAACTTTTTTATGCTTCATGTTAAAGTAAGACATAGCTCCCCAGGTCAGTAAGCATTGCCAGGAGGGTACATCAATATGTGCCCAGGTAAGGTGCCACCATAAATAGACATTGAATCATCATGTGCCTGAGAGGTGGCCTCTCTCTTGTTTATGTTGACTGTGGTGATGTTTTAAGTCAGGATGGGAAAGGTTTTGAAGGGAAGAAGGGGCCTGTGAGGCTTTCAGGAGAGATAGTGTATTTGCATCTCCCAAGGTAGGGAAAGAAGGCCCTGGGGGAAGCAGCTTGGGACAGTACTCCAGGAGCAGTATTGGTTTCTGTCCTGATAATGCAAATGAAGCCAGTCCATGAAAGAAGGGAAGTGGGCTGGGAGATGACTTAGTGGGTAAAACATTTGCTTGAACAAGCATAAGGATCAGAGTTCAGATCCCTGGCATTTGTATAAATGGGTGCGTGGACCTGCCTGCAAACCCAGCACTGGGAAGGCAGAGACAGGTGATCCCTAGGACTAGCTGGTTGGCTAGACTAGCTAAATCGATGAGCTGTGGGTTGAACAGAGACTCAATAAATAAAATAGAGAGCTACAGAAGATGACACCAAAGATCAACCTCTGCTCTCCACATGCAGGCACACACATGTGCATAAATACCCACATACCTATGTGCCCATATGCATGAGGGCTTGCATAGACACATGCACACACATACACAACACACACAAAAGCAGAATGATTGTGATCACTCTGATCAGAAAGGGTGAGTGGGGAGAGAAGTGTTACTGCAGAAGTCCTTGGAAAGGTGTGGGCAGGAGTTGGGCAGCCCCAGGAGACAGTGCACTCTGACAGCTGGCTGTGCTCCCTTCAGAGAGAGCCATCTTGGGGTTCCAGGGTGTGAGGGCTGCCTGGTAGCAGTTGTGCACTTCCAGGGACATGGATGTTGGGTCAGTGATGATTGGATGAAGCCAACACATCCCACCACTTCAGGTGATGGCCAAGGGCTCAACACCTTTATATCGTTTTCTTCCCTACCTCCTGCACAGACATCTTCTAATGGATTCAGTGTCTGATAGTCTGAACCTTTTTGCCTTTTGTAGTACTTTCAGCTTTAAAACATGTTAGATTCTGTGGTTTAATCACACTTCCATTGTGGATTTATTTATTTATTTATTTATTTTATTTATTTATTTATTTATTTATTTATTTATTTATTTGCCTTGAACACTCTCTGCAGGAGAACTAAGGAGCCCTGTGGACTGAATGCTTTGTCGCTCTGGGTCACCCGTCATCATTGAAGAAACTTTAGTGAAGACAAGTGACTTTAGGAAGAACACAAATGAGAGAGATTTTATTTTACTAACTGACTATTTTCATTTATGGAAAGATAAGTGACAGCCCTTTCTATTTACAGCCAGGATATAAAGCTGTTTTAAAAAATTATTTTAGCTAAGGTTAGACTAGCTGGGAGGCACAGGCCTAGCAAGTGGCAGGGCAGCCAGGACAGGATCCTTTTTACCTCCGTCTACACCTAGGAGTGATGGCAGTGGATCCACAGCTCTCTCTGCCCCTTCCGTGCAAGCAGAGAGCTTGCCTCCAGGGAGTGCTCTAACCCAGGGACTCAGGACTCAGGAAGGATGACTGATCCACAGCCATCTGCGCCCAGGTTTTACCAGAGGAAAGCTGATCTCCCAGAAGTGCTGACACAGGCTTATAGACCCACAGGAGGAACAAGCTCCAGCCAGAGACAGCAAGAACATCTACCACCAGAGATCAACAGATGGTGAAAGGCAAATGCAACAATCTTACCAACAGAAACCAAGACTACTTGGCTTCATCAGAACCCAGTACTCCCACCACAACAAGTCCTGGATATCCCAAAACATGGGAAAAAGCAAGATTTGGATCTAAAATCATATCTCATGATGGTGATAGAGGAATTTAAGAAGGACATGAGTAACTCCCTTAAAGAATTACAGGAGATCATGAGTAAACAAGTAGAAGCCCTTAAAGAGGAAATACAAAAATCTCTTAAGGAATTATAGGAAAGCACAAACAGGTGAAGGAATTGAACAAAACCATCCAGGACCTAAAAATGCAAGTAGAAACAGTTAAGAAATCACAAAGAGAGACAACTCTGGAGTTAGAAATCTTAGGAAAGAAGTCAGGAACCATAGATGCAAGTATCACCAACAGAATACAAGTGATAGAAGAGAGAATCCCAGGGGCAGAAGATACCATAGAAAACATTGACACAACAGTCAAAGAAAACACAAAATGCAAAAAGATCCTAACCCAAAACATCCAGGAAATCCTGGACACAATGAGAAGACCAAATCTAAGAATAATAGGTATAGAAGAGAGAGAAGATCTCCAACTTAAAGGGCCAGTAAATATCTTCAACAAAATTATAGAAGAAAACTTCCCTAACCTAAAGAAAGAGATGCCCATGAACCTACAAGAAGCCTACAGAACTCCAAATAGACTGGACCAGAAAAGAAACTCCTCCTGCCACATAATAATCAAAACACCACATGCACAAAACAAAGAAGAATATTAAAAACAGTGAGGGGAAGTAGTCAAGTAACATATAAAGGCAGGCCTATCAGAATTACACCAGATTTCTCACTGGAGACTATGAAAGCTAGAAGATCCTGGGCAGATGTCATGCAGACCCTAAGAGAACACAAATGCCAGCCCAGACTACTATACCCAGCAAACTCTCAATCACCATAGATGGAGAAACAAAAGTATTCCATGAGAAAACCAAATTCACACAATATATTTCCACAAATCCAGCCCTTCAAAGGGTAATAAATGGAAAACTCCAACACAAGGAGCGGAACTACATCTCCGAAAAAGCAAAAGTGTAATCTTCCAACAAAACTAAAAGAAGATAGCCACATGAACAAAATTTCAACCCTAACAACAAAAATAACAGGAAGCAACAATTACTTTTCCTTAACATCTATTAATATCAATGGACTCAATTCCTCAATAAAAAGACATAGACTATTAGATTGAGTACATAAACAGGACCCAACATTTTGTTGCATACAGGAAACCCACCTTGGTGACAAAGACAGATGCTACCTCAGAATAAAAGGCTGGAAAACAATATTCCAAGCCAATGGTCCCAAGAAAAAAGCTGGAGTAGCCATTCTAATATGGAATAAAATTGACTTTCACCCTAAAGTGATCAAAAAAGATAAGGAGGGACAGTTCATACTCATCAAAGGTATGATTTACCAAGATGAACTCTCAATTCTGAACCTCTATACTCCAAAGCAAAGGGCATCTACATTCATAAAAGAAACTTTACTAAAGCTCAAAGCATACATTGCACCGCACACAATAATAGTGGGAGATTTAAACACCCCACTTTCTGCAATGGACAGATTGTGGAAACAGAAACTAAACAAAGACACAGTGAGACTAAGAGAAGTTATGAAACAGATGGATGTAACATATCTATAGAACTTTTTATCCTAAAACAAAAGGATATACCTTCTTCTCAGCACCTCATGGTACCTTCTCCACAATTGACCATATAATTGGTCACAAATCAGGCCTCAACAGATACAAGAAGATTGAAATAATTCCTTGCATCGTATCAGATCACCATAGACTAAGGCTGTTCCTCAATAACAACATAAATAATAGAATGCCTACATACACATGGAAACTTAACAACACTCTATTCAATGATAACTTGGTCAAGGAAGAAATAAAGAAATTAAAGACTTTCTAGAGTTTAATGAAAATGAAGCCACAACATATCCAAACTTATGGAACACAATGAAAGCAGTCCTAAGAGGAAAACTAATAGCTTTAAGTGCCTCCAAAAAGAAACTGGAGAGAGCATACACCAGCAATTTGACAGCACATCTGAAAGCGCTAGAACAAAAAGAAGCAAATTCACCGAAGAGGAGTCAAAGGCAGGAAATAATCAAACTCAGGGCTGAAATCAACCAAATAGAAACAAAAAAGAACTATACAAAGAATCAACCAAACCAGGAGCTGGCTCTTTAAGAAAATCAACAAAATAGATAAACCCTTAACCAGACTAACTAGAGGGTGCAGAGACAGTATCCTAACAAGAACAGAAATGAAAAGGGAGACATAACAATAGACACTGAGGAAATCCAAAAAATCATGAGATCCTACTACAAAAGTGTATACTCAACAAAACTGGAAAACCTGGATGAAATGGACATTTTCTTGACAGATACCAGGTACCAAAGTTAAATCAGGATCAGACCAGCAATCTAAACAATCTTATATCTGCTAATGAAATAGAAACAGTCATTAATAGTCTCCCAACCAAAAAAGCCCAGGACCAGATGGATTTAGTGCAGAGTTTTATCAGACCTTCAAAGAAGACCTAATAGCAATACTCCTCAAATTATTCCACAAAATAGAAACAGAGGTACTCTACCAAATTCATTCTATGAAGCCACAATTACTCTTATACCTAAACCACACAAAGACCTAACAAAGAAAGATAACTTCAGACCAATTTCCCTTATGAATATTGATGCAAAATTACTCAATAAAATTCTTGCAAATTGAATCAAAGAACACATCAAAATGATCGTACACCATGATCAAGTAGGCTTCATCCTAGGGATGCAGGGATGGTTTAATATATGGAAATCCATTAACGTAATTCACTATATAAAAAACTCAAAGAAAAACACCATATGATCATCTCATTAGATGCTGAGAAAGCATTTGACAAAATCCAACATCTCTTCATGATAAAAGTCTTGAAAAGATCAGGAATTCAAGGCCCATTCTTAAACATAGTAAAAGCAATATACAGCAAACCAGTAGCCAACATCAAACTAAATGGAGAGAAACTTGAAACAATTCCACTAAAATCAGGGACTAGACAAAGCTGCCCACTCTCTCCCTACTTATTCAATATTGTACTTGAGGTCCTAGCCAGAGCAATTTAGACAACAAAAGGAGATCAAAGGGATACGAATTGGAAAGGAAGAAGTCAAATTATCACTATTTGCTGATGATATGATAGTATACTTAAGTGACCCCAAAAATTCCACCAGAGAGCTCCTAAACCTGATAAAGAACTTCAGCAAAGTAGCTGGATATAAAATTAACTCTAGCAAATAAGTGGTCTTCCTCTACACAAAGGATAAACAGGCAGAGAAAGAAATTAGGGAGACAACACCCTTCACAATAGTTACAAATAATATAAAACACCTTGATGTAACTCTAACTAAGCAAGTAAAAGATCTGTTTGACAAGAACTTCAAGTCTCTGAAGAAGGAAATTGAAGAAGATCTCAGAAGATGGAAAGATCTCCCATGCCTGTGGATTGGCAGGATTAATATAGAAAAGAATGGCCATCTTGCTAAAAGCAATCTACAGATTCCATGCAATCTCCATCAAAATTCCAACTCAATTCTTCACAGACTTAGAAAGAGCAATTTGCAGATTCATCTGGAATGACAAAAGACCCAGGATAGCCAAAACTATTCTCAACAATAAAGGAACCTCTGGTGGAATCACAATCCCAGACCTTAAGCTGTACTACAGAGCAATTGTGATAAAAACTGCATGGTATTGGTACAGTGACAGGCAGGTAGATCAGTGGAATGGAATTGAAGACCCAGAAATGAACTCACAAACCTATGGCCACTTGATCTTTGACAAAGGAGCTAAAACCATCCAGTGGAAAAAAGAGCATTTTCAACAAATGGTGCTAGCTCAACTGGCTGTTAGCATGTAGAAGAATGCAAATTGATCCATTCCTCTCTCCTTGTACAAAGCTCAAGTCCAAGTGGATCAAGAACCTCCACATCAAACCAGATACACTGAAACTAATAGAAAAGAAAGTGGGGAAGAGCCTTGAGCACATGGATACAGGGAAAAATTTCCTGAACAGAACACCAATAGCTTATGCGCTAAGATCAAGAATTGACAAATGGGACCTCATAAAGTTGCAGAGCTTCTGTAAGGCAAAAGATACTGTCAATAGGACAAAACGGCAACCAACAAATTGGGAAAAGATCTTTACCAATCCTATATCTGATAGAGGGCTAATATCCAATATATACAAAGAACTCAAGAAGTTAGGCTCCAGAGAACCAAATAAACCTATTAAAAAATGGGGTACAGAGCTAAACAAAGAATTCTCAACTGAGGGATAGCGAATGGCTGAGAAGCACCTAAAGAAATGTTCAACATCCTTAGTCATCAGGGAAATGCAAATCAAAACAACCCTGAGATTCCACCTCATACCAGTCAGAATGACTAGGATAAAAAAACTCAGTTGATAGCAGATGCAGGAGAGGTTGTGGAGAAAGAGGAATACTCCTTCATTGCTGGTGGGATTGCAAGCTGGTACAACCACTCTGGAAATCAGTTTGGTGGTTCCTTCGGAAACTGGACATAGTACTACCAGAGGACCCAGCTATACCACGTCTGGGTATATACCTAGAAGATGCTCCAACATGTAATAAGGACATATGCTCCACCATGTTCATAGTAGCCTTATTTATAATAGCCAGAAACTGGAAACAACCCAGATGTCCCTCAAGAGAGGAATAGATACAGAAATTGTGGTACATCTTCACAATGGAGTACTACTCAGCTATTAAAAACAATGAATTTACAAAATTCTTAGGGAAATGGATGGATCTGGAGAATATCATCCTGAGTGAGGTAACCCAATCACAAAAGAACACATATGGTATGCACTCTCTGATAAGTGGATATTAGCCCAGAAGATTGGAATACACAAAGTATGATTCATAAACCACAAGAAACTCAAGAAGAAGAAAGACCAAAATGCGGATACTTCATTCCTTCTTAGAAGGGGGAACAAAATACCCATGGAAGGAGTTGCAGAGACTAACTATGGAGCAGAGACTGAAGGAAGGACAATCCAGCCTGATATAGCTGTCTCCTGAGTGGCTCCGATGGTAGGTACCCTACTAATATAGAAGTAGAGGCTCACAACCATCCATTGAACTGAGTACAGGGTCCCCAATGAAGGAGCTAGAGAAAGGACCCAAGGAGCTGAAGGGTTTGCATCCCCTTAGGATGAACAACAATATGAATTAGCTAGTACCCTCAGAGCTCCCAGGGTCTAAACCACCAACCAAAGAGTATACATGGTGGGACTAATTGTTTTTGTTTTTTGGAGGGGAAACTGGGAAAGGAGATACTGTATGACATGTAAATAAAGAAAATATCTAATAAAAAATAGTAATTTTATTACTGTGCATATAAACATATACCACACACATACACACACATACCACATGAATACTCACACACACATACACATAACACATAAACACATACATACACACATTCACATACATACACACACACTCTCATATACACATACAGATACCACATAAACACATATGCATACACACATATGCACACACACTCACACACACAGAAGCATACATGCATACCTGCATACTCACACACATGCACACACACTCACATAAATACATACTCTCTCTCTCTCCCTCTCTCTCTCTCTCTCTCTCTCTCTCTCTCTCTCTCTCTCTCTCTCTCTCTCTCACACACACACACACACACACACACCCCTTCTCTTGAATGTGGTGATTTGTATAGTTGGAGCCACGGCATCTTACATAGGTACTGAGTTTCCCAGAGCCCCTTGCAGTGAGCTGAAGCCATCTGAGTAGAGAAGATGTTCATCTTCTGGAGGGAAAGACTATGGCAGAGGCATCTTCTTTCCTCTCTCAGATCTGACTATCTCATACCAAGTATATTCAAACAAATTTTTGGTGGATGCTTAACTGCCTCAAGTACCTATAGTGGACTGGTACGTAAGAAACAACGACTCTTAGTCTTTCAGCCTCTGGGTCTCCTCACTCAGGCTTCCATTCCTCTTCTATGTGCTCATTCAATACCCACTACAAGATCACATAGAAAGGAGCAGAGGTAGAGAGAACCCACTACCCTTGTGCACTCAGGCATGGAGACTCTCCTGGCTGTCAAGATCCTGTACAATTGCTGCACCGTTGAACCTGCCTCTGCACTTCTGGATTTCTATATTGTGGGGTTTAGATAAACATACGAGGACACGAAGCACTGTGTATTGTGCAGAACAGATCCCATGTCCTGAAACCCTCTGTGCTCTGCCTTTCCCTCCTTTCTCCAACCCAGACCTTGATGATCATTTTACTAACTCCACAGGTCTACCTTTTCCCTATTTGCACAGGAATTGGACACAATGTGGTTGGCTACATGGGTTCTTTATCTTTACTTTGGCTTATGCATTTAACTTTCCTTCATGTCTTTTCATGTTTTACCTAAAAAATCTCTCTCTCTCTCTCTCTCTCTCTCTCTCTCTCTCTCTCTCTCTCTCTCTTGGATTTATCTATCTATCTATCTATCTATCTATCTATCTATCTATCTATCTATCTAGGATGTATGTATGTATGTATGTATGTATGTATGTATGTATCTATCTATCTACCTAGGATCTATGTATCTATGTATCTATGTATCTATGTATCTATCTATGTATCTATGTATCTATCTATCTATCTATCTATCTATCTATCTATCTAGGATCTATGTATCTATGTATCTATGTATCTATGTATCTATGTATCTATCTATCTATGTATGTATCTATGTATCTATGTATCTATGTGTCTATCTATCTATCTATCTATCTATCAATCGATCTATCTATCTATGTATCTAGGATCTATGTATCTATGTATCTATCTATGTATCTATGTATCTATGTATCTATCTATCTATTTATCTATGTATCTATGTATCTATGTGTCTATCTATCTATCTATCTATCTATCTATCGATCGATCTATCTATCTATGTATCTAGGATCTATGTATCTATGTATCTATGTATCTATCTATGTATCTATGTATCTATGTATCTATCTATCTATTTATCTATGTATCTATGTATCTAGGATCTATCTATTTGTATGTGTTTTTACAAGTGTGCTTGGAGGCTAGAGGAGGGCGGCTGATGCCCTGTCGCTGAAGATGGTTGTGAAACACCTGTTGTCAGGGCTGGGAACTGAACTTGAACTTGGGTCCTCTGGAAGAGCTTCTATCACTTTTAACCACAAAGCCATCTCTGTAGCCCTTCATGTTTATTTTTTAGTGTCAAATGATACTAAGTTGTTTGGATGTCCATTCACTGAATGACATCTTGTTGAATTTCTTGTTGTAGCAGTGATGAGTGAAGCTGCTGTAGATCTCCTTTCTCAGTTTTTTAAAAATAGATTTTCATGTCCTTTGGTTAAATGCTAAGATGCATAAATGCTGGATTTGTGTGTTTATTTTTGGGATATGTATATACATATACATATACATATGTATGTGTGTGTGTGTGTGAGAGAGAGAGAGAGAGAGAGAAAGAAACTGTCAAACCTTCTTTTAAAGTGTCTGCCCCATTTTGTATGCCCACCAGTAATGAGTGAGAACTCATGTTTGTTATGAATTGAATATTTATGTGCTCCTCCAAATTCATATATTGAAATTCAAACCCTTAACATGGGAGTAGGTGGGTGTTTCAGAGGTAATTATATCAAGAGAGTGGAACCCTCCTGAATGGGACTAGTGCTCTCAGAAAAACGAACAGTGCACCAGAGCACAGACTCTTCCCAGCTTCGTACCCCGTGAGAACACAGGAGAAGACAGCCATCTAGGGCCAGAGAGAATGCTCTCTCCAGACGCTGTGTCTGCATGCACCTTGGCCTTGGCCTTCCCAGCTTCTAGGGCTGTGAACAAGAACTCCTGTCAGACTAAACCCTAGTCTATTGCAGTTTTCAACAGCCGTGGGGACAGACGGGGGGCTGTCTCAGGCCCTTTTGAGCGTTTTATAACTCACTTTTGTTACAATGGTTGAGTTTGTGACTGAACCACACGTTCGTCCTCAGCTACACACAGAGCTCATCTGTGAACACTGATATGCCAGGAATGTTCACGTCAGAGGGGACAGGCTGGTCAGTCATTGCAGTGTGGGAGCCCAGTAAGAGTGACGTATAAGCCCAGAGGGCTGTTTAGCATTAGAGCTCATTCTGTGCCAAGCCTCAGGTTTCCCATATTTATTTATTTATTATATGTAAGTACACTGTAGCTGCCTTCAGACGCACCAGAAGAGGGTGTCAGATCTCATTGCTGGGATTTGAACTCATGACCTTCCGAAGAGCAGTCAGTGCTCTTCCCCACTGAGCTATCTCACCAGCCCCGGTTTCCCATATTTAAATAAACTTATTAGATCAGGATGGGTCCTGGGCCCTGTCAGCATGCAACAGCCTGGGGTTCAAAGTTCTCTCTGCCTGGAACACTTTGTTCCTCCTGAACTGCTTGGCTACACTGGAAAGAGTTACTCTACCTTCCAATTTCAACATAAGGCTTCCTTCTTCTAGGACATCTTCCTATTCTCCTCCTCTCCTCTGGTTAGCTTTTGTGACCAAAACTCAGGCGAGAACATTTTTTTTTTTTAGATTCTAAGTAGAATTCCTTTGACAGAGTAATTATTGATACACACTTTACCTTAGACTAGTCGTGCTGTTTTAGGTAATGCCCGTTGTAGTATGTTTTTTTATTTTGATTAAGTCCAATTTATCAATTGTTTGTTTAAAGTAATTAAAATTTTTATTAGATATTTTCTTTATTTATATATCATATGATTTCTCCTTTCTCAGTTTCCCTTCCAAAAAACAAACAAACAAGCAAACAAAAACAACAAGAACCAACCCCTGTTGCCTCCCCCCTCCCCATGCCTGCCACCCCACCCTATCCCACTTATTGGCCCTGGCATTCCCCTACACTGGGGCACAGAACCTTCACAGGGCCAAGGGCCTCTCCTCCCACTGATGATCAACTTTGCAATCCTCTACTATACACATGCTGCCGGAACCATCATCCTACCATGCATAGTCCTTGGTTGGTGGCTGAGAACATCTTTTTAAAAATAGGCTTATTTTTATTATTTTTAGTGTGTGTGTGTGTGTGTGTGTGTGTTTTCAGGTGTTGACAGAGGCCAGAGAGTATCAGATTTTCCAGAGCTGTAGTTCAGGTGGTTGTGAGCAGCCTGACTTTGGTGCTGGGAACTGAACTCAGATCCTCTGGAAGAGGAGAGGGTACTTCTCATTGCGAAGCTATCACTCCATGCCCACCAAGAAAACACCTTTAAGGTAAAAACCATATTAGCTTTGTCTTTGATTTTGGAGTCTACAGTCCTTGGATCTGTAGATTCCACACCTGTAAAGGCAAAAATGTCACACTGTGAGAATGGTGGAGTGCCAAGCTGTTCATCCTGGGATGAGTGGGGTGTGTCATAGCCTCAGTGACATATTCCCTCCATCTGGGCCCACCTCCTAACATATTCTACCACCTCCCCAAATAATACCACGAGCTGGAGGCCAAGCACTAGCTCATGAGCTGCTTGTGGTGATCTCATATCCCAGCCACAGACCTCTGGTCTCCCCAAGACCAGATGGCCTCCTCTCCTTGTGCACATTGCCTCTATTTTCTTGTCACAATAGCCACCTCACTCAGTAGTGCTCATTTCTGCTTCCCCAGCCTGGCTCAGGGTTTCTGAGGACATGTCTGAATTGCTTCTATTATCTGTTCAGTCCCTAGTGCACTGTCTAGCCCAGAATGGGGACTTAATATTTCTCTAATGAATAATAAATAAAGGGATGAATGAAGGAATAAACAGGTCAAGAATTTATTATTTTCTATTTAACAGAAACCCTTTCCTCATGACTACATATTTATTTTCTCAGTTTCTCAGACCTCAGTTGACTCTCTTTATGATTCTGCAGGGTAATTTGCATAAGCATGGGAATAAATGCCTCATGTGTAGAGGAGGGTAGGGCTTTGTTTTTCAGTGGGCTGGCTTAGCCATACTGTAGAGTTATTAATACACTTCATGCCTCTAGGCAATTTGACAAGAAAGATAATCCAAACTAATAATCATTAAAATTATACAAAGACTGTTTAGACTCTTCTAAATTTATGCTTCAGGGACTCACTTGAAAGAGTGAGTGAGAACTCAGCTCAATACATCAAATCTCATCCTAGGGGAAGTCACTCTGGAATCTACACAGGGCTTTTCATTTAGCCCAGCCATTCTTTAGAGCTGTGGGCTCCTAAGGTGGGAAAGGCAAAGAACAGGTTCAAGCTCAAACTGAGGTGGCTGGGAAGGTTTTGTTTTCAGAACTTTGGGTTTTATTCTCTAGCCCAAGTTCCTTGTGCTTCATGTATTAAAGAGACATGGTCCAATGGAAGAGAGCGAAGTCTCGCCTAGCAGCACCTGGTGTAGGGCTGAAACATGCAGCTTGACCCATTGGAAGTGGGTTGTGATTAGAATAAGAAAAATGTACAAAAGAACCCGCTATCGACAGAATGCATGATGGGAAACAGGAACCCTTCTTGGGCACTACTTATCCTGAGTGTAAAGTGGAATTTAAGCATATTGAAACTTGTATGGCTTTCCTTTCCTTTAGCCAGGATTTTACATAGTGCTGGCTGGCCTCAGTTTCTCCATGTAGCTGAGGTTGACTTTGAACTCCTGGTCCTCCTGCCTTCCTCTCCTACCACTGGTTTATTTTTCCTATTTCTAAATGGAATCAAAGTGAAACATCCACACTCTCAAAGCTGGTGTCAAACACTAAGGAGATATCTTGAAAATATTTTTAAGTCTTAAAGAGGCTGGAAATCGTATGTTACACCAGTTCTTAATTGAGGATATCTGGAGGTATTTTTTGGTAATATCTGGGAATTGACATCTTTTGAGTGGAGCTGGGGTGCTGGAAAATACCCACAGTGTGCAGAAACACACTAATTGAGGGTAGTCTATTGGTCCCTGAACACTAGAAGTTCCTGTCTGTTGAGAATCCTGGTCCACTGTGCTAGAAAAACAAAGACAAGAGATTCCAATCTTTATCTGACCTCACTGCTCTGGAGCACTGGCCATGGGGGCAGACTGAGAGACAGTGGAACTTCAGTGGACAGCCATGGGGAGGAGATAGAAATCAGTCCTGGTGAGGGAGGGTCGCCTGGCTCCAACGCTGCACTCTGTGGAGGCATCTGTTAGATGAGGAGTCTGGTAGTTTCTAGAAGGTTATTTATTTACTTAGTTTGTTCTAGGAGGCTGGATTTGCTGCGTGGAACACGGAGCTTTTGTTTTGTAAAAGGAATCTTGACCTTGGAGTTTGATACAATTGGATTTGCATCTGAGGTCCATGGCTAAATGTGGCCTTCCCGACCTTCTCTCCTCCTTCCATCTTCAAAATGAATGTCCATTATTCTGTCATTTCTACGTCGTTCTCTCCATATTTGAACATTTCTCACCTTGGTAGCATTCAAAATTTAGTTGGAAGTGATCTTTTTCTGATACGTAAAATAATATTCAATGCAAGCTGTAGCATTGTCTCCACTCCCAAAAAGAGTGGTTAGGGTAACACATTGTGGTAAACTAATCAAATACTGAGGGCTCAGGGTGGAATTAGAGAAGAAAGCAGTCCCCACTTAGAGGGTTTCCAAATCACTTCCTTCCTCTTCCTTGAAGCTCAGCTCTCATTCAGGAGAAGAATCTAGACTCTCATTTGTATGTCTTACTGGATATTTAATCTGTCCCTGACTTCTTTGAACTGTGTGCTCTGAGTGCTGCCTCTTGTATGTGTGTGTGTGTGTGTGTATTCACATGTGAGTGTGTGTTTGTGTGAGTGCATGTGGATGCATGTGTTTGTGTATGTACATGTGCATTCGGGTGTGAGTATGTATGTGTGCATGTGCACTTGTGCGGATGTATGTGTATACATATGAACACACGCATGCTTGCCTGATTGCACAGGATTACAGAAGCACAGGTTTTGCTGACCACACATCAGAGAAGACAATCTGTTCCCCCATCCCCCCACCTCAAGCTCATCCTTTCTCTTGCTCTGGGATGGCTTTTGCCTAAAGCTGAAAATGTCTATGGGTAGACAAAAGCTTTCTGCATCTGGAAGGAGGCTGGGTAGGGTGTGGGATGGTGCACTAGCAATATCAGGACCAGAGCTAGGGCTGGGTATACACCTAGACAGTTATTTTTTTTCCTGAAAGGCTATTTTCACATTTATTTTAGAAAAGGACAGGGCTAGTTGAGTGCTTAGCTTTTAGAGTTAATAAGACATTGCTGAATTTCATGTTGCTCCTTTCCCCTATCAACTTCATTTTACTTGCTGGACAGCAATAGAAATGAATGTCTTATTGTTAACCTGGATGGATGTGTGCACTACAGCTGTCCCGGGAGAGGGCTCCTGCCTGCTCACACTGTGTGTTTGCATGCTAATAGCCACAGTGCTTCTTACAGACAGCTCACATTGCAAACAAGGTGTCTGGAAGTCTTGAAGGGCTTCTCTCCGAGATAGCCTCACAAACTAATGCTGATGTCTTAGGTGACTATCTTTCTCAGTTGCAAGTGACTTGACTATCATCTTCAAGGCCAGTGGCTTCTAGTCAAGTGAAGGGAACACAAATGTGCTTATGACAGTGGGCACCGGGCAGAAGGAAAAGGATGCCTTTGTCTTGTTTCTGACAGTGACATCCCCTGTAAGACCTTCAAAGGGATTTTTGAGCTTTGGTGTCTGTTCAGTGGTGCAACTCCTTTTGTTGTGTCTACCACCACTCATTTAGGTACAAGAACTGAATGAGAGAAAGTGAATTAAAGTGTAGACAGCACATGCATGAAAGACATCAGCGGCTGAGAAAATGGTGCAGAGGATAAGATGGCCATGCAGACACAGGGCCTGGGCTCAGATCCCCACCTTTCATGTAAAATCGAGGCTTGACCGTGTATGCCTGTAACTTCAGTGCTTGGGGGTGGGGTAGGGCTGGGAGACTTGTCAATACAGGAGGTTTTCTGACAGGGGTGCCAGGACCAGCCAGCCTAGCCTAACCAAAAATTGGCAAGCTTGAGATTCTGTGAGAGACTGTCCTGAGGGAGTGAGAGAGAGAGGGTACTAGAACTGGACACCTCATGTCCTTATGTGGCCTCCTGATGTTGAGTTCACATACCCATGAATGAACATGCACAGGGCGAGCGCACACACACACACACACACACACACACACACACACACACACACACACACACAGGGTCCCTTCTTTCAGCCTAAAACCTTATCAGTCAATCATCCAAAAGGCAGGAGGGCAGAGCCAACACACAGATAGTCTGGTAGCCCAGACTCCCCCCTTTCTAGAGAACAGTGGGAATTCCACATCCGGCCAGGTTTGTTCTCAGCAGACATTCCTGCCCACAGGCAAATCCCCTTGACCTCAGGAGAACTTTGAGAGAACTATTGAGCGCAACCTCCTTCTCTCCTGGAGAGCTTAGTTGCTGAATTCCCCCTGGCAGCCCGGCGCTTCCTGACCCTGGTGGTGGCTGCTCCCAATCAGCACCCAGGGGACTCTGGTGGAACGGTAAGGGGATATTTCACAGACAGTGGTGTGGCATTCCAACCTCCTGGCCTTTGTTCCTCCTCACGTTTCAGGACTTGCAGCCTTGCACCTTGGCTGGGAAGTCAGCAGTTGCTGCCGATTTATCCTAGGTTTGGATAAAAGTCAGGGTTTTGATTTCAGCTCTCACCAAGACTGCTGGAAATGGATCCAGAAAACAGGCAAGAAACGGAAATTGCAGTTTCTCTGCTGTGAGCGTCATCCTTTGTGGGTTTGGTACAGACTGATGCATTCAGGCCTGGACATTTATGGGGCTCTTTCCTACCAGAGGGCCTGGGCACCAGCTGGGTAGGAAGTCCCACACAGCAGCAGATGATGTAAGAGGAAGGTGTGGCCAGGGAGCTCAGGAATGACAGCCCGAATGCCCTTAGTCCCATTTTGATTCTCCAAGTAGGTGGAGAATCTAATGAGCAATTGGTATTTCCTTAGGAAAAAACATCATGATGTCACTAATAAATGACAGTGTCAATAGCACTGATATTGACACCTTTGTGATGCATCCTTAAGTCTCAGCTTCTCCATATGTAAGATGCTGGGCGTCCAGGTAAAATGCTGCGAAGCCTAATGACCTGAGTTCTGTCCTCAGCACCCACAGCATAGAAGCGAGACCTAACTCTGGCAGCTTGTCCTTGCCTCTAGGCATGGACTGTGACACCCCCAAACACATGCAAATAAAATGAAAAATTAATAAGTAAGGTGCTGGGCTCTAGCTAGTATGTCTTTAACATTCCTCTTTTTTAGAATTTGTGATAAAATATGCATAACATAAAATTTAGCATCAGTCCATTTTAAATGCACAGCTCAGTGAGATTATGTAACTAACACCCATGCACGTTTTCCTTTTGAAGTACTGAAATTATATACCTGTGAAACAACAATGATACTCTATCCCCCTGCCCCTGGAAGATAGTGGAAATTATACACTATTGTCTGAAGCTTGGAGCTGACACCTTGCACCTTGTACTTATGGAACTGTGCATGCTTTTTCTCTTCGATTGGCTTGTTTTATTTAGTGTCCTGTCCCTGGGGGTTCATCTGTGTTATAGCTGAGTCAACACTTCCTCTTGTCCCCAGGCTGACCAATGCTTCATTGACTGTGTAGACCATGCTTTCTCCAGCTAGCCACCCTTCAATAGGTCCCTGGGAGGGGACCATCTGTTGGTTACTATGAATGATGTGAGGAGTATGGTGTACAGACATGCCTCCAATCCTCTGTTTTCATTCTTTGGGGTACACGTGGAAAAGTGACTTTGCTGGCTGCTGTGGGCATTGTATTGTTGGTGTTTTGGAAGTCATCATTTTGATTGTTTTCTACCATGCTCATCTCTCCTTTGGCTGTTCCATTTTACATTCGAGCCATTACTGCAGGGAGTTCAGAGATCTCCACTACCTGGTCACCATTTGCTTTTCTTTTTCATTTGTTTGTCTCGATAGCATGGGAAACAGATGTCTCCATCAGTCATAAAAGCTGCCGTTCTAAGACTTCTTTCCTCTTTCTCTCTGCCCTTTTTGGTTTCAACAAACTGACTCTTATGGGAGAGCCAGGCCTTCTTGTCTGGTTTTCCATACCACCATCAAAACAACCCAACAAGAATTCTTCGGATTTTGGGGGTGGGTACGGGCACAGATAATCCATCTTTGTTGCTCTTACATGGAAATGGATTAGATGTGGTCATTTTTTTTTCATTAAACACATGGGTGTCTACTGAATGCAAGATGTTCTACGTGTTAATGTGGAGATTATTAAAATAAACCAGAAATGACTCTGCCTTTAGGAGTCTCTCTGTCATGGTAGAGGAAAGAGAACACCATCTCACAGAGGCCAGCTGTGCTTGTGCAGGGAAGGGCAGTGATGAGGGTTAATCATTGCGTGTGGGGTGTGCAATGGCATCTCTCGGCTTTCCCCTGCACTTCTAAGAGGCATGTGTTAGTGCTGTAGTCTTTTGAGATATTCCATGAAGAAGAAAGGACTCCTTCATCACAAGGTTGGCAGAAGGTGCACTCTATCATCTGCCTTGGAGATACACAGACAGTACAGTAATGGCTCTAAGAGGCTGTCTCTTAAAGAGGCCTCCTAATTTTCATGTAACCCCTATCTCTGCCTCCGTGCTACAGGCTAGAATCGAACCTTTAGAACACTTACTCTTGTCTTATGAAAACACAGATTATAAGAAATGCCGCGGAGATGTCTGGTCATGCCCAGACTTGTCTCCCACTGTTTCTACAACCTCTCCCAGGGCATCTGTCTTCCCATTTTCTAGCCCTGCAGTGTGAATACTGGTTATACAAAATCCTGAGAAAATAAGTTACAGAGTCCTTACTTATTGCCATCATGACTGTGGAGATCAGCGTTATGCATAAAACAGTGATTTTTCAGGCTGGGCCTTGCCGTAGGAGACTTCATTTTCAAGCAGCTTTTGATTCAGCGTTTGAGGGAGAATGACGGCTATAGCTTCTTGGTGGACTCAGACATCATCTGTCAGGACCTACTCAGCCAGCACAGACCGACAATGACTTATGCCTGGGAGTCAAAAGGGAGCCACCCTCTAAGTTTATCTGAGGTTGAACTGAGAGTATAGGAGCCCATGAGTGTATTAAAATTGTACCAGAGAAACTAGGCAGAGTAACTTATCGGACACAGTAGACCATACCATGGATGTGGCTGTCACCTGGACAACCCAGAATGATATATACCTAGCATTGTGATGGCATTGCCCTATCTCAACCTATCACTGATAGCTAGATTAAAGGCTGGTGTCCAAGATGACAAGCAGAGACTCCCAGACTCTTCCTGGAACTTCAATTCAGCATGGCCTTCTGCTGTTGGTTCAACTTGCTCATGTCTACCTGCCCCCTGTCCCCCTGTTCCCCTGTCCCCCTGTTCACCTGTCCCCCTGTCCCCTGTTCACCTGTCTGGGTCTGACTCATTGGTTCCCACTGCAAATGTGTTTCATCTAGGGACTAGAACAATTTTGCTCTCAAACGCCAACCCCATTAGGGGTATAAACACTGAATCAAAATTCTAGAGACAAGTTTGTTTTTTTTTCTATTTCATTGTCTTACTCTCTCTTTTGTTTTTCCCCCCTTTCCGTCAGTAGAACACTTTACTTTAAACACAGTTATTTACTCCTAAAAATAATTACCAAGCTTCTACGGCCTCCACACAAACAACTCCTAATTTCCGTGGGCTGTGTGCTTCTGTCCTTTTTGGGGGAAATTACTGGGCTTTTCCATCTTGATTAACTCTTAGCCAGATAGCGAACGCTCACCCTGCCATTTGCACATGGAAACATAATTGGCTATTTCCCCTCACATTTTAGAACCATAATGAATTCAAACATGGAATCATGATCTCTCCTATGCGAGACACGTTGGAGTCATACAGAAGATACCACATTATCTTAGCTCAGAATGAAGACTAGACCCACAGTGAATCTGGCTAGCTGGTGAGGAGGACTCAAGCTCACAGACTTTCCTCAATGTCAAGTGTGGAGTGGGGCAGTCTTCATGTGGACACATCTCTTCCCTAGACTCCGAACTTGGAGCTACCACTGGGGTTACGAGTTGGGCCCAGGGCTGCAGAGATGATGTTTTTCTTATCAGCCAATGTCTAATGTTGAGTTTTTTTAAAATGCTATTTTGATTTCTCTAATAAAAGGAGCCAAATTTAATGTAAATTGCCTATCTTCCTTTCTGTAAGTGGGGTTAGGCAGCTGCCTCCCTTGCTTAGGTGTAGACCTAAGCAAACTGAAGGAACATTGGATAGAAACACTTCAGATTCTTTTTTTTTTTTTTTTT
>NW_022196904.1:73130885-73164470 GCF_008632895.1 Mastomys coucha
ACTGGAGACTCCAGGTCAAAGCGGTCCCTGGAGGCAGACCCTCCTCGTGCAAGGGAGGGGCAGCTAAGCAACACTTCAGATTCTTCTTATTGCTACATTTGCCAGTACCTTGGTATAAATGAGGAGCAGAAAGAAGAGGAAAAGATGCATACTTATTCAGTTTGTTCTCGCTTATTATGCTATGGGGGCATGAAGACAGATCTTAGTAAACTCAATTTCCTCTTGGTCCCTTTGTGGACCTAGCCTCAGGTATTTAGCTTTAGTAGCTGTCACTTGTTAGAAAGGATGGCAGGCCATAGTCCTCCCCCGTAAAGAGAAAGCATGTCTGCAGGGAGTTGCTGGCAAACAGGCATTCACTGAGCGTGTTATGAGTGGACAGTGGCTCAATCCAGGAAGGGAACAAGAGAGATGAGAAGTGCTTGAAGTTTGGGGAGTCTTGTTCTGGGTGGAGAGGAGGATCAGTGTGGACTGAGAAGGGACATTAGGAGAAAGACCCTTGGCCAGGTGTAGTGGAAATGCCTTTGATTCCAGCATCAGGGAGGCTGAGGCAGGAGGACTAGGAGGGCTAGGCCAGGTCTTCTATGTTACAGGAGACCCTGTTACAAAAGAGAGAGGAGACAAGACTAAGAAAAAAAAAGTAAAATGTGAGGAGGCCCATGAAAAAAGCTCAGGAATCATATGTGTGTAATGAAATTGCTAAGGCATCATGTTCCTTTGTGCATGTGGCTGAACACTAGGCGTTCAGAGGTGGAGGGCAGGGCAGGGCAGGGCAGGGTGGGGCGGTGAAGCTGTCAGTCAGCGCGGGGGGGGGGATTTCTGGTTGCTTCTGTGAGGGTGGGTCATCGTCATCTGTCTCTTCACAAATCCTTTGCCACACTGACTTGTGCTTGTGTGCAGCAGCTGTTGTCGCCTGTTGGGGTCTGTGGAGATTAGAGGTGGGGCTGGTATTATGTCTGGGTCACTGTGGTGACAGCCACTGAAAATGTATGAGTGTAGTTGAGAGACAGAGGTGGTCCAGAGTCTACCAGCCTGCCTGACCGCCACGAGAGGGCCCATAAGCTGGAGGAATCAAGACTGTGTAACTCCTTTCCTGTGGTTTTGAAGAAAAAGGAGCCCAGAACATGACACATCAGTCAAGGACATTGGTCATGCCATCACTGCTGGGACATCATCCTGGGAAGAAGGGAGCCCCTCTGTCCTGTTCCTCTCCTCTTGTGGTGTCAGAGGTGTGCTTGCTGTATACTCCATCCTTTCTATAAACCACTCTTTCCTCCTCTGGTCAAGCAAGGGCTCCTGGAAACTCTTATCTATCAACAAGTTTGCCTACCTGATTACATATATAACCACCCCACTTTGTGTTCTCTTTTTAAAAACCCACTGAGTCTAATTTGTACTGCCTATATACTCTTGGGTGTGTGGATATGCACTGAGTATTGACCATGTCCTATTTATTCACTTAAATTTGAGTTGGGGTTTCATGTTCTAGGCTGGCCTCAAACTCATCGTTAGCAAAGGATGACTTTGAATTCCTAAACTCCCTATGTACTGTGATTTCTGGCAAGCACCATCACAGCTGGTTTATGTGCTGCCAGGGATTGGACCCAGGGGTTTGTACATGCTAGGCAAACATTCTGCCAACTGAGGTACATCCCCAGACCCATCATGCCTTTTTATTCTGTGGTTTTGATATGTTTGTATGTCAGGGCCTGCCTTGCTGGGACCCTGGGAAGATTAGCCTTCTCAGGATAAGCTAGTTCCTAGAGGCAGCAAGCATCTTCTCTCATGTACTAAGCAATCAATCCAGAAGCAGTACCCAGTCACCTTCTGACGGAGCTCTTACTCTCTAGCTACTGCCTGCCCTAGTCTCCAGAACCAGGCAACAGGCAGAGGGAGCTACCCTTCTCCTCCCAGGCTCCAAATCCCAGGCATACTCACTCAAAGCATCAGCCCCTTGCATGTACTACCGTAGGTTCCTGTGGTAACCACAGTAAAGGCCTGGCCTAAAATTCTTTTCAAACTGTACCTTCTATCTAACCTGCTGTTCTACAAATCCTTTCCTGGGGTCAGGGCTTGCCTGTCCTCTTGGCATCTGACTACAGTAGCCATCTCCTGGTCTGGGGACTTGATATTCCTAGAAAATGATAAAAACTGCATTTTAAAATAGGTCTCCAAATACAGTCCATGTGTGTTCTGTGTTTCGATTCTGCCAATTGAATGGTATGCAAATTCTGTATAAAACAGGTCTTAAACTCAATGCTGGGAGTTCAGAAAAGAAGGAGAGCTGTTTGGTTTTGGTGTCAGTGTGCCCATCTGTTGAGAATGCTGGACATTAAAATAACTCATCATGGAAGGAGAGCTGCCAGTGCCATGTGTGGCCTGAGAAGGGACCAGAGAGGAACAACTCCAGCTTGGGGTTGTGTCCCGGAGCAGGATGTCTGGTGAAGTCCTCAACAAAAGATGACATGTCATGTGACAGTTCCTTAAGGTGCGAGAGCATGGGAGATGGGGTGGGAGCATGTGCTTGGGTTGCATCCGAGGAGAGCCACCTGTTCTGCTGACATTTGGCACCTCCTGTGTGCTTGTTACTTGTGTGATAAGGGGTTTCCCCACTGTGTGTGTGAATGAAGCTTGGACTAATCCACATGTGCAGATGCTTGGGGCAAGAGTGGGCCCTACTTTCTTCCCGCTAAGAAGCAGCAACTCTGTGCTACAGGCTGCTTTGGGGCTGGAGGAGACCTTTATGTCTGGCTCATACTGTATTAAAATACAGAATAGCTGGTCTGTAAGCATAGCTTAGTTGGTGCTAGATGTGTAAACAAGAGGCCTTGAATTCAACTGAGGAAAAAAGCCCCACCCTCCCCACCCAGTCTCCTCAAAAAAAGCAAAGCAAAGCAAGCAAGCAAGCAAACAAATAAAAACACTGCCGCCCGCCATGAGTCTGGCTTACAATCCTAATGCTGACGAGGTAGACACGAGCGGCTCTTTGGAGTTTGCTAGACAAGTAGTCCAGCGTAATTGGTGAGTATCAAGCCCGTGAGAGACCCTATCTTAACATGCAGAGTGGTCAATGTCATGAGGAACAACAGCCAAGGTTAACCTGTGGCCTCTAAACACACACACACACACACACACACACACACACACACACACACACATAACATATACATGTATGTATAGACATATATATATATAAAATATAGACCCAGCAGCCAACCTTTAATACTGCCGTGACTTTACATAAAAACTCAGGTTTGCATGTTTCTGGAGAAAATGAAATCAGCCTTGGAGTGTTGGCTGAAGCTAGACCACACCTGCTCCTATGGGCTGGGTCAGGGACGCCACCATTTGTCCCTGTCCTTACCTGGACACTTTGCCCATTGTGTTATGTGTTTGGTTTTCCAAAGCATCGTTAGCTTGCTGTCCAGACAAACTCTGTTCTTCACCATCTCCCTTTTGGGTGTTAAATAGTTGTTGAGAAAGTTGAGGTCTGAGGTGGGCAAAGCCTTACACACTGAAGCACAAAGGGGACTGAGACTGCCTGACTTGAGTATTCCACAGAGGGACAGCCCACAGAAAGCAATGCCTCTGCCTGAGATGCATGGTGATTTACTCTGCACTTAGTGTATTTCCGGAAACATGATCTTCTCACTGGAGAATGGGAAACTGAAACACTGGGAACTTAAACACGAATCAGGCTAAGACTTAAGGAAAGGGGAAAATGGAAAAAGAATGAAAGCAAACAAAATAAAATGTGTTTTACATTTAAGGAGCTCTGATGACCATCTTTAGAAATACTTTTTTTTTTCTTAAAGAAAGATAAGAAATAATTTTGGAAAGGGAAAGATAGCTAAGGAATTTGCCAAGTTAACATACCACATACTGCCTCAATAATTACTTATTAGCTGAATTAAAGCAGATCAACCTGAAAGTTGAAGAACAGAATAATCAAATCAATTAAGATGCTGACATGAAAAACTCAGAACTCAGGTCATACCTTGAATTTATCAGTAAAAGAAAAGTTCAGATTTCTTCAGTATCGGCAGGTCAGTGGCTTAGTGGTTAAAGGGATTGCCTCTTCACTTTGTCCTTTGCTATGAGATGAAAATGGCTTTAGTCCAAGCTGAGACCTGGAGTACTTAGAGCATCTGAGTCAGTCCCTGCACTTTGATCTGGTCTCAGCCACAGTGATTTTCATAAGCAGTCATTCTCAAAGTGTAAAGACTTAGACCTGAATTTATAGTACATACTTGAAATGAGTTTTCTCAATTTGAATTTATAGAACAGAGGAATCCTGATATGTTAGGCCTAGAAGGGATCACTTATGTCAAAGGCCTCGGGTGAAGATATGGAGCCAGAAGAAAAGGTAATTTCTTCAAAATAATGCTATACCCAGAGCCAGAAAGTGGTTCTTTTAAATCTCTGGATATTTTTTAATGTAGTGGGGTTTTTTGTTTGTTTGTTTATATTTTGGCCTTTAGAGACAGGATCTTATATATTCCAAGATAGTCTCAAATTTACTCTGGAGACAAGGCTGACCTTGAACTCCTGACCTTCTCTCCCTAACCTTCTGAGTGCTAGGGTTACAAACATGAGCTACCAGACCAGCTCAGTTCTTTTTAAGTGGTAGAGGTATTTAATAAAAAAAAATAGTTATTATGTTTATATTTATTTTGTATTTATTGTGTTTATAAGCTGCCTTTGTCAGCTGACCAGCACTCTCATCAAGTGTAAGTGACCAGACTAGATGTCTCTCCAAGAGTGACATCAGCCACTGATCTGTGATGGCTGTTCCTTTATAAGTTCCCAACACTCATCATCAAAGTAATTCACATGGCAACTTTCTTAGCGAGCTGCTTGCACAGGCCCAGAATGTTTACTTAGAAGATTTACTCCAACATTAGGTTATCAATTAGCCTCTGTGTCTGTATACAGAATGACAAATTGATCTCTAGGAAATTGTCTCAGTTTCGTTGTAAAAAGAGATTTTCATCACATTTCCAAGGAAGCAAAACCTCTCCCGAGTGTAGCATTATGGGGAGCTTTTCTGTTCTAATGTGCATTGGTGACATGTAAAGAAAGAATGTTTTTAACCAACCATGTAAGGATAAGACTCCTCCTTCCTTTCTCTGCATTTTTGTATGTGTATATGTGTGTAATGTCTGTGTGTGCCTATATGTATGTGTGCATATGTGTATATATATACATGTGTGTGTATGTGTGTGTATGTGTGAGTGTGTTGGATAAGAATACTGGATGAAGCCAGGCAGTTGGTGGCACATGCCCTTAATCCAAGCACTTGAGAGGCAGAGTCAGGCAGATTTCTGAGTTTGAGGCCAGCCTGGTCTACAGAGTGAGTTCTAGGACAGTCAGGGCTACACAGAGAAACCCTGTCTCGAAACACCAAAAAAAAAAAAAAAAAAAAAAAAAAAAAAAAAAAAAAAAGAATACTGGTTGAGCTGTTGTCATAAAGATAGATGGTAAACCTTGACTTGGACTTGGGTTTCTTGCTTTTATTTCAGTGTTTAAGGTTCAGTGACTTTAAAGTCCTTTCTTTTAGATGATGTTTATTTAGGCTTTAGATTTTCTGAGCATAATTCTAATGTGTATCCTCTGCAATGGGTTGCTGCTCCTATATTGAAACACCCTGTCCTTGTAATTTATGTTGTCTCATAGGAATTTTTTCCCGAGGTTGCTCTCACAATGCTAATTACTAATTTTGTTTCATTTTTGGATAGGGAAGAATCTTGTATACTTTTTACTTGGGGGAATTTATTATAGTTTTCACTTTGCCCTGGAAGGTAATTTTTTTTAATAAACTTTCCATGTTTATTTGAAAGGGATGAATAGACTATGCCTTGTAAAGCTTATTATTTTCTATAAATACAACTTAAAATTGTATTACCCAGTTTTCTTGTTTTCTCTTGACTTATTCTATATCTGATATGAGAAGTCTGCTTTTCTTCCATTCTGATTCTACCATTGTTAGCTCATTTTCATATCTAATAGCACTTCTCTTCAGTACATGATCTCCTGCTTTACATTGATGGTGTATTTCCCCATAGGAATTGGAATGTATTTGAAACAGTCACTTTTTCTTTTGCTTAATGTTGTGTCATGATCTCATTTCCTTAAGGAAGATGTGCATTTTAAATTCATTTTTATATTAATCTGAAACTCTGTTGAAGGAGTGAGCATGCGTGTTAAAAACCCTTGCACAGCAACAGCCAGCCCTGAAGCATCTCCTCTAGAAACTGTGGCTGTAGTTGTTTCTCTCACACTCCATGTCTTTACTCGTGCACACACACAAACACACAAACACGTACATACACACACACACACACACACACACACACGAAACATCCCTATGGTGACACACTCTAGATTCTGTTTCAGTTTGCACTTTCCAGGGATCTCTACATGTCTAGAATATTCTAGTTACTTCCATACAGTTTATGAAAGGGAAGATTTTGTTAAAACACATTATAACATGTCTTATGAACTGCTGAATGACAGATATGAACTACTGTTCGGATGGGTTTTCCAATTTTAAGTGCATTAGACTTGCAGCTGGCTGTTCTGTCTCAGGTGACTCAGCCTTTTGTCTTAGTCCTTCTATTTGAGATGACTCCATCTTCCTTCTATTTGAAAATGGGTTAATTTCTTCAAAAACTCAAGCTAGAGTCATGCGTATGACACCGTTGACTCCACCTTCGTCTCCACTCTCGGTGTCTCATCAGCTGACCGGTCTATTGACTGTTGTCCAGTCTACTCAAGTCTTTCTCCTTATTTCCCCCCTACTGCTTCAGGGTACTTAAGTCCCTGCCCCTTTCTGGATGGATCACTCACCTATGTTGTTGCCCATCTTCACCCTGCACACACAGCGGTGTGAAAATGACCTCTGGCTCCTATGTACACTTGTCCTGGGCTTCCTGTGTGCTTTAGCATGCATCCCGTTATTGTTCATGTGATTTATAAGGCTGTGTGACCCAGCCATACTGCCTTGTCCAGCCTCTTGTTCTTTTCCCATACTGCCATATTAGTTATCAGATGCAATTCTTGAATCCATTTCACACTTTCCAAAATTCAGACCTACATATGCACTGTTTCCATTTCCTTTAATGATTTACTTTTTTACAATTTCCTTCTTGTTTAGCAAATTGTGGATCATAGTCTAAATTACAACTAGGAGCTACTCTGGCCCATATTGCCTGACTTCTGCTTCCCACGGCAGTTCTTCCTGAGATTCTGCCTTTCTACGTCTCACTCCTAAGAATCCTGAGATCTGGCCCACCCAGATACCTCCCCCTCTCTAGATCCCTAACTTCCTCACCTCTGAAAAGTCTCCCATGCATGGAAAATGGCATATCGCTGTATCAGGAAGTGGGCCTCTCTGGGACCATTGCCCCGCCTGTTCAATATTCTTAGTATAGGGAGATAGTCAGGGAGAGCAATCTATTTTGGAAACATTTTCATCCCCACAGCGCTCAGATTCATTTGTCTGGAAAATTGCTTTTTTGGGCAGCTGAAAAATGAGGCAATGGTGAGCTCTGGCCCTCAAATTAAATATCTCCAATGTGAGCCTGTCTCCATGCAGGTAGTAAGGAGCCTCTACCTGGCTCTGTCCAGTGGTGTGTTTAGGCACCTGTGTGAGCACACAGCTTCCCCAGCTTCCACAGCTTTATTTTGCACAGCGAGGAGCTGAGTGAAGTCCTGACAGTCAGCTAACCTCAGCTCTAATGCCCTCCCAATGTCTTCCCTTCCTTTGCTGACTCTTGAAAAGCTAAATCATCAATAGCTGCAATAGCTGAACTCTTAAGTGAAGGATGTGTGTGTAAGTATGTGTGACACAGCACATGTGTGGTTTTCTCCTTATACACGCGTGTGTGTGTAAGTATGTGTGACACAGCACATGTGTGGTTTTCTCCTTATACACACGTGTGTGTGTAAGTATGTGTGACACAGCACATGTGTGGTTTTCTTCTTATACACGCGTGTGTGTGTAAGTATGTGTGACACAGCACATGTGTGGTTTTCTCCTTATACACGTGTGTGTGGGTTCCTGGGAACTGGTTCCTTGCCTTTACACACTGACACTAACCTGGCCCTAATCGCTGAGATTTCAGAGAAACTCTATATCCGACTAAGAGCAGTTTCCTCAATGCTTTTACAAATTGCCTAGTCCTGGGCTTGAGGAGACAGCTCAGTTGACCATTAGCAATCCCGTGAAAAGCTAAGTGCAGTAGATAATGTTTGTAATTACAGAGTTAGTGAGGTAGAGACAGAAGGATCCCTGGGCTTGCTGGTGAGCCCAATCAGTGAGTTCCACATTCAGGAAGAGATCCTGCCTCAAAGAATAAGGCTGAAGACTCCCAAGGAGCAATGACAGAGATTGAGCTCTGGCCTTTCCACACCTGTACACATATTCCACAGACCACACCATCCCCTCATCCCTGCATAGTCCAATATATACATTTGCTGCAAGATCCTGCAAAGGCATCATGGCACTAGAGAGACCTCTGAATCCCCATGGCCCATGTAAAGCACCAGGCTACCCCTCCTTTTTCCCATGCTGAAAGCTCTTGCTTTGCTTCTTCAAAGAAAGCTTATGATCTGTACATGATTAGCCAATGGCGTGCTGAGATTCTATATTACCTGGGAGACTTTTAAAAAAAGATTTATTTTATTTATTTTATGTGTATGAGTACACTGTAGCTGTCCAGATGGCCGTGAGCTATCATGTGTGTGGCTGCTGGGAATTGAATTCAGGACCTCTGTTGGCCCTGCTTGCTCTGGCCCCCCGCTGGCTCCAGTCCCACTCGATCCAGCATAATTCACTAGAAGAGGGCATCAGATCTCATTACGGGTGGTTGTGAGCCACCATGTGGTTGCTGGGATCCAAACTCCGGACCTTTGGAAGAGCAGTCAGTGCTCTTACCCACTGAGCCATCTCGCCAGCCCCCCTGGAAGATTTTTTAATGACATTTTAATGCTACAGAATAATGATGGATAACAGGAAAATTGTAACAATTATTTGAGTTGGGATTGCAATGAACCCTTCCCGGTCTTTTTTGGCACAATTAAAGAGTGTTTTAGAGACTTGGTATTGACTGGGTTTCTCACTTGGTACAAATGGTCTACATGATTTATCTGCAACCACTGCACTTTCCTCTTGCCTCTGATGTTAGCAATTTGCTAATGATTTACTGGGTAGCGTGGAACTATGATGAGTATTGCAGCCTTGCTAGCCTCACTCTATAAGGACATCCTCAATTGTGTTTAGTATTCAGTATGCAGAAATAGCTTGAGTAAGCTCACTTCAAAGAACTGAGAATGAATGGACAAAACACAACTACGAACAAACTTAAAAGCCTGCCTGCCATAAAATGCAATTTGCAAATAAAACATAATGCCTGCCTAGTCTTCTATTTTCATCTTTTTTGTTGGGGTGGAGAAGTGGAGAAGGTAATGTCTGTTTTTACTCCAGGGATAAATGTGAATGAAGAAAATGTCAAAGAAGTCCTTTCATGCTCTGCTCCCATCTTAGCCAGGAGCAGGGGATCTTCCTCATGTCTAATGAATTGTTTAGGAGCTTTGTACATTCTCTTGTGTTCTCTTCTACAGCAGCCTCAGTTTTCACTGAAAATGCCCGGGAATCCCTTATGGCTGGTGAACATACAGATTCCTGGGCCTGTGTGTGATTCATGGGATCTAGAGGAGACTCTGCATCTATAGCCAGTGTCCAGGAGGCCTGGTGTTGCCAGGCTGTAGACCCTATCCTGATTAAAGCCATTCCACCACAGAGTAACCAAAAGTCTGTGGATAAGTCAGGAGTAGATGAATGGCCTACCTTGTATTCTCAGCTTCTCTTGCTGTTTTCTGTCTTAGTGTTCATTCTTTAATAGCTGTTGTACTTTGTTGAAGTTAATTTGAAAGAGGCAGAGGAAATTCTGCAAAACCAAACTAAGGAAGTCCAATATATTCCAGCCAATATTTTCAAACACCCTGTGGTATAACACAGCTGTATTAATGAACTAGAATGATAAAGAGCAGCAGCATCCCTGCTGATGGGTTCCTTGCATCGGAGAGCTGAATTGTGCTCAGCTGTAGGAGTCTACTTACTCTATAGGTCTGGTCACTCACGGACAGAGGCTACACTTACTGTCAGAGGAACTCATGCTAACATCAACCTTTCTTTCTTGCTGACTTCATCCTTATCTTCAAAGAAAGTGTAGCCTTTGTCCTTTGGTGTATTCCAGTGTCACAAAGAGGTGTCTAGAAGTCAGGTTATTTATGTTCTACTCCAGGGTTCACCAGTAACCATCTTTATGACCTCTGAGTAGTCCTTGCTCATTTCAGGACCTCAGTCTCCATGTTTGTAAACACAGATCACTCCAGTCTTAATATCTACATACATGGACTGCAACCAGGATCACACTGCAGCTTAAGATTCGGTCTGGGTTGGATCTATTTCAAACAAAATAGAAAAAAAAATCAAAGAAGTTCAGTAGCAAGAGACACATCACCCAGAACACATGCATGGACCAAATAGACAAGAGAGCTACTCATGCCAATTTCACCATGGGGAGGAACAAAGAGTCAAGCCATGGAGAAGATACTCTTAATTATGGAGAGGAAGACCTGGGTTTGGAAATGAGGTGTCTGGATGCTGGGCTATGGAGTCCTCATCATCTCTGGGCCACAGCATGACTGGCTGAGGCTTGCTACTCACTTTTTATATGGATTAAGTATCTACTCATCTTCTTCTAGGCCTCTACTAATTTCTATTTTATATCAGTTACCTGGTTCTCTCCATATCTCCCTTTGGGTAAATAGCAATAAAACCCCCTTAATATTAACATTATTATGTGCTCACTGCATGCTAAACAAATTTTAAACGTTAGTTACTTAATCTATAAAATGTGTTGAAGCTATGAGTGTAACCATCATTTGACAGACGAAGGTGCAATTTCCAAGACATTAAGTGCTGTCTCTTTCCAACACATATTATTTTCTAAGTCTTGAATATATGAAAAAATAAGGTATCTTTCATGTAACTCCTAGGCATGCTCCATTGACTTTCACACTTTCTGTATACGTTTCAACTGCTGGCTTCTCGCAGGATTCCTGAATGATGTCGTGGGATACCAACCCATCGTTCTCACAGAGTGTGCTCAGGGTCCTTTCACTCCCTAGCTCATACCTGTCCCCATCCCATTCCACTGGCCTGTTCTTCCTTCACCTAGTTTTAAATTTTCCCTTTGATGTCAGGCCTTAGTTTCCTTCCAAACTTTAACTTTCTCTATACTCAGCCCTTCTCTTAGGGCTAGGAGCTTCCTTGCTTTTTTTTTTTTTTTTTTTTTTTTTTTTTTTTTTTTTTTTTTTTTTTTTTTTTTTTGACTTTAGATGTTTGAAGAATGGTATGCTATTTGAGGACTCATGGAGCTGGGTTTTGATGAGTGAGGAGAGAGACAGATTTGAGTCCAGAAAGAGATGATTTTTAGCACAGAGAAAATGAAGAGGGTGCTGGATCTTTCATCAGGCTAGCTCGGTGACCCTGGGCAAATCTCTCCTATTTTTATGGAGGAGGAAGCATATTGCCCATCCCTTGAGATTATTTCAAGACTTCAATGAAATAATCTGGGGAAAGTACTTAGCATGGGGCCTGGCTCATGGCAAATGCTTAATTCATTGCCTTTATTTTATTATTATTGGCTGGCTGTGCCAGTAATAAATTCCCACTGCTGCCTGTCTTCTGGCATATTCTGAATACTTTTTGTTGGGAACATGGCCAAAGCAACTCAAGAATCAATGTAAGGCCTCTCTAACTCTGAGATCTTGAGAGTTTTTTATTCCATGCATGGAATACCAATTTTCAGACACCCTTCTTCTTAGGCAAACCCACACTTACATACATCAAGTTTTCTTTGTGCATTTGACCCTTACACTTCACCAAAGCCCATCATGGTGGCTTCATTTCATTGTTGGAGGTAGGTCATTTTGACATGAAACTTTTAACTATTAGAATAAGATTGAAAACAACAAAGCATGAAAAACTAGAGGCAAATCATGGTAAATGTTGAAAAAACTTTTTAAAAAACAGAAAAGGTCATATCTTACAGAAGATTCTAAAAAGCTAGGAGTTTACCTTGGGATTCATGGAGGGACCATGGCTTGTCTAACACTTGAAGGTTTCAGATCCAGAATGGGAATCATGTCTGTGAGATGCTAGCACCCATGCTGTCCTACTGCAGAGCTTTAGACATTAGATCCCATATATATTATGCCATTTGTGTGTGTGTATGCGTGTGTGCATGTGTGTGTGCATGTGTGCGTGTGTATCTGTGTGTGTGTGTATTTGTGCATGTGTGATTGGTGTTGGGTGTGTACATCAGTCATACGCCACCTTATTTTTTAAAACAAAGTCTGTCACTGAGCCTGGAGCGAGCTGGCATAGCTGGATTGGCTGGCCAGGGAGCCTCAGGAATCCTGTCTCCATCTCCACAGTGCCAGAATTACAGGTGTACCCCACACCTTCTGTCTTATTATGCGAGTGCCAGGATTGAACTCAGTTTCTCATGCTTGTTTGGCAAACATTTTATCGATTGAGGTACCTCCTCAGCTACAGTTTACTTATTCACTTTGAAATAGTTATAAAATCTTAGTTCTCTTCAGTTTTTCCTTCCTTCGTGCATGCCTTTGGTCAAGGATAGGTGTGTGATGCATAGCTTTCTGTAAGAAGAAAATGGAAGTGGAAAGGTGACTTTCTTGGAAAAACAAAAGCCTATCCTGTAGTCAGCTGTGTCACAAAAGGTTTCAGAAATGCCTTCAGTCTGTGTCTGGTAAGAGAAAGTGAACTCTTTCCTGGTGGGTATTCAGATTGCAGAGTTGAGTCTCTGGTCCTGTCCTGCCTTCTTGATGGGCATTTCAGTGTTCACACACAGTAAACACTCACTCAAGAATTCCTATACTAGGCAGGAGACATGGCTCAGTGGTTAAGAAGACTGGATGCTTTTGCAGAGGACCCACAGGGTGTTCCTAACTCCCACAGAGCAGTTCACTGTCATTTATAACTCTAGTCCCAGGAGATCGAACACCCTGTTCTGCCATCTGTGGATATTAGGTTCTCATGTGTATACATACGTATATGCACGTACTCTCAGAAACATATAAAATAAAAAGCAAATATTTAAAAACAATTTGCAAAATATGTGACTATAATTGAAAGGACAGGTGCTTTTCCTGGGTCCCTGTTACTTTTCATTTTGTCCCTTGGTAGGGTTTCTCTATAGTAATAAATGTCTTTCTCACTCATCTCTCTTCAATCAACACTGATATCAGGTGGTATCTTAAACAAAGGCAAACCTGTTCAGAAGCCCCGGATCTTGTACCATAATGCCTACTGGAGTCTTGGTATAAGTGTATCTAGAAGAAGACTGGAGTTAACATTACCCACTGGGACAGGATACTTAAAACTGATGTGTACTTTCCCATCTCAGATAGATTCTGAAGTTAGTTCTGTGCAACTACTTCTAGAAGACCAGAGAGCCTGTGCCTTTGGGCCCATAGTATTATCAGTGAAATAAACGTGTGTGTGTGTTTGTGTGTGTGTGTGTGTGTGTGTGTGTGTGTGTACAAGTAGAGATCTAAGGTCAACCTTGGATGCCTTCCTCAGTCATTCTTCACTGTATTTTTTTGAAACAGGGTCTCTGTCTGGCTAGGCTGGCTGTCCAATCATCTATCTGCCTTTCTTCATCCTGCACCTGGCACTGAGATTACAGGTGCATGTAGCCACATTTGACTTTTTACATGGGTGCTGGTGATCTGAACACAGCTCCTCAAACTTGTGCAGTGAGCACATCACCAATGAAACCAATTTCCGCAGGCTTCAATTATCACTTTGATTCGTAATTTTCTCTCCTCATCATGTTTCTACATCATTATTAAAATGGTCAACCTGGCTTGCATCCTACCTCTAACTCTACCTCTGGGAGAGACTTGGTTATACTAATCCCCTTCTACTTTGAGAATCAGGCTGGTCCCTGAGCTCTTTATTCTTTATTGGATGCTGAGTAGTTTCTAATAAAATTCAACCTGGTTTTCCCGTTGGGCACTTGGGCATTGCTTGGACTTCTATCTGTTGACTTGTCCTCATGGTGGTAGGGCTTGGAAGCAGCTTCAATGCACGGCAACTTCTAGTGGTGCTGTCCAACCAAGCAAGAGGACAGGTTCTGCTCTCATTATGAGGCTGATGTCACATCACAAGGAAGGAATCTTCACTCTGAGATCCTTTGGGGATCTGAGCATTCTTTCTCTGTTTATGGAATGTCTCAGAGAGCACTTGCCTGCTCCAGACACCTGGGGTGGGGGGAGCATCCTCAAGTCTTACCTTCTCTAATGAACTCTAGCTAGAGAAAGAGATTGAGATAGTGTCTCACTGTAGCCCTTGGCTGGCTTGGAACTTGTATAGGCAAGGTTGATGTTGAGTATCCAGAGATCTGCTTGCTTCTTACCCAGGTTCTGAGATAGAAGGTACTTGCCGCCAAACTTGGAGGCTTTAACAGACACTAATAGGCAATATCTTTTGCAGCTTTTTCAAAATGAAGGTTATTATTATTATTATTACTATTATTATTATTATTATTTATTATTATTATTATTATTATTATTATTATTATTTTGGATTCCTCTTGAGCAGTTGGATCACTCACTTAAGAATGGGGACACAGGAGCTGAAGATATGGCTCAGGGGGTAAAGTGTCTGCTGCAGAAGCATGAGGATGTTAGTTCAGATCCTCAAAACCCACATAATGAAGCCAGATACAATGTCACACAGAAACCCAATATTGGCAGCTAGAGAAGATGAATGGATACTGGGGCCTCAAGGGCCAGCCAGACCAGATGAAATGGTGAGTTCCAGCTCCAATGAGAGGCTCTGGCTTGTAAAGTAACATAGAGTGCAACTGAAGGAGTCACTCAACATCAATGTTTGGGATCTTCCTGTGAAAGCACAGACACAAACACACACACACACACACACACACACACACACACACACACTATGCACTCAAATGGAAACACGAGAAAGTGCTTTAAACATAATTTAACCTTTGGCCTTTGATTTTTCCCTCTTTTTTCATAACAGCTGTTATTTTCACAATGTCGATACTTGTATCACATATATGTAAGCATATACATTTACATATAGATGCAAATGTGCAGGTATGCCTGCACAAAGACATTTGTAAAAGTATTTGCTGCAAAAAACTGATTTTAATCTGAGAATCAGGAGCATAGGGATATGTCCCCCCAATGAAAACTTTGGGCTACACCTGCCCTTGTCATCCAGATATTACGCTTTTCATTTTGTCATAATTTCAGATTTATTGAAAGTTGCAAGAATGGGATCAGCTGTGTGTCCTCCAGCAACTTAAGTTTTAATATTTTGCCTTATTTATTTTCTCTCACATTTTGTATGTATATTTTATATAAATGCAAATGTTTATAGACATTTTTATATTTAAACCACTTTCCTTAGCTGTTTGAGATTAAACTACAGATATTTGCCTCCTGGGAGCTGCAGGATGTGTTTCTTAAAATCAAGGATGGTCTCTTATACATCAACTGTCAAAGTCAGGAAAACAGCATCCACATGGCTCAGTGAGTGGATCCCCAGGTTCCAGTGCTGCTGAGTGTTCCACTTCTCTCTTGTGGTAAAAGAGAATCTAGATCATACAGTGAGTGCAGGTTACTGTGGTACATTTTCTGATGTCTTTAGGCTTTAAACAATGCCCCAGGCTTCTGTGCCACAAGCAGCACAGCAGGATCCTGAAATGGTAACTGGAGCATGTGTGAATGAAGAAAGGACAGGCACACAGACACACAGACATACCGACACACACAGACAAGCTAGGATCAGGTGGGCCTGTACTCAGAAAGTGTGCCAACAGCTGTTGGACACTCTGCTCTTATGTTGTGCTTCTGATTTGAAGGGGTGGGTTTACTGTGTACTTTTCGAAGAGGAATTGGTTTAGACTGCTCTCGGAAGGAGGTCTTTATCTGGGAGCAGTCTCAGGCTGTATACACCAAGGAAAAGTAAGCTGAGGTAGATATTTTATGCACACACTGTCAACTTCTACACAGGGAACAGGACTTCACTCAAGCCTTCATACACTCCCCACACTCATGGTATTTTATAACTTAGTGTGTGTGTGTGTGTGTGTTTGTCTGTGTGTGTCTGTGTGTGTATGTAATACATGCATATGTTTGTTGTACATGTGTGTGTTGCCTGATATGCAGGTCAGAAGAGGATGTTATCTGTCTTCTATTGTGCACCATTCCTCTGAGATATGGTCTCTCATTCCTGCTAGGCAATAGAGCCACAAAGCACTGGGGACACTCCGGTCTCTGGCTTCCAGTGTTAGGATAGGCTGGACACAGTCTGTTTTGTACATGAATGCAGAGGATTCATAGTCAGGTCTTCCCAGGTAGGTAAGTTATTTTGTTTTGTTGTGTGTGCTCCAGTTAGGAAGGGGCCCAGCAGGAAGCTAATCCTGAATAGATTGAGATTATGCAGTTTAGGTCTGGTTATCACAGACATGGTGCTAAATTCTTAGTGTCTGCTAAGAAATGTCACATTGAACCATCTTGTTGCTAGTGATTTTTTTTATTAATCTAAGTTTTATTGCATTATGAGAAAAAAATACATGATTTCAATTTATCTGAATTTGTTAACATTTAAAAACATATTTTAAGTAAATAGAACTACATCACATTCTTCTTTCCCTTTTATACCCCAACTTCTCCCAGAGACTCCCTTCAATACTTGCCATAATTTTCATTTTTTAAAATTTTATCATATTGTTTAAAATTTATAAAATATTCTAACAATAAAAATGAGTACTATAAAGGTTGTTTGATTTAAAACAGCAATCACTTTAACAGTCTTATGTAGATGCTTGTTTACAGCAATATTGAAAATACATACGAATTTCTCAATATAAAGTTTAAATAACTAAACATATTAACTGTATATTTTAAAAAATGCATCACTACTAGTATTTTTTTAAATGAACATAAATATGTCAAGTTTTTTTGTTTGTTTGTTTGTTTTGTATTTAGGAGAGCTTAAAATCTTACTGTGGTACAAACCCAAAATAAGAACAATTTTTAGACATCGGATTTCATTGTAATAAGGCTGTACTTCAATGACCCTCACATCACCAAAGGATTTTACCTCCAATGTAGCTAAGCTGAGAGTTGACAGTTCTGCTGCACCAAGGAATGAATTGTAGGCACGATTTTTGGATACAGACTTCCTGCTATGGTCAAAGCTATTTGACTTGAGTGATTGTCTTCATTCTCAGCTCACAGAGAACAGGTTCCATTCATTTAAGAAATAGTGTGTGTATTAAGATGGTCTATCCATGAAGTCATTCATCAACTGTTTCAATGAACAATGGTTCTGCTTGGAGGGTGGCACAGACATTAGGTGAGGGTAAGAATTTGGTTCATTGGCTGTGATGATTTGGAAAAGCATTCATCTCAGAGAAAGAGTAACTTATAAAGTCCTCTTCTTCAAACTTGATACAATAGTTACAAATGTCAAGTGAAGCATTCAGTCTCACTCTTTGTTTCTCTCTTACAAGCCACCTCCCAAATTAATTGTCTATGTTTCTTTTGGCTATATAAATAATTTTGAAGTATGTATGTAAGATGGTCTAAAAACCATAGTATAATGTAAAAACATCAAATAAACAATCCTACTAATAGAGAGGCTGAGATAGGAGAAGGATGATTTCAAGACCATTATGTGGTACACAGCAAGACACTGTCATGTACAAACAAGCAGAAAGTGTACATGGATTGTACAATATTGGACCTATTTCTCCAATTATGAAATTAGAGAGACCATTGGATGACAGTCAACAAATTTCTAATTCCTCATATTTTTGGATTGCAATCAATTAGGATATATTGGTAATATTAATTTTCATGTTAAGATATTAAGAAAAAGTAATTGTTACTTCCTATTGTTTTTGTTGTAAGAGGTGGAATTATGTTTGTGTGGGTTTGTTGAAAAATTACTTTCTTGGTTCTTCTAGGGTGTAGTTTTGCTCCTTATGTTGGTGTTTTCCATCTATTATCCTTTGTAGGGCTGGATTTATGGAAAGATATGTAAAGTTGATTTTGTCATGGAATATCTTGATTTCTCCATCTATGGTAATTGAGAGTTTTTCTGGGTAGAGTAGCCTGGGCTGGCATTTGTGTTCTCTTAGGGTCTGTATGACATCTGTCCAGGATCTTCTAGCTTTCATAGTCTCGGGTGAGAAGTCTGATATAATTCTGATAGGCCTGCCTTTATATGTTACTTGACCTTTTTCCTTTACTGCTTTTAAAATTCTTTCTTTGTTTAGTGCATTTGGTGTTTTGATTATTATGTGATAGGAGGAATTTCTTTTCTGGTCCAGTATTTGGAGTTCTGTAAGCTTCCTATATGTTCAAGGTCATCTCTTTCTTTAGGTTAGGGACGTTTTCTTCTATAATTTTGTTGAAGATATTTACTGGCCCTTTAAGTTGGGAGTCTTCACTCTCTTGTATACCTATTATCCTTAGGTTTGGTCTTCTCATTGCATCCTGGATATCCTGGATGTTTTGGGTTAGGAGCTTTTTGCTTTTTGCATTTTCTTTGACTGTTGTGTCAATGTTTTCTATGGTGTCTTCTGCCCTTGAGAGTCTCTTCTATCACTTGTATTCTGTTGGTAATGCTTGGATCTACGACTCCTGATCTCTTTCCTAGGTTTTGTATCTCCAGGGTTGACTCTTTTTCTGATTTCTTTATTGTTTCTATTTCCATTTTTAGATTCTGGATGGTTTTATTCATTTCCTTCATCTTCGTTTGATTGTGTTTTCCTGTAGTTCTTTGAGGGGTTTTTGTGATTCCTCTTTAAGGGCTTCTAGCTGTTTACCTGTGTTCTCCTGTATTTCTTTGAGGGAATTATTTATGTCCTTCTTAAAGTCCTGTATCATCATCATGAGAAGTGATTTTAGATCTGAATCTTGCTTTTCTGGTGTGATGGTGTGTCCAAGACTTGCTATGGTGGGAGAATTGGGTTCTGACGATGCCAAGTAACCTTGATTTGTGTTGCTTATTTTCTTGGCTTGACCCCTGCCATCTGGTTATCTCTACTGCTACCTGCCCTGGCTAAATCTGACTGGAGCCTGTCCTTGTGATCCTTGTTGTGTCAGAACTCCTCAAAGTCAAGCTGTCTCTGTGATCCTGTGAATCTGCGATCCTGTCATCCTGGGCTTATTAGACCGCCTGGGAGTGGAGTGTCCTCTGGGTGTTGTGTAACTGGCTGTGGAGTTTGCCCTTAAGGTCTGCTCAGGGCACTGGCCCAGACACACTGGAAAGAACCCTTGTCACTCAGCTGGAGGAGTTCCTGTGTGCCTGCTGGTCCCAGGTACTCTAGGTGTTGAGACAGATGTTATGTCCTCCTCACCTCTGATCCTGGGTGTGTTAGAGTGCCTGGGAGTGGAGCTTCCTCTGGGTGTTGTGGGACTGGCTGAGGAGTTTGCTCCCAAGGTCTGCTCAGGGCACCAGCCCAGACAGACCGGAAGCAACCCTTGTCATTGGGCTGGTGGAGTTCCTCTGTGACTCTGTCCTGCAGATCCCAGACGCTCCCAGTGTTGGGACAGATGTGTCCTCCTCACCTTTGATCCTCTGATTATGTGTGTTTCAGAGTGCTTGGGTGGGGAGCCACCTCTGGATGCTGTGGGACTGGCTGCAAAATTTGGGCCCCCAGTAGTAATTTTTAAAGTTATTTTCTAACTTGTCTGTCTGCCTGTCTACTTGTCTGGAATGTGTACATTTGTATACCTGTATGTGCATATATACACTCATGCATTCTGTGGCACATGTGGAAGTCAGAGGACATCTTTCATAAGCCAGATTTTTCCTTCCACCATGCAGGTCCCAAGATCAAACTGGGGCTGCCAGATGTACTGGCTGGTTTTGTGTGTCAACTAGACATAAGTTAGAGTCATCAGAGTGGAAGGAGCCTCAGTTAAGAAAATGCCCTCAGGAGATCTGTCTGTAAGGAGTTTTCTCAATTAATGATTAATGGGGGAGGGCCCAGCCCATTGTAGGTGCTGCCATCCCTGGGCTGGTGATCCTGAGTTCTACAGGAAGGCAGGGGAAGCAAGCCAGTAAGCAGCACCCCTCCATGGCCTCTGTGTCAACTCCTGTCTCCAGTGTCCAGCCCTGCTTAACTTCCTGTCCTGACTTCCTCCAGTGATGGACTGTGGTCTGGAAATGTCAGCTGAACTAAACCTTTCCCTCCCCATCTTGTGTTTTGGTTATAGTTTTTGGTGGCAGCAACAGAAACTCTTAACTAAGATACCAGGCTTGACAGAAGGTACCCTCACCTACTGGTTCACCTCACAGCCAGATTGTAATGCTAATTGGCATACCTGAATAAAGTTGGACTCTGCTAGGCATCCCACTTTGAAGTTATCATTGTCTTTCTATGATGAATAAGTACCTTGTGGGGACATCCTTTGAAATTGTATAACTACCACTTTATACATCAAATCCTCACCTCCCTTTTTGAGACTCCATCTATGATTCTTGATTGAATAAATTTATTACCATGAAACATGACAATAAATTATTACCATGAATCATGACAAACAGTGATTTCCCCCACCCCCAGAATACATTTCTTAACCCTATAGTGTTTTAGATGAATTTAAGAACAATTTTACTAAATATTTAACAAAGATCTTCAGGGGCATATGAATGAGTTGAGGTTATAATGAAATACCACAGGCAGAGTGACTTAAGAAGTTGAGAAATTTATTTCCTCAAAGCTCTGGACATGAGAAGTCTTGGGTCAAAGAACTAACACAGTCAGAGATGTTCAGTCAGGGCCTCCTCCTACATCCTAACTGTGGGGGAGGCAGAGGCAGGGCAGGGAATTGAGAGAAGGAAAATTCAAAGGAAAGCATTTTGTGTGTGTGTGTGTGTGTGTGTGTGTGTAAATAAGCCACAGTCCTGTTGGCTTAAAGTCCCATCCATATGACGTCATCCATCTCAATCCCTTCCAGCTTCCCCTTCCCTGCCCCCATCTCAAAGCTCGTCCCCTGGAAGGTGTGAGCTACAACTTGATCTAGGAGGAGGCAGACACCAGGCAGTTCACTGTACTGGGGTTGTAATAGTAACATGCCATTGTTACAAATTAATTCTGGGAATCCAGATCTTTGTAATAGAAGGTTTGCCTTCAGGGACTTGGTGTATGATTTATTTTTCATAGTCTGACTTTATTTTCATGTACTCAAATGTATGCTTTCCCTCGCTCAGACACAGTGTTTTATTGTTTACGTTTCTCCTTGTTTCTAGGCATTCCAGATATTTTTCTTGCCATCCCTAAGGGAATCCATTTTTCATTATGCTCTCTAACTGAAAATCTCTGAAGCACAGGACAACTTTCTTTTGTGTACTCGCTTTCTTATATTGGCTAAATCATTCCAATAATTTTCCAACTGATTATCTTGAATTTCTCAGAGGAAATAGTTTCAGTGTTCAGACAATGGGAAAACACACATTTTCTTTTTCAGTATGTTCGTTTTTCTCTTCTGCTTTTGTTTTGTTTTGGGGTGTGTGTGTGTATGTGTGTTTTGTGTGTGTGTGTATGTGTGTGTTTCTCCATCATCCTTAATCACTGGAGCTTTCAGAATAACACTGATTAGCTATGAAGTCACAGGGGAATAGTGGGTGTGGTCCTGATGCTGGTGATAGATTTTTGTGCATTTTTCCGCAGGTAAAGCACAATGAGAGAGAGGCTTCAAGGCACAGAGGCTGAGGGATAGGCTCTGGAATAGAAGCTTCCAGGTCTTTATCCCAGCCCTCTCCCTGATGAGCTACATGAACTCTAGCCAGATGTTTAACCTCTCTGTTCTTGGATCCATCACATAAAAAGTGAGGATGGTAGTAATAATGTACTCCTTATGGATTTGGCAGGAAAAACAAGTGATGCTTACACATACAAAAATATCCAAATGGAAAAACAATAGTGAATAAATCCTATGTAAGTGTGTGTCTCCATTTATAAAAATCATACTAGCTGCTAGCTTGAAATATGTTTCATTATTTTAACAAATACATTTTCTTCTGGGATGACTAGGACTTTTTTTCTTCAAAAATGTCTCTTCGAAATTGTTTCTTTTCTAGTGATATAAGGAGATTTTGAAGTGGATTTTCTAATGTTGAACCAATTTTTGGTGTGACTGAATGTGTACTGCCCTATCTTGATGGAAAGAGTAATTTAGAAATGAATTTAGCACAGAAACTTAAAGGAAGAACAGAAGCAGAAGCTGCACAAGGTAGCCACACACCCAACTTTAACAAATAACAACCTACTATAAGCTTGGTGCAAGCTTTCTTACCTCTGCATGATCTAGATTATGTTATTAATGTATTTTTCCAAATTATGCATTCCTATATAATATATTCAACATTTCATAAAAGAGAATAATTTTAATTTGTTGAGGACTTCATAGGTGAGGACTATTTCTAATCGCTTTTGCCCCTCCCTCTGTCCCTCCAACTCCTCCCCGTCCCCAACTGACAATCTTAAATAATTGTTGTTATTTACATACACATCTGTATATGTATATATATATACATGTGCATACACCTATGTATAACCTGTTGGGGTCGATCTAGTTTTCATATGTTTTATGATCCACCAAACCCACTTGCTTTTCTTCTGAAACCAAGACTGTATTCACACTGAATAATACAAATTACACTTTTATATCACCATTTTAGGTAAATAGCATTAAAAATTTATTTTTATTCTGTCCTCACTGGGTTCAGTCTCTCCACATCTTGGACTTTTAAAGCCTACAGCTTTAGGAAATGGAAGACAAAAAGACAGGAAATAAAAAGATGACTGCAAAGTTAGAGCCAGGCAGATTTTTGAAAGAATAAATTTATAAAGCCAAGCTTACCAAGTGATCTGGCAGTGGTCCTGGTGAAGGAGAAGATGTTAAGGTCAGTTTCCTCAGAGACTGAGGGGCCAGTGTGCTTGATCTCCCACTCTGAGAGCCACACCCAGATGGGCAGGGAGGCAATAGCAGGAGCATCAGATGGGGTGGGTGTGAGGAGGGCTATCCCCGCCCTCCCTAGTAGTCTCACCCTGACCCACATCTGGTGACTCTGAGTGGATTCTGCTGAACTCTTCTAATATGGGACTATCATTGTCCATGCAAAGTTAGACTCTAAAAGATACTTTGGAAAAGATACTTCAGTGTTTTTACATTTCTGTGGATAGGGTAGTTTCTAACTTTGGTATGAAGAGATGTTTTTAAGATTAGAACAAAAGAATATAAGATGAACTAGCTCTGTGCTTAGTATTTATTAATTTTTTTTGTGTTCTAGTAGAGCTAATTAACATTTTAATTAGACATCTTTTTTAGGGGGGTGTACATGTGTGAAGGTTTCCTTGAAGTCAGAGGTGTTAGATTCCCAGGAACTGCAGTTGCAACCAACTGAACTCAGGTACTCTGCAGGAGCAGCACACACTTGGCTGCTGAGCTCTCTCTCCAGCCTGAAAATTAGCTATCGTGAATATGCTAGAAACATTGGACAAGATATTGGTTCTGCGTTTGAACTACAGGGTTTAAAAACTTTTGCAGCTATTAAAATGATTCACTGGTTTACTGTCAGGATAATATCTAATATATAATTTTGATTAACTTGATCTTTCAAGTGCAAAAGATAGAAATTAAATTCCTCTACTGTGATTGCAGTGGTCAGAGCATTTCCTTCTGGTAGACTGGTTTCATACAGTTCATGATAATTACATGAAGCATGATGTTTTTAATTTGTATGCATCTGTCACTGATTTAATCTTATCCTTATGAAATATGATTTGCTTAGGATTTTCAGTGTAGTTAATATTGCTGTCCCTTTAAAATTTTTGTTAGCTATTTTCACTCATCTTTTTAATTTATCAAAGGATATGTATTTAATGCTTTTAATTGAAATAGAATGATATCATCTTGCTTACTCTTTTCTCTTCTTTTGAACCCTTCCCATATCCCTGTCTGCTCTTAAGCTGATAGCCTACTTTTCTGTACTTATTATTCTCTCTCTCTCTCTCTCTCTCTCTCTCTCTCTCTCTCTCTCTCTTTCTCAAACATATATGTGTACATACAAATATGTTAAATGTGTGTGTGTGTGTATCTATCCTGCTGGGTCTGAGTCTGTTTAATTTTGTTTACACTAAGCAAGTTGTAAGCTACCACACTGAACTAGCTTTCTAATTAGGAGCTTAAAACATGAAAACTTATTGTAGTAATAATAGATGCACTTCATTTTAATGACTTTTGTACCTTCTATTTTTGTTTCCCTAATATTTTCTTTAAATTTTAATTTAATTTAAATTTTCTTTAAATATTTTTTAATTTTAATTTTAACAGTCATATGTATGCTAGTACATTACACATCTGAGGGTTCCCTCAGAGGCTAGAAAACAACCTCAGAACTCCTGAGGCTGAAGTTATAGGTGGCTGTGAGCTGCCTTGCATGAGTTCTGGGACTCTCTACAAGAGCTACAAGCACTCTAACCCACTAAGCCATCTTCCTAGACTCTTGGTATTTCTTTTGTTTTCCATACTATCTCAGGGTTACGATTTGTGATGAAATACCATGACCAAAAGCAGGTTGAAGAAGAAAAGGTTTCTTTGGCTTACATGTCCTGAGTCACAGTTGCTTCAGCATTCCTTCAATGCAGGAATTCAAACTAAACAGGAACCTAGAGGCAGGAGCTGATGCAGAGGCCAAGAAAGAGGTCTTGCTTACTGGCTTGCTTCCCATGGCTTGTTCAGCCTGTTTTCTTATAGCACCCAGAACCACCGTCTCAGGGGCAGCACCATCTACAGTAGACTGGGCCCTCTTACATCAATTCCTAATTTAGAAATGCTGTAAAAGCTTGCCTACAACTTGATTTTATGTAGATATTTTTTTAGAAGTTCCCTCTTCTCAAGTGACTTTAGTTCCTACCAAGTTGAGCTAAGACTACCCAGGACTCCTACCTCTTACAGTAGTCTTTTGTTCAGGTTTAATTAACCCCTTTATTTCTACTATTTTAGAAAATATATACAATTTTTAGAAAATATACACAATTTTTAAACTGTTGATTACTTTTAAGATAAACATAGATTAATAGCATCTATCTTCTGAATGCTACAGTAAACATTATTTATTTATTTGTTTGTTTGTTTATTTTTCCTTCCCTCCTTGTGAGGAGAAGTTTATTGTACTTTACTTTCATTTTCACCATTGGCATATTTTTTTTGTGATTTGAATTAAGATGTTTAGATTACTATATTTACTGGTTATTAAGATTAAACTAAATATGTGAAATAACAATTATGAATACACGCACAGTAAATCTGCCCTTCAAAAATGATCTTTGACACATTAAGTTTTATAATTATATTAATAATTCATTAGGTCGCTGCTATAAACATTCTAACTTATTTGTTCTTTATTCTTCTTTTTAAACATGAGGTGCTGGGGATTGAACTCAGGACCTTGTGTATGCTAAGCAAGCATTCTGCCTCTCATCAAAATCCAGCCCTGGGATTCTTCACATTTATTATATTTGCCACTGAGTTACTTCTCCAGGAATTAATTTTCTTCGGGAAGCCCATACTTGCATTTTTAAAGAATTTTCTGTTTGTTTCTCATTTTTTAACACTAGAAGAGCACCCACACTATATATTTTGCAACAACAATGAGTGTAGAAGAAAGGACAATAGAACATTTATTCTTGTTGAACTGCATTGAGTTGAAAGCATGCCAATCAATGTCTTTTCAATTTCATGGCCTTATTTTCCCCTCTATTGCACTGAGAATTCTGTTTTCCCTTTTCCTTTTCCTTTTCCTTTTCGACATAGACTCATTATGCATAGCACTGCATTTTATAAAGACATCTCATACAACTGCATGATAATACTTTGAGCACACTCCCACCCCTTTACTCTCCTATTTCTTACCCCTTCGTTTGTTCCCTTCATCCCCCCTAGAGAGCTTTGCTTCCAATTTTGTGTCACATATACATCTATATATTTATATAAAATCTGAATTTTTAATATTCACCTGAGACTGACTTGATATGATGATCTCCAGGTGTATCCATTTCCCTGCAAGCGACAGACCTTCATTCTTTCTTATGACTGAATAAAATCGCATCCCATGTTTTCTTTATCCATTCCTCTGCTGATGGACAGCAAGGTTGCTTAAACTTAGCTGTTGTGAAGAGTGCTTCAATAAATACGGATGTGCAAGTGTCTTTATGATATGTTGACAAAGATCTTTGAGCAAATAGCTACACTTATCTAAGATTGTATGGGAGATCTTTGTGCTTTGAAGAACCCCAGTCCTCATGTCTATAGTGTTGGAAGCATTAGGCTTAGCTTCTGTGCATGTTCTCGCCAGCATTTGTTGTTCCTTGTTTTCTTAGTGATTGTTATTCTGACCAGGTTGTGATGGCATCTCAGACCACTTTAGTCTGCTTTTCTGTGTGGGGTTCTGGGTGTTGAACATTTTCAACACATTGGACATGTGGACTTCCTCTTTTGAGAGCTGTTTTGTATTAGCCCACTTATTGGTTGTAGGTTCTAGATGTCACTTCTCTATCAGCTACGTGGGTGGTAAGGATTTTCCACCACGTTGTAGGCTGTCTCCTCGCTCTGCTGATTCATGTTGTGTACAGATGCCTTTTGATCTCATGTGGTCCAACTGTCATTACTGGCATCGTTTCCTACATAACTGAAGCCCCTTTCAAGAAAGATGGTGTTTGTACCTGTGTCTTGGAAGTGTCTTTCCCACATATTCTTGAAACAGTTCCAGAGTTTTGGGTTCTACTTTAAGGTCTTTGATGCCATCAGACTTGATTTTGGTATGAGGTCTAGTACCTAGTTTTCCTACGATGCTTGGTTTTGAAGAGCCGCTCTGATGTATGGACTGATACTGACATGGAGAATGTAGTAATTAGTTTGGGGTGACTTACAAGTTAATTCTCAGAAATACAGTTTTGTGGCATAATGCCAGGTCCTAACACTCTTCTAGACAATTAGAAGAATTGCCAAGCCCAAATTACCTACTCAGTTATGTACATGTTCAAGGCTTGTCCACAGGTGGCAGAGGACACAGGCCACAATAATTGTGTACTTAGGACTTCCCAGAACTGCCCTCTCCATATATTACTCACTCTAAAAGACTCCCAGGTAGTAGAGGGTGCCATTGCAGCTTTACCCGAGGACAGTTACTTTCTGAGGCACATTAGAGTCCCAAGCTAGCGTGGCAACCCTCAGGCCTGGGACTGTCAGGCTCTGGAACTTACCAGGGCACTCTGATGTTCTTTTAAAGAAAATTCTTGGCTTTTCCTGATACTCGATCTCTCTGTCCTGGGCAAGGCTTACACTGCTTGATGAGTGGTCTGTCAGATTTCTCTTAAGCTTGTTGTTATCTGAAGCTGCTTGCAATCTCAACTTATTTTATCTTTATTAACTCATCAATTGCAATTTACCACTCACAGAATGAGAAGTCACAGCCTTCACCACACAATCCTAAGGGGAAGTGGTTTCTTATCTGTTCTGCTTTGATTCTCATCTGCTAAGCCAATTTACCAAGAGTTAGAATCAAAGTGATACTGATTTTAACAGAAAGATAACTAAATAATTTATTTTATATGATTTCAAATATACCAAAAAGAGCATTTCACAAGGGTTATGACCTTATATTCATGTAGAACATTATAGTTTGTGAGCCCCCTTTACTCACACACAGGATCCTTGATTAGGTAGCCTTTATTGAGTTCCTGCAATATGCTGGGTTTGGTATTGGAACCAAAGGTTGTTAAGATATGGCTATGGTGCTCCCTAGCTCATTGTCTAGTAGCATGATGCCATACAACAAAATACGTCACTCTGCCATGTAAGAAAAGCTATGGCAAATATATAAATAAAATGAGATGGGATCATAAGTCAGTGGCAGAGGTAGTGAAGTAAGCTTGACAGGCTTTTGTGATTAAAATGCCATGATCCAAAAATGCTACTCACAGCCTAATTTATGGTTCATAAGCAGAAAAAGAAGCAAAAGGAAGACAATGGTAGGTGTGTGGGCTCTTACAAAATATAGTGCCCCATAGTACCCTCCCTCCCCGAACTTTACCTAACTCACAGATAGCTCTGAGATAAATCAACCAGGAACTTGAGCACAGAGAAGTCACTGCACAAAAAGATCAGAGGAAAGCTCTGAAATATTTTAAGAATGAGTTAAATCTAAATAATTTCTATAATCATCATTGCAATGGATACTTTAAATATCTTCAGCAATTATTCAAAGGTAAGAATCATGACATTGTAAAAAAACCAATTTGCTATTAAGAAGCTGGGTGAAAAGAAAATACCAGTTACATTTAGAATGTGAAGAGGTTGGGGAAAAGCCATGACAGGTGTTGTGTACTAATTTATTCAGTGCTCATGGCCAGAGCCAATATGCATATGTAAATGTATATGTATATATTACCATAGTATACTGAAAGAAAATTGAAATATGACACTTTTAAGTTTTAAAACATTTTTTTCTTCAAGCTGCTGAATGAGTAGCAGATTAAGAACAAATGGAAAAGAAACAATGAAGAAGTATTGGAATAAAAAATATATATAGTATGGATGACTGAAGGGAAGTATGGATGTATGGAAGGGAAGAAGGACTGTATGGATGACATGCACTATGGAAGTACATGCTCCTATTGAAATATAAACTAGTCTTAAAGTGACCAATAGCAGAATTTGACTTTATACTACTTCAAATAAAGACACCCCTGCCCCACAAAAAACAAAGTTCAAAAGCCCGAAATAAAGAATAAAGTTGTGCAGCACACTGGAAAAATGAGCCAAAGGGGGGAATTCAACTGAAAACCCTGTGTTGAGAAATCTAACAAAATCCTTTCTAACTGCCACATATTTCAGACAGGCAACGACAGGTCCACTTTAGGACACCTAACCATCAAGTAGTTCTACCAGTACATTAGAAAGGAAAAGCTGATGCCCATCTCAGGATTCTAAAATGCAGTTGATAAAGTTAGACAACCATCCCTTAATGAACACTTTTATTGTGTAGGGGCTGAGAGGCAGCTTGAGTGTCAGGCTTAACACCCACATGGGAGAAAAATTCTCATTTCAGTTTTAAAAACTGGAGGTAGAAAAATTATGAATGTGGGATTTGCACATAAGTGGGCCCAAATCTGAACTGGTGAGTCATGTGACCTTAACATTTCCAGGTCCAATAATGTTTGTATAAGAGTAAGATAATTTTGTTCACAGTGGAATCTGGCTGTCTGAGAGTCTGGTGTAGTGCTTTAAAGGTTTTTACTCTGTTAATATTATTTTTAGATTCAAATTATATGTATGTGTGTTCTACATGCATGTATGTATGTATGTATGTATGTATGTGCATCCTGTGAGTACTTTGCGTCTTCAGAGTTCAGAAGATGGAATTGGACATCCTAGACATGGATTTAAGGATGGCTGTGAGCCACCAAGTGCATGCTGAGAATCGAATCCAGGTCTTCTGTAAGAGCGACAGGTGTTCCCAGCTGCTTGAGCCCTGAGGGCGCTTGATCTTTATTACCTCACTGGAGGGTCAGCATGTCAGTACTCCCATATTGCAGGTGGGTAGCTATGCTGGTCTTACATCACTATAACATGTCCCTGACATAGGCTGATGAACTTATGAAGAGAAGCGGGTGGGTTTTGTCTCACAGCTTTGAAGGTTTCTGTTTAATAGCAGCCTGCTGCATTAGGTGTGCAAAGAAGCAGCGTGTGGTGCAAACGTACCATGGAGCAAAAGTGCTTACCTTGTGGCCGGGAGGTGAAAGAGAAAATAGAGGAAGCTGAGGGGGGACGGAAGTCCTACAGTCCCATTGAAGGCATATTCTTAGTGCCCCAAAGATCTCCCATTAGGTCCCATCTCAAGTTCTTACTGCCTCCCAATACTGCCAAGCTGGGTCCAATCTCTAACAAGCAGGCCTTTGCGTGTTGTGGGGGAGGGGCAAGGGCAAGTTCCAAGTGGTAGGAGAAACCGAGCATATGAAACTCCTCCTAAATAGTTAAGTTATATTTCTTATTTTTAAATTTTTAAGGCACAGTTTCACTGTTGCCCAGTGGTTCTTCATGCCCCAGCCTCCTGGGTGCTGGGATTACACATGCTTGCTACCGTACTTAACTTCATGGAATTGTTGTAAAGATGCTTGCTCTCTTTGTTAAACTCATCCTACTCATGGTAATGTTTCATTAAGAAATCCAGAAATGGGCTGAACATGTGAGGGTGCTTCCCAAGGCCTGTGGTGTAAGAGGCTGTGTGGCTCAGGTAGAAAGAACCACCCTTCAGCATGGATGGAACCATTCAATTATCTGGAAAGTTATGTGCAAACAAACAAACGAAACAACAAAACAAACTGATGACAAATTGGCATCTCTTTCCAGAGATAAGATACCCTCTTTCCCTGTCTTGGGTGTCAGAACCTGGGGCTAACTAGTGTTTGAACATAGGTCCCCAGTTCCCAGGTCATAGACTGTTAGATTTAGACTGAGCTAGTTTGTGCATCCAGGGCCTTCGGCTTGCACGCAGCTTGTCATTAGACTGACCACCTCTACAATTACGTGAGCCAAATGCACAAAGAAACCCATTTTTTTATGTATTCACCTCTCATGTGTGTAATATACCCCCACACACAGTTATCCAGAAACATACAAACATGTGAGGGACAGAGTCTCAGTAACCCCCAAGGTAAATTTGCATAATTTCAGAGGAAGTGTTTGCTGAATGTCAGATGTTCTCACTCAACATTCACAGTAACTTTTTATTATCAGCTTTTAATATGGTGGAAAGGGAGGGCTTGAAGAAGAGGATTCCTGTTAAAAATCACACAGCTAATGAGTTTTAATCTTGTCCTTTTTGGCCATGCAGCTGACCTTGGATGTAGTGCTTGTAGCCACTGTTCTTTCTGGCTTCTAGTCAGAAGATTTCTGGGATGGCGGGCATACCTGGTAATGCATATATATTGCAGATATATATATATATATATATATATATATGTATATGTATATGTATATATAAATATAAATATAAAAATAAATATAAATATATATATAAATAAATAAAAATAAATAAATAAATATATATAAAATGCATACACATTTCATTTTGCTATGCTTTGTGTTGTGGGGCAAGATCTTGCTACATTCAGTTTTGGAGTCACAGAGAAGTTGAACATGGTCTCTGCTCACATTGCCATGGTCAGAGAGACGGGCCTCCGTAGTGGATCAATCACAGGAGCCGTGGAAACTGAGCACTGTGCTAGAGTGGTCATGATGACAGTGGCTGTGCCAGTGCCATCAGCTGAGCGTCATGAGCAACAGTGATGCTTTCTTCACTCAGTTCAGGAGTTGTGCTTCACTTAGCTTGGACACACAGAACCCATAGAGGGTGTGTAGATGGTTACAGTTTGTGTTTTAAATGCCTGTCATAGCCCAGTGTGGTAAAGGCTTCATTACTGGCTACTGTGGTAGAGTGTTTGGGAGGTGAGATGTGGTTGAATGAAGTTAGACCATTGGGGATGCATTCTTTGTATAGAGGGTTGGTGTGGTGCTGCTTGTATTCAAATGCTAATTTCTGTATTCCAAGATCTGTCTTCTCCAAGATGAGGAGATCCTTACCTATTCCAGCTTTTGTTGTGTAAACCTTGTCCCCCCAAGCTATCTCCGATTGGTTAATAAAGATGCCTACAGCCTGGGCTGGGCAGAAGAGAGGAGGTGGAGTGAGATTGCCAGGTTAGGGGTCTCAAGCAGGGACCACTAGGGGAAGGAGAGAGGAAAGGAAGAAAGAAGTTGCTATGGAGGTAGGTGGATTGTGAGCACTGGCCATGGGGGCTGGCCTGTTAGAGTAGGAGTGGAACATGGCAAGTGATATCTCAAAATTTTGGACAGGAAAGTAGACCAAATAGCATAGAGTGTTGATATAGGCTCAGCTTTGGTGCTTTTAAGTTTATTATAAAATGAAGACTTGTGGTCTTTTATTTGGGAACTATATGGTCAAAGTGGGGTTGAACCCCAAAATAATATTTACCTTAATACCTTTGTGGAGGTGTTGGGACCCCAGGCCCTTGTGTCTCTCTTCTTTTTGCTCCCCAGATGTTGTGAGAACATCCCTGCTCTGCCATGTGTTCCTTGCCACATCTGTCTCACCAGAAGTAATGAAGCCAACAGGCCATGGAATAAGCCCTGGAAATCAGTGAGCCACAACGGCTCTTTCCTTCTGTTTTTTTCTTTTTCTCTTAATTATTGCAATGGAAAGCTGACTGTGGAAATGCTGGTTCGGTCCTGTTGGAGATCAGTGGGTTTTTTTTGTTTTGTTTTGTTTTGTTTTTTCAGAAAATAAATTTCCATAGGTTTTAATGCTTGAATAGGAGTTGTCTGGATGAAGGTTGGGATACTCTCCACAAGGCGGGAAACACCTTCTTCCTGGTGACTATGGTAGACACCTGTGACAGGTTTTTGTGATTTCTAAGGATGAAGGATGTTGTAGATTTGAGCACAGTGACATCTGCTAGGCCATCCAGGACTGTTCAGAGGAAGTCTGGCTATGAAAACGCAAGGTACCAAAATCTTCATCCAGGTTCATAGGGCATGCAAAACTTATTTTCTGTAGGTGGGGAAAAGGGGAGAGATGTCGGGTGGTACCTAGAGATTCCTCGTTTTGTTGCTGTGACTTTGGTTTCGGGGTTTGTTTTTGTTTTTCAGGGCTGGATATTGAACCAAGACTCTTAGAGATGCTACATACATGTTCTACCACTAAGCCATTGCCTCTGACCCAGCTGTGACCTTGAATTAAAGTCTTGCATCTGAAAGCAAGACCTCTGTTCTCAAAGAAACATTGTCTTTGCCCTAGCCACTTTGAGCTTTTACTGCCTGTAACAGCAAGTAAGATCTTTGCTGTCCTTAGAAGAACCCAGGATAAACATGGCCATACAAGCAGCAGCACCTTCTCTTTCGGTTTATCCAGCTCTGCTCTCTAAGCCAGGGCAAATGGAGGTCACATTATATTGCTGCTCCAGAGTTTGGGACAAAAAATTGAGAAGGAGACAGAGAGAAGCATGGAGGTTGGAATCATCCGTTCTGTATGCGGCACACAACCCGGTCATTTGAAGCCAAGCGGTCAAGGACAATCTCAGAGGCAACCGTCTCCTGGCTTTGCTCTCACTCTTGAGAGGTTATATTGTATGCCCTGTGAAAATTGTCTGGAAGGGACAGGGAGAAATTAAGCCAGGGCAAATTGCTGGTGTCTTGACACCAGCTATATCTTTTGACCTCTCTCAACAGTTTCTTTGCAACTGTAAATCTTACCCCTGGGCATGCAGCAAGGTTGGGAGGAGACTGTTTGCCCCAAAGCTTTCTAGGACACACAAGTGTGGCCTTGGCAGGTCCCTGCCATCTTTTTTTTTTTTTTTA
>NW_022196904.1:73165333-73166415 GCF_008632895.1 Mastomys coucha
CAGCCCCTTAGGAGGAACAACAATATGAACTAACTAGTACCCTCGGAGCTCCCAGGGTCTCAACCACCTGCCATCTTTTTATCTGCAGTAGTTTAGCTCCAAGTAAAATTGTAAGACACAAATCTTTTATTTGATGTTACTCATTGCTTTTGGTCCTGTCCTGTAGGACGGTGTCCTGTTCCCCAGGCCCTACTCAGTGTTAACCTCTCCATATCTGGACCCCAAAGCACATAATGAGCCATGTTCTCTTAAGGCTCTGAACCTACAAGTTCTTCCTAGTGGATGTGGTATGGACAAAGTTGTCATTGTTCCTCTTTCTCTAAAAGCATTAGCATTTAATTTTTTATTAGATATTTTCTTTTTTTTCTTTTTAATTTTTTGAAATGATTTAAGTTTTATTGCATTATGATGAGAAAAGATACATGATTTCAATTTATCTGAATTTGTTAACATTTAAAAACATATGTTAAGTAGATAGAATTATATCACATTCTTCTTTCTCTTTTGTACCCCAACTCCTCCTAGAGACTCCCCTTCAATACCTGCCATAACTTTCATTTTTTAAATTTTATCATATTCTTTAAAATTTATAAAATATTGTAACAATAAAAATGAGTACTATAAAGGTTATGTGACTTAAAACAACAATCAATTGAACTGTCTTATGTAGATGCTTGTCTACAGCAATACTGAAAATATATACGTTTTCTCAATATAAATTTTAAATAACTTCAAACATATTAACTGTATGATATTTTAAAATAATATATCACTATTAGCTTTTTTTTAAATGAACATAAGTAGATAAAGTCTTTTTGTTTGTTTGTTTGTTTTGTTTTTAGTAGAACTTAAAATCTTGGCTCTTACTGTGGTACAAACCCAAAATAAGAACAATTTTTAGATATTGGAGTTCATTGTAATAAGACTGTACTTCAATGACCCTCACATCACCAAAGGATTTTACCTCCATAGTAACTAAGTTAAGAGTTGACAGTTCTATTACTGCATTGCTGATGGGAGTGCAAACTGGTACAACCACTCTGGAAATCAGTTTGGCGGTTCCTCCGGAAATTGGACATAGT
>NW_022196904.1:73166995-73194207 GCF_008632895.1 Mastomys coucha
TTTGGAGGGGAAAATGGGAATGGAGAAATTTACATGTAAATAAAGAAAATATCTAAAAAAAAAAAAGAGTTGACAGTTCTGCTACACTAAGGAATGAATTGTAGGCACGATTTTTGTATACAGATTTCCTGCTATGGTCAAAGCTATTTGACTTGAGTGATTGTCTTCATTCTCAGCCTGCCGGGAACAGGTTACATTCATTTAAGAAATGGTGTGTGTGTGTGTGTGTGTTAAGATGGTCTATCCATAAAGTCATTTACCAACTGTTTCAATGAACAATGGTTCTGCTTGGAGGGTGGGACAGACATTAGGTGAGGGTAAGAATCTGTTTCATTGGCTGTGATGATTTGGAAAAGCATTCATCTCAGAGAAAGAGTAACTTATAAAATCCTCTTCTTCAAAATTGATTAATAATTATAAATATCAAGCAAAGCACTCAGTCTCACTCTTTGTTGCTCTCTTACAAGCCACCTCCCAAATGAATTGCCTACATTTCTTTTGGCTATATAAATAATTTTGAAGTATGTAAGCTGTTCTAAAAACCATAGTATAGTATAAAAACATCAAATAAACAATCCTACTAATAGAGAGGCTGAGATAGGAAAAGGATGATTTCAAGACCATTATGTGGTAAACAGCAAGACACTGTCATGTACAAACAAGCAGAAAGTGTATAAGGATTGTCAAATATTGGACCTATTTCTCCAATTACCAAAGTAGAGAGACCCCTGGATGACAGCCAACAAATTTTCTAATTCCTCATATTTTTGAATTTCAATCTATTAGGATATGTTGGTAATATTAATTTTCATGTTATGAGATATTAAGGAAAAGGAGGAATTATGTTTCTGCGAGTTTGTTGAAAGATTCCTTTTTTCTTCTTCTAGGGTGTAATTTTGCTTCTTATATTGGTGTTTTCCATCTATTATCCTTTGTAGGGTTGGATTTGTGGAAAGATACTGTGTAAATTTCATTTTGTCATGGAATATCTTGTTCTCTCCATCTATGGTAATTGAGAGTTTTGCTGGGTATAGTAGCCTGGGCTGGCATTTGTATTCTTGTAGGGTCTGTATAACATCTGCCCAGGATCGTCTAGCTTTCATAGTCTCTGGTGAGAAGTCTGCCGTAATTCTGACAAGCCTGCCTTTATAGTTACTTGACCTTTTTCCTTTACTGCTTTTAAAATTCTTTCTTTGTTTAGTGCATTTGGTGTTTTTATTATTATGTGACAGGAGGAATTTCTTTTTTGGTCCAGTCTATTTGGAAGTTCTATAGGCTTCTTGTATGTCCATGAGCATCTCTTTCTTTAGGTTAGGGAAGTTTTCTTCTATAATTTTGTTGAAGATATTTACTGGCCATTTAAGTTGGGAATCTTCACTCTCCTCTATACCTATTATCCTTTGGTTTGGTCTTCTCATTGCGTCCTGGATTTCCTGGATATTTTGGGTTAGGAGCTTTTTGCTTTTTGCATTTTCTTTGACTGTTATGTTAATGTTTTCTATGGTATCTTCTGCCCCTGAGATTCTCTCTTCTATCTCTTGTATTCTGTTGGTGATGATTGCATCTATGACTCCTGATCTCTTTCCTAGTTTTTCTAACTCTAGGGTTGTCTCCCTTTGTGACTTCTTTATTGTTTCTATTTCCATTTTTAGGTTCTGAATGGTTTTGTTCATTTCCTTCACCTTCATTTGACTGTGTTTTCCTGTAGTTCTTTAAGGGATTTTTGTGTTTCCTTTTAAGGGCTTCCAGCTGTTTACCTGTGTTCTCCTGTATTTCTTTGAGGGAGTTATTTATGTCTTCCTTAAAGTCCTCTATCATCATCATGAAAAGTGACTTTAGATCTGAATTTTACTTTTCCTGTATGATGGTGTGTCCAGGATTTGCTATGGTGGGAGAATTGGGTTCTGATGATGCCAATTAACCTTGGTTTCTGTTGCTTATGTGCTTACACTTGCCTCCGGCCATCTGATTATCTCTAGTGCTACCTGCCCTGGCTATATCTGACTGGAGCCTGTCCTTCCTGTGATCCTGGTTGTGTCAGAACTTTTCAGAGTCAAGCTGTCTCTGTGATCCTGTGATTCTGTGATCCTGTGATTCTGTGATCCTGTGATCCTCTGAACCTGGGCATGTTAGAGTGCCTGGGAGTGGAGCTTCCTCTGGGTGTTGTTGGACTGGGTGCAGAGTTTGTGGAGTTTGCATCCAATGTCTGCTCAGGGTACAGGCCCAGAGAGACTGGAAGGAACCTGTGCTGCTGGACTGGCAGAGTTCCTGTGTGCTTGGGTCCTGCTGGTTCCAGTTACTCCTTGTGTTGGGACAGACGTTGTGTCCTGATATTTTCTTTATTTACATTTCAAATGTTATCGCCTTTCCTGATTTCCCCTCTGAAAATTCCCTATCTCATTCCCTCTCCCCCGCTCACCAACCCACCCACTCCCATTTCCCTGTCCTAGCATTACTCTACACTGGGGCATCAAGCCTTCACAGGACCAAGGGCTTCTCCTCCCATTCATGACCAACAAAGACATCCTCTGCTATATAGCATTTCATTTATACAGAGAGGTTCATAGTTGGAAAGCTTACACATTAGTAAATTTTCTTTATATATAATGTATTACCACACTATCAGCTATCCTTCCATGCAAATCAGTACCATTAAAGTACTGAAAAATATTGATATCTTTTAAATCAGATTTAAAAATCCAATAAAACTATGAAGCCATGACTTTCAAGCTGAAGATAGTATTTGTTAAGACAGAAAAAAAAATAATAAAGAAGAATTCAAAGTGTTAGAATGCATTCATTCACTATATGCCCTGTTTTGGTTTTGACTTTTAAGTTTGTCTATTGCTATTTAGTTTGTGTGTGTGTTGCTATGAATAGTAATGCTAAATTTTTTAAACTAAGGTCTAGTTGCATTAAGAGGAATAAATTCTCACATACTCATCTTTTGTTGTGCAAATGTTGCTCCTTAATTAAAAACTATTGTTTGAATAAAGATACCTACAGCCTATAGCTGGGCAGAAGAGAGGTAGGTAGGGATTTGGTTCCTGGGCTTTGGGTCTGAGGAGAGACCAGGAGGGGTAAAGAAGAAGGAAGAAGTTGCTGTGGGGTAGGTAGATTGTGAGCCCTTGACCATGTTGGGGTAGGAGCTGCCCAGACAGAACACAGAAAGTGCTATCTCAGGTTTATTGACAGGAAAGTGGACCAAATAGCATAGAGGGTTGATATCTTCCCAGCTCTAATGCTTCAAGGCTTATTATACCTTTAAAGATTTTGTGCCTTTTATTTGGGTTCTAAATGATCAAAATGCGTTGTAAACCCCCATTTCAAGCCACAGCACAGCCTACAGGAGTCAATTCTCTCCATCCACTATGCAGGTCAAAGTAGATAAATTCAGCTCTTCAAGCTTGTTGGGAAATACCTCCGCCCACTGAGCCATCTTGCTGGCCTAGGCTTACATTTTTTTTTTTTAATGGAACAGGTTTCAATTCTGTCTGTCTGTCTGTCTGTCTTTCCATCTATTTGCATTTTTGCTTATCTGTCCCTGCCCTTTTGTCTGTATCTCTGTCTCTGTCTCTCTTCCCCCTTCCCCTTGAGATACTAAGTTTCATAATGAACTCTGTCACTTTAGGTTTTGTTTTTTATTGTTTCAAAAGCAAAACATTACAAATAGACACCCCTGGGTACTCATCCTTGATTTGCCTCCTGGCCACTTGAAGATCCCTTCATAATTAAGAGTTTATTAATCTTACCCAGATAGTATTGTTCTGTGTGCAGTGTGCTATCACTCCTATGAAATAGTTTCAGAAAACAGGATTCTAAATGTGTAATTTTCTTACAACATTCTAACTGAAGAGTTCCCTTGTGGCTCCACTGAGTTATTCTCATTGCTGTACAAATAGAAAGTTATTTACTCATTTCACTCTTGAGGGATATTCTGTTTACTCTTATGAACTACACTGTAGTAAATATTCTTGCATCTCTTCCTGCCCACATGTGGCAAAAAACTGTTACAAAGCTCCACCTTTTCACAAACTAGAGAAGATAACTTGGTTAACGGAAGAAGCATGCCACATGTGTGCATCTAATGCTAAAATCAGCAAAGTTAGATAGATGCCTACCGTTTGAATTTAAAAATAAATGATACAATGAGGTAAAGATCCAAGTATAGGAAAATGTTAAAAATGAAATGTATTAATATCTGTTTCTAATATTGGAGTAGGATTTCTTAAGGAAATTGTATTGAAGCACACCCAGTAAAGGAAAAGATTAAAAATTTTATTGTGCCAAGGTTCACTAATCATCATCATTGAAAGATGACATATGAGAATGAAGGTTCCATTCAGGAGTTAGGGAAAGATGTGCGTAACTGCCATAATCGAGCTCTAGGACGAGTGGAAGTATGAAAGCATTGTTAAACCCCAAAGGTTTCTTCCTGCTTCCTCAAGCACATTTTTTCTTACTTGTTTCTTCCTTCTTGGGTGGCAAAATGTACATTTCTCATTGCAAATAACTAGCCCTGCATATATGTCCATTTAAAGAGTTTATTTAATCCAGATTAGCTATGGCTTCACTAGTTTCCCATATGTGGCTTTCATGACCTCTTTTCCTGGCTTTTTAAAGGAAGCTGTTTAATATTTTTCTTCTACCAGTCAAGTTTCAAGAAAAAAATCATATTTATATCAAAGGCAGAACACTTAATTTGGATAACAGTTTCTAAAACCTTCATACCTGGCCATGGTTTGTTTGCATACTATATATATATATATGTATATTACAACATTCTTGTTGAACTTCTGATTATGAACTTATTTTCAAATAGACCTTTGCACTTCTGATTAGGTTCAAGATGGGATCACAATGGATGAAGGTGGGCACTAAGTCCAAGGAAACATGTCCTTAAAAGAAGAAAGGATGCAAAGAAACACTGAGAAATAGATTGTCTTAGTTACTGTTCTACTGTTGTGAAGAAACGCCAAGATAAGGATGCCTATAAAAGAAAACATTTAAGTAGGGGCAAGCTTACAGTTCAAAGAGTTAGTTTATGGTCATCACAGTGAAGAGCATGGTGGCAGGCAGGCAGGCATGGCGCTAGAGCAGTAGCCAAAAGCTTGCATCTTCATCTGCAGGCAGGAGGCAGAGAGGGGCAGAAACTGAACCTGGCATGGACTTTTGAAATCTCAAAGTCTACCCCAAGGACTTCTTCCAACAAGGCCACAACTCCTAATCCTTCCCAAACAGTTCCACTACCTGGGAACCAAACATTTAAATATATATGTCTATGTGGGCCATTCTCGTTTAAACCACTGTACGAATCATATGAAGATGGAGGCTGAGACTGAAATAATGCAGCTCTAAGTCAAGGAATGCCAAGGACTGGAGGGGCCAGCAGAAGGTAGGAAGAATTGAGGAAAGACTCTGGAGAGAACATAACCTTGTGAGCATTTAGATTCCCAGATTTCCATAACTGTGAAAGGACAAATTCCTGCTATTCTAAAATCCTGGTAGTCTGGTAATTTATTATAGTCTGTCTTTTCCTACGAGCTAACACACAACTGTGGGGCTTCACACAGCTTAGACCATTATACTTCAAAGTACTTACTAGTGACACAAAAACCCCATATTTACTCTACCTATTGCCATGGTTGAGTCATATGTATTGATAGAAACTGGCTCATCCAGGCTAGCTGTGCACAGCAGGGATCAGGGGATAGTTACAGATAGTATGAGTGTCATCAAGAGGCTGATCCCTTTGAGGTGACTTGACATCCATGTTGACCAATAGATTAGAGTAATTTGAAATGGATGGTCCTGTGAAATCTGACCTCAGCTCTTTGCAGTGTCTAAACACTTGGGGAACTGTGAAAAGCCAATTATTTAGTCTTTGAATATTATTCTGAGTGTGTTATAATGCTGTGTCAGTCTTTATGATAGCAGTGTATTTACCAACCTCAAACACATTGAAGCAAATATTTGTACTATGATGAGGTAAAATCCCATGGGGCTTTATAAAACTCTGTCTTTGGAAGTCATTTCATTCATCTCTTTTTTTTATCATCTCCTAGAACTTTGAAGAATAACATTTTTGTAATTTTTTTTTTCAAGACAGAATTTCTCTGTGTAACCATCCTGGCTGTCCTGGAACTCACTCTGTAGACCAGGCTAGCTTCAAATTCACAGAGAGCTGTCTGTTTCTGTCTCTAGAGGGCTGGGATTAAGGGTAATCACCACCACCACCTAGCTACTTTTTGTTATTTCTAAGTAGCGTATTATCAAAGTCTACACTACCTTTCCACATCACTTCTGAAAAATATACTTGAAAGTTCTAGTAGAGCTGAATAACGTTAAACTGTGACGTTTAACCACAGCAAGTAACAACTACTTTGTTAAGCACTCCATTTATCACATGTAATTTCCTCCTCCCCTCAATGTCCCTACATTGCATGTAAATACATAGAGGTTCAGAGAAATCATGCGCGTTGCTCACTGACACTCAAAAAGTAGGTACACAGGCTGGAGAGATGGCTTGGTGGTGAAGAGCGCTTGTTGCTCTTCCAGAGGATCCAGAACCCACAGGCAGTAAGCAACCATCTTTAACTCCCACTCCAGGGGACCCTCATACCTTCTTCTAGCCTCCTTGGGTACAGGGCATGCAGGTGGTCTACATATATTCATGCAGGTAAAACCCTTATATACATAACACAAAAAGAAATCTTTTTAAAAAAATATGTTGGAACCCCAAATTTAATTCATATTTGTGTATCAATGTGTTGTTTTCTGGCCTAGAAATTAACTTCTAACAAACAAGAGAAATTAACATACATTATTATTAACAATCATTTCCATGGTAGACTTACATTTTAGGTTCCTATCTTGTTTTGTCTTGTTTTGTTTTTGTATAATGTTGCTTCACAAGTGGAGGCAACATTGCCCTCAGGTAATTTTGAGACTGTCTAGAAACTGGTTTTGTTATCACAACTTTGAGGAGAGGAAATGTATTTCCTCTCCCCTGTAGCGGTTGGGGATGCTGTCAAATGCTCCACAGCACACACCAATGAGCTAGCCAGACCCAGATTGGATACAACTCAACAGTGTTGAGGGTGAGTAACTGTGCTATGCAATGATATACTGAACCAGACAATTTATAAAATTATGCCTACAGTTAAATAGAAGAAGCATAGGAAGAGTGGTTTGTTGAAGACCGAAGAGTCTGCCACAGAGCCTTGTTGGACTTAGTGTGGCTGACATCTCTACTGTTGATGTTAAATTTCTAGAGGTGTAGAGCTTCTGGAGTTCATTAGTTAATTAGTCGTACATCCAAATGCAGACAGTAGAAGAGGGGAAGAGTGTGGTTAATACTGATGATGTGTGATTTATGGAGAGGGTCCTGATTTTCTGAATAAAGGCCGAGCTATTACTTCGAAGACAATAGCTAAAGCTGAGAAGGGTCTCAGAGGCCTGACTGATTTCATCCTTAATTGCACAGTGAGAAGAATTGATGCCTGAGGAGTGACCTGTGTGCTGGGGTCACACAGTTGTGCCATCTCAGATGGAGCTTCGATGGCCTGGATTTCTATCAGTGTCTTTTTTCTCCCTCCTGAATTGTCATCTGCTGTACTACGCTAACAGAAGACACTTTGCAATTTCAGATAAATCTCCAGGTTTTTCTTTTGTAGCCCTGGGATGACACTATCAGAGCAAGGAAGAGAATAACTGTTTTAAATATGAAAGTGGATCTCTAGAATCAAGTTCCTCAGTTGCCATAGGATGACTTCTTCAGCTAGACTTATTGCCAAATAAAAGTTTGTGACTTAACACAGTCCTTGCTGTATTTTAGGCTGAGAGAAAGGGTCCATATCCTAAAGAAATAACGGAGGTGAGGGTTGATAGGAACGGACTCAGAAGTAGCTATGATGTACAACTATAATCCCAGCCGCATCCTGAGTAGGGGATGCCAACCTGACCGATCTAAAAATGGCTGTGTATTAGTTTAGGATGTAAGCTCAAGCCAGAAGTGCTAGTGAGAGTGAACAGATAGGAGAGTAACTCGTCTGAAGACCAATGTCCGGGGAAAGCTGGTTGTAAGTGGGAACAAACTACACCACATTGTCAGAAAAACCAGTACTTTAAAGTCAGGCAATCTGACAGGCGTGAATTCTCCAATAATCTGTCAAAATTCAACTCATCCATGACAACTGGAATGTGTTGTATTTATCAATAACAGTTGTGTAGTTTAAAAGCTTGAATGACCATTTTAATTGGTTTATCGGAAATGTTCGTTTGAGGCTAGCAAGTCCACAGGGTTTTTAAATTGTGTACCAGTCCAACCTTGTTCTGCTACCTGAGAGAATATAGAGCAAATTTAAGATTTTCTTTATTAAAATTGTTCTTATAATCAAAGTTCTGTATTTCTGATAGGATAAGATCTATGGCACCTTCCACTTTGTTTAGGTGCTTTGGAGTGTGGTTTTTTTCTTCATAATTTTCTTTTGAATTTTAGGTATTCTTTTGCTAGCCTCTTACACTAGCCTTGTCTTCTATATCTCTACCAATTAAGTATTTTTTGTAGACAAAATAAAAAAGGGAAATAAATCAGAGATAACTGAAAACAAGTTTCTAATTATCTTATCTAAGGAACAGTTTGTGCTCATGCAATTTGCAGAGAAATTAAACAAGAAGATCTTAAAGCATTCACATTAGGGGACCAAGAAGAAGACTTCTCAAAGGAAATGTTTTGAAAAGAAAATACGGTTTATATAGTTGTAGCTTAGGTTTAAAATATGTTAACAATAGATGAGAAAGTTTGAAGGGGTACTCTTTTTGTGTGTGTGTGTGTGTGTGTGTGTGTGTGTGTGTGTGTGTGCTGAAAGGTTGGGAAAAACATGAACCAAAATAAGTTAAAAGAGATTTGTAAATTGATTGTTTCTTTAAGCTTGAGATTTTGTTTTTTGTTTTTTTTTGGCATAAAATACTTAATACATAGAAGTCATATTTCATAACATACCATTAAAGGGGAGATATTCTCATATTAGTTCCTTATCTGCTCACTAGGCAAATACTTGGCTGATAGTACAGAAGGTTTAGTCCATGGCAAAAAAGCATGGTGAAGCTGCTTGTATCTGACAAGGAGTAGCAAGTAGGGCTGAGGATCATGTAAAACCTTCAAGATTTAGCTCTAGTTAACTTAGTGTCTCTAGCTGGGTCCTTTCTGCAAGGTCCATAGTCATCTGAAACAGAACCAAAAACTACAGACCAAGCATCCAAACTGTGAGCCTTAATGGACTCTTTATAATCAAACCATAACAATTTTTACTGCATTCATTTGTTTATTTAGTTTGGAGGCAGTACATTTAGTAGTGTGTGTGTAGGCCAGAAGACAATGTTTGGGAGTCAGCTCTCTCCTTCAATCATATCTGCATAGAAATTTTAATCTAGCAACATGGCCGCTCTAGCAGGAGATGACATCCATCACCTAGGCTGGAATGCAGACAAGCCAAACACCTTTAATCCCTCTGGCTAGAATACAAACACTCCCTTAGTACACACCTTTAAGGTATAGTTAGTTTGTAGAAGGAAGCAGCCATGTTTGAAAGTAACATCTAATTGAGGGGCAGACAAAGTGACAAGTCAGAGAAAGATTTGACAGAATGAGTCAGATATAGGATATGCTCAACTCTCACAAGAACAGGACAGAAAGGGAAGGTATGTAAGAGTAGCACAAGGAGAGAGAGAGTTAGTTGAGAGTCAGTGCAGTACAACAGACTTAAGTTTGTTCATGAGTCCGTGCAGTTCAGTGTAGGTCAACAAAGGTACCTGAAGCCAGAGAATAAGAAGGATCCAGAAGATAAGAACAAATTGCAAGAGTTAGTTTGAGGCCAACCAGAGCAAGTTAGTGAGAAGCGAAGAGAAGCCAGATTGAATAATTCAGCTTGAAGAGTAGTTTAAGCCTGAACAGCTGAGTTGAAACAGCCAACTAGAGTTCAGAAAGAGCTAGAAAGGGTGAGTTAATTCAGAAGTAATCCTCTGAGATGACAATTACATTACATAAATAAAAGTTACATTTACACATATCTTTTTCTGGGAATGAAACTCAGGTTGTTAGGATTGGCAGCAAGTACTTTTACTGCTAAACTGTCGGCTCCTACCATAATAGTTCTTAGAACTACTAAATGCTGGTTGGTAAAGTGGTGACAAATGTGATTCATTTAGTAAATCATTTGGTCAAGTGTTTATCCCCATGAGTGAATCCGTGAGTGGAATCTTAGTGCTCCAGCATTGGGTGAGTCAAGTTAATGTTCAATAACCACAGGAATAAAAGTGTGCAGCCACATATCAGAAGACAGAAGCTCTGACACATGGCCTTGAATGACTCCATACCACAGGACAATGATACTAAGTGCTATGAGAAAGGGCAGACCAGAGGTACAGGGCCAAGGAAGATGGAAAAGTCCAGAAGATTTTGTACAACATGATTCAAGGAGGGATGTGGGCAACATGGGGAATGGCAGAACATGACTTTATTGGGCAGGTGGCTCACTTGACAGCTTGTAGCTTGGGTCTGCAAATGTAGACTTTTTCCTTGGCCTACTTTCCACTTTCTACAGGTTCCTGCCCAGTTCTCTCCTTGAGCCACTGAAAAGTAGCATCCCTTCTTTCACTCTCCCCAGTCTCTTTTTCCATCTCCATTCTATCCCAATCTTTCTATTTCTCTCCTCCTCCTTCTCCATCTTCCCCTCTGTCTCTCCCCATTTTTCTTCCCTCTCCCCATTCAGCTTGTTTGGGTTTGCTTTTGGCAGTACTAATCTTGCCTAGCCGTTTGTGTGTTTTTCCTTACCAGCCTAGTGTAAGCTCCATGAAATCAAGACTGTCTGCTCTAGTCGCTACTGTATTTCATCACTAGCAGGAGTTGGGGCACTGAGAGTTTGTCTTTAAATTGTCTGATCATAAGAAGGACTCTGTGATACAACCCTGGCCATCTTTCCTCCTTATTTTCTCTCACTGGGTCTGGATCTAGAGCCACTTTGAAAGCTCAATAATTGATCCCCAGCTATTTCTTATGTGGTATGCCTCTTGCCAGAAGCCACACTTCTGCTTTGTCCTGGCTTGGGGCTGACACTTCATGCAACACATTTCTGAGGTTATCTCTGTCTACAAGGGCAGATGGCCATGGTGCTATATCTTCTTCCCATCATGACTGCATGGACTACACTGTAGTGTACCTAGCAAGGGCCCAAGTCTGCTCCAGGCTCTGCCTTTTATACCACAATTGTACTCTATCATTACTCCCCCAACAGCTATGCCAGGTGCACAAAGTCAAAGAGTCTATGGTTGTAAAGTGGGTTAGACAGTACTTGTCCACAATTTTTCAGAATTTCAGCATCTGCAGGTCATCCAGGCTCTGAAGATGGCACATTATAACTGCCTAGGGTGAACTGGGATAAAGCCTAAAAGAGTCGCATAGTCTCCCGTGCCTGGTCCAGACCAGACGTAAGAATACCCACGAGCATCTTTTAAAAACTGGCTTATCCCACCATTACAGACTGAGGAGAAACTCAAAGGAAAGGCAAACTGAGTTCAGCTTCCATGTCAGGATGCTGTGGCTCTGGGGTCCATCTGGATCCCAGGGATGGAGTAAGATGCATCCCCAAGAAGGAACATAGCCGTGAAAACAGGAAAGCCATTCAAAGATGGTGCCATGCTGCACATAGCATGGCGGGGCTAGGGAGTACGGGAGTAGGGATATAGGAGGCTTGCAGTGGCTTTAATTCTTACCTTCTGAAAGTATTGGCTGCTGAAAACAATAGAATCCTTGGCCTTGGCTACTTTTGTTCCAATGGTCAAAGGTTAGCCGCTGTCCCTCCTGTGACCTGGATTCATGGTTATCTTCTTAGAGGTAAAGGCAGTCATTCATAACCCGACTAAAGACATATAGCATCAGTGTCAGGGTGTCTTACTCTCCTTTGTAGATTGTGTTAGGGTGACATTTGTTAAGGAGACATGCAGTGAAATTATTAGATGGCAGAAGATAGAAGGATGAAAGGCAAGGTCTCAGAAGCCTATGGGATGAGTATGCCTCTAGACAGAACTGGAAACACAATCCCATGTGCTTTCTTCACTTTTCCTCCTCCTCCTCCTGAGAACTCAGATTCCATGACTTGCTGGTTCTATATCCTCTATTATTCTCTTCTTGGGCACCCCCATCTGAGAACAGGAATGTTCTGTGAAAGCACACGGAAATAACTACACATATACACACACACACATAAACACACACACACACAAAACCATCTCCAGGAAGCATCAGCTAAACAATGACATTATGCCTACTGGCATAAATCTATAAATGGTGCTTGCAAATTGTAAATGGAGCCAAGATTTGCCCCTGCCATTACCACCCCATACCGTTGCTTTAGCTGTATAATACTCTGGAAGCTTTGGTGGTCATCTCTGTAATTATCATCTGGTTGAAGACATGCTGAAACGGAACCAACATAGCTAACACAGCTTAGAAGACAAATGTCTATTTCTCCTATTTGAATACCAGCCTCTCCAAAAAAACTTGACATTTTAGATATGTTCATTTCCTGAGCAAAAGCCTCATGGAAAATTATTCTCAGGCAGACATGTGCCAGTGACCTAGATAGAGAGTCCTAAGCCTATCAGATTGCCTCTGCCACCTGAAACCTGGGGAAAGATGGAAAAATAAAATTGCATTTTGTATGTTGCATTCCAAAAGGCTTTAATACTTTTCCAGAGCTGTTTTTATGAAAATTGGTCATTAAGGCACATTTTCCTTGGTCTTTGTAGCTTTGCCAAAAGACACACTTAAACTAGATGCAGTTATTCATGGAAAGTTAATGTGTGTGATTATTATATTTGATGTATTAGTTTAAGGCTCTAAAAACTGCATGATCTTCTCACAGCCCACAGCAGCAGGATCTCTTAAAAATTCAGATCGGAGTGCATTAAATGAGTCTCAGTTGCTAGCATGAACAACGCACACACGTACTATGTTACTCTCTTTGTGATATGCAGATGGAAGCCACTCACAGAGGTGACTTTGAGATTTGTAGCCTTAGTTAGTCTAGCTCAGCAGTTCTCAATTTGAGGATCATGATCCTTTTTGAGGATTGCATATCAGATATCTGTAATATCAGATATTTATACTATGATTTATGATAGCAGCAAAATTACAGTTATGAAGCAGCAATGAAATATTTTATAGTTTGGGGTGACCACAATATGAAGAACTTCATGAAAGGGTCTCAGTATTAGGAAGGCTGAGAACCACGGGTCGAGCTGGTCCTGGCCAGCATTTGCTGTCTGAGGATCTGTATTGGATCTAGACACGAATCTAAAGAGTGGTTTTTGGTGAGTTATTGCCACACAAAGGTGAGAGTCTGGGTTTGGATCCCTAGCAGTTACATAAATAGCCAGGCTCTCTGGTGTGCTCCTGTGATCTCACTGGTGGGAAGAAGAGACAAGGGAATGCATCCCTGGGTCTTGCTGGGCAGCTGATCTTTAATCTTGCCTAATCAGTGAGAGACTGTCTCAAAAACTAAGGTGGAAACTGAAACCCCCCAAGCAACTCAAGCTATTGTTAAGGCTGTTGATTGCTTTCCCCACAAACTCTTAATAAGTCTCTATGGCCAAAGACAATGTATCTCATTGTGCATGGAGAGGTAGGACTGGTGTCTAACTAGAGCCTTCATCCCTACTGATTAGTGTTCAGGACACTAGAAGATACTCTATATGCTCTCAGAGGAGAAAGGTAACCACCAACCCAGCTACCAACCCAGTGATCTAAAATTGTGAATTGCTTGCATGATATACTGATGAAATAGTGGCAAAAACATTGTGGGAGTAACCAACCACTATCTGATTTCATTTAAGACCCATTCCATGAGATGGAACTCATGCTTGACGGTGCTTGGGTGGTCAAGAACCTGAGACTTGATAGGCCATAGATTAGGGGAAAACTCAAATACTATTCTTCTGCTAAAGGAACACACCAATAAAATATCTTCTAAAGACATTTTGCTATACCCATAGATCAATGTCTTGCTCAGCTATCATCAGAGAGCCTTCTTCTTACAGTAGATAGAAAATAACAAAAAGACCCACAGCTGGGCAATGTGCAGAGAGTGACAGACCTTGGAACACTGTGTCCTAAACAGAATGTTTCCATCATACCTACTCCCAGAGCTTATGGAACCTCTTGCAAGAAAAGAAGGCAGAAGGACTGGAAGAGTCAATGGGGAAGACACTAAGGAAAACAAGGCCTTCTATACACAACAGGACTGGTGCATATATAAGCTTACAGAGACTGTGGGCATGAACACAGAGTCTGTGGAGCTTCAAGGTAGAGATTCCAGCACTAAGGGGGTTAGGAAGTGGATATAGGCTCCCACCCTAACCAAGCATCTATCTCCAACTGTCATCTGCTTGCAAAGGAAAACATAGTTTTCTCCTATCAAGTTTTACTGGGAATATAAATCACACTTAGGGATAGGATGGCCAGCAGTAGATGGCTAGCACAAAATGAACATAATTGTATTTTTGAACATTTTTTTTGTCTCATATTGCTTTGTTTGGGCTTCTTTTATCTTACTAGTCCTTTGCTTGTATATTATAGTTTTTAATTTTGTGTTTTTATGGGTTTTGTTTTTGTATGTTTGCATGTCTGTATGTCTTATGTTTTTTTCTTTTTTCCTTCTTTTTTAAAAATTCTGGGTTTTTCTTTTGTTTTCTTGTTTTTTAATTTGTCTGTTTGTTTTCTAAAGTGAGAGAAAAAGAATGAATGCATGGTTATGGAGTTCGATGGGTGGTAAGGGCCTGGGCTAGGAGAGATTGGGGAAGGGAAACAGTGATTGTAACATATTGTATGAAAATTGTTTTCAGTACAAGAAAAAAATAGGGTGGAAAGCAATAGAGGAGGACTCTCACTATCAACGTCCAGACTCTACATGCAGGTGCTACACATGTAAACACGTACACATGTATTCAACACACACATGTTCCTGAAACTATTTTTTAAAGAGGGTCAAAATAACTCGAAAGTTATTGAAGATACTCAGGTACATGAGAGCTAGCAGGAAGACCAAGCAATGGAAATTTTGTGCTGTGACGAAAATCAAGATAGTGAAAACTACTGAGGGCTGACTGCACAGATAGAGATATTAGAACTAAGCAAGGAGTTTGTGCGACTCTGGGTACTCTCAGATTGAGGAAGCAAACAGCTCTATTGCACTAGCTGAGAAGAGCAAAGCAAATGTGAGGCTGTAATAGAGGGGAGACTTAAACTGGGAAGGACATGGGCAGTCCAGGGATCCAGGCAGCAGAAGATAAGAGCATCACTCCTCTGGCTTTCTGCCTGTCTGAGCTTGTCTTCATTTTCCGTTAGTTTCCTCCATGTTGCTAAGGAAATGATCCTTAGCCATGTGCTTACAATACCCAGGATTCTCTACATGTAAAGGAAAGATTAGCTGATTGTCTATTTGTGTCATCTCTGGATTGGTTCACTATGGGGTATGCTATGCAGAAGTCCAAGCTCTGTTAATTGTGTGGGCACAGAGCAGGGCAGTTGATTGGCAGTCCCATCAGAATCCCTAGAGCTCAGGAAGGCAACATGCTGCGAGCAGATCTGAAGCATGGGGAGGGTGACAGTAGAGATGCTGGTCGTTTGCAGCTGCCATCTTTGTCCTTCTTCCTAGTCAGTCACCTTACAATTAAAGTCAGTGATCTACTTTCATGGCAGGTTTATTTTTGCCTTAGGGCTAAAGAAAGCCACTAATAGGCTCTGTGATGAAGAATTGTAGTGGCAAATCCAGGAAGTCACAGTGTTCACTTCCCCGAAGCAATTGCAAACTTGGTGTGTGACATTTCTAAGACTGAGGTGGTCAGGTAGGGTTGGATGTAGAATCTGTAAGAATCCCACAGAAAGATATGATAGGAAAGAGCTGTTACCAAGAGAGACAAGCAGTCGGGGACCTGTGAGTGGCTCGCTAGCTGGCTGTTCCTGGCGGCAGGTTTGGCCATATCTCCCTCGACACCTCTCTTCAACTGGGACTGCCTGGGACTCTGCATAGCTTATCTTCCATGGTAATGAACCAGTTCCCATCTAATTGGGTAGTGCCAGGAGGCAGGCTGAATCCCAACAGGAGGCCTCAGAGGAAAGTCTCAGCTTAGAGAACTCCTGCCCTCAGAAACTCGTCATGCCCGGGATCCTGGAACCAGGGTGGGACACATACCACTTTTACCAGATCATATTTTCAGCAGCTCAGGAGTCCTCTGGGGCTGCACCACTGCATCAGAGTCCCACAGGGAAAGGCTGAGAGGGACAGGACAGTTACTGTGGCTTCTGGGAAGAGGCAAGGGTCACTTCTCTGTTGGCTGTACTTGAGCCCTTCCCCTACCCCAGAGCCGTTCAGAAGGAGGCTGTATCCTTCCTGCTTTGTCACTAAGTTCTCTGCTTAAGGTCACCCAAGCAGGTGCTGGGGTCTTCATCTATCCAGGGTTGGATTAAAACTGTTGAGCTGGCTTTCCAGGTCTCACAGAACTGCCCCCCTCCCCCCGGGCTGGGTTCAGAAGGTTAACCCTGTAACTTAAGTCGAGCCAGCTATTTAAAACTCCTGTGACTACTGCAGGCACGCTGCCTATTCTTCAGTTTCCTCTTGGAAGCCTTGTATTTCTAGAATCCAACTTTTCTGCCTCTGACCCACATTGTTTCCCTGTCAACCACACTTCTTTTGTCCTTAATTAACCTGGAGGTATTAGTGCTAAGTACGCAGATCAGAAAGCTGTTGTTTCTGAAATTACATTTCACTTTTTCACCCCTTCTAGGAAAGGTTGGGGCAGCCAAGAATATATAGGTCATGTTTCCAATTATAAAACTCCAGTGATGCTATTTTTCCTTCTTTGCTAATAAAAATAGAAGCAGACAAAGGAAGCTGAGCTGTCTGTAGGAGGCATGCAGCTACCAATATGGCTGCTGCCAGGTCAGTTGATCAGTACCAACTGGACATGCTCACGTGACATGGCAGAGGATGCTGGTCATCTGGGAGGATTTTTATGTAGAGGAGTCACTAGGTGGCACTCTCAATAAAGAAGGTCTCTCTCTCTCTCTCTCTCTCTCTCTCTCTCTCTCTCTCTCTCTCTCTCTCTTTTATACCCCTTGCCAACCAACTTGAGAAAAATCAAACAATTAAGCAGTTAGGTGTTTATGAAAATTGTTGCCTTAAAAGAGAGCAATATCGGACAAGCTGGCTGATCTTCCAGATTCCTAGCTGGTAGCTGTCTGACTGTGCTTATGGTGAGCACAGGAGTTCTAGGCCTGGAGGACAGAATGTGCAAAGATTCCTAGACAACAGCAGAACCGACTTGCTTCAGCTTCCTATAGGTGTAGAGAAGGTGTGCAAATTGGAAAGGAAAGGATGAATGTGGTCACAGGAATCTGGGTTTTATCTGGAGATATGAGATGTTGCTGAAATAGGAGAATGGCCGGATCTTCATGTTAGGGCCTGAGGCTAATGTTGTGGGAGAGAAGACTGGAGCTGAGCCGACACAGTCAGAGTGGTGCTTGGCCGGGGGTGTAGGCAGCAACTTATATTATATAGAAACATTGAGGGAAGGGTGATGGTGGGTGTCTTTATCGCTCAAATAACCCTTTTGTCTTTCTTTAACCCTCTAGTTTGCACCTATGATCCGGGAACAGATTGTTCTAGCTATTTAACCTAAACACAATGACTTATGGACATAGAAGCCAATTAGTTTTTGCTTGAAAGAGTGTCCAGGTTCTCAAGACAAGCCAACAAAAAGTTCTTGTATTTGCAAACAACCACCTCCTTAGTGCTCTGCTTGATGCTACATATTAGCTCCTGTGTGTGTGTGTGTGTGTGTGTGTGTTAATTTCTCAATAGATCATGAAGGTCTGGAGCTATCTGCCAGTCACTATGTTCAGACATGCTAAGCAGCCAGCATCCCCAGAGTAGCTCTCAATTAGTGGTCAGTGGAACTTAGTGTGCAATACTCCCTCATGACTACTCCCAGAGAGATTCACATGGAGGTACTTGGCTTCTCACTATTGACCCGAGTCATCTATGAAGTTTTAGGTACCCACAGTGGTAACTGGATTTATGATCCTCCTTTTTTACTTTTTCCCAGTTCCTTCCCCTCACTACTCCTTTTTATTTCCCTTCCATGGCTTTCTGGGATCATCTCCTATGCTTGTACCTTAATCCTTTCTTTGCCTCAGATAAACTCCAAGTAAGCATTTTCTTTTCTTTTCTTTTTTCTTTTTTATAATTAATCAGAGTTCTGCTGTCTAGAAAAAGTATGCTTGAAAAGATATTTGGAACCAGCCTGTTTATTTATTTATTCATTTTCTGAGAAGCTACACCAGCACCATTGGGTAATTCATTAGACATGCAAATTTTTTTGTCTTTTTTTTTCTCATTAATTTTTTTATTAGATATTTTCTTTATTTACATGTCATAGGATTTCTCCTTTCACAGTTTCCCCTCCAAAAAACAAACAAACAAAAACAACAAGAAAAAACCCCTGTTGCCTCCCCGCTCCCCATGCTTGCCACCCCATCCTCTCCCACTTACTGGCCCTGGCATTCCCCTACACTGGGGCATAGAACCTTCTCTGGGCCAAGGGCCTCTCCTCCCATTGGTGATTGACTTTGCAATCCTCTACTATACACATGCTGCCAGAACAATCAGTCCCACCATGTATAGTCCTTGGTTGGTGGTTGAGTCCCTGGGAGCTCTGAGGGTACTAGTTAGTTCATATTGTTGTTCTAGACATGCAAAATTTAAAGACAGACCTCCACACTTGCCAATCCAAAACTCTTGGAATGGGCCTGGTCATCTCTGCTTTATAGTAGTTGAGGATCAACACATCTGAGAGCCTCCACTCTAGAGAAGTCCAGCTGAGGAAAGCTTCTGCACACATTTTAAGAATCCTGTCATGTCTCTCACTATGGTGTTGTCCCCATGATGGTTGTTGATACACCCTCGCTTTTCAATGTCATTCTCAACGGGTCTCCCATTTCAACTCTCCATACAGATTTATGTATGGAGAGCCCATAGGGAACCACTAAACTTGAAGAGAAAACTCTCTTAGCAACCGTTTATTTTCAAAAAATCCTTCCAGAACTTACTCCCTTGAGCTATCTGCACAGCAGCTGGTGACAGCCACAGCAGTAAAAGCATGTGGCAGCAAGACTCAAATTTACACACATTGTCTGTGTCACTTCTGTAAGACATTGTTAGGAGAAGCTAAACGGAGGTGATGGTCGGGAATCGTGGAGGATTCCTAGCTTTTCAGGTACATACTAATATCTTGCCTCACTTCTTTCAGTTAAGTATATGCACCAGAGATATATGAGAGGCAACTTCAAACACTGCCAGGCCTTTGCAACAATCACTCCACATCTTTCCAAACCTAGTGCCAACATATATGTACTGTGATTATTGTCAAGTTCAAGGCCCTTGGTTCTATCTCTTTCCTAGTTTTCTCTGTGGCCTCTACTTTGCCTCAATAGATCGAAGTCTTCTTTTACATCACCCCATGGGTTCCCTATGCCTTATGTTTCTTCCACGATGTAATATCCTCTCATCCTTAGCCCCAGGGATAATTCACTTTTGCTCCCCCTACTTGCTGTATTTCCCGGTTATTTAGATCCACTTACTCTCTAGGGCATGGGCCAATGCTGTCAGCACAATGGACCTGATCCTGCACACAGGGCAGATGGTCTAATAGGCAGTCTTTTCAGAAACAGCCAGGATCCCAGTTGCTTGCCAGTCACAGGGTGGAAAGGCTTGTGGGAAAATCATGCCACACATTGTGCTCTCCTTCTCTTAAGTCTCAGTTCACTTCCACTCTTTGTCCATCTTCTCTTCCAGCTCGAGGACCCTGAGCAGATGAGAGAGAGCTATGAAAGAGAGTCAGGCAAGGGAGTCTGCTTAGGAGGAAGAAAAAAACATGGGAGCCATAAGTGAATCCTGTATCCAGTCCACCACCAAGGACTGAGGGGCCTGCAGGAGTGGGTTGGGGAGAGTATCCCATAACTTCACTTGGAAGTCACAAAAGCACCCAGTGGCCAGGATGTGCCACTGATATTGTGATCCAGCTGATGTGACAGTTTTTGGAAAGGCGTCATATGCATATTCAGGAATGATCATTCTTTACCTCCATCCCCTGCACTCCAGGCCTCTGAGTCACTTCTGAGACACTGCCTCCAGGGGGACCTCCAAGGTCTTCCACCTTCTGACACTTTATAATTTGTTATTGTGTGCTTCTTAGCCTGTGGCTTTGGAGTGAAGCAGGAGGTTAGCCTCTCACTGCAGAAATGCTGGAGGAGGTACCACCTGTTAGCTTTAGTAGTAGCCTCACACTCACGGCTCCTTCGGCTTAGTTAAGGCTCTGTACACTTCTTTAAGCTTATCTTCCCTAGCAGCACAGAAAACAGGAACCAGAAGACAGTGTACTTGCTGATAACATCAATCATCTTTATTCAGTATCACTGTAACACACCACCTCCCCTTAGGGGTCATCCTGCCTGAGGCTTGAAGTAAGCACTTCCCTTTTCTCTATTCTTCATATCCATTCTTTTGTTAATCTCATCACAATTGTTGTTTTCTTTTCTTTTAAAAAAAACTTTATGTGCATATGTGTGACAGGTGAGTATGTGCCTGTGTTTGTGTGTTTGTGCATGTGTGTTTGGGTGTATATACACTTGTGTGTGTTTGTGTTGATGCACTAGTGCTGTGACACACTTGTGGAAGTCAGAGAATGAATTTGAGTGTCTTCAGTTATTCCTCTCCTTGCACCATGTGGGACACAGGGGTCAAACTCAGGTCATGAGGCTTGTACCTTTATATTCTAAGACATCTCTTGGGCCCCTGATTTTCTAGTTTTGAGTTTCTTCTTGCTATAAAACTTGTGTTTTATTCCCCAGTACCCTGTACAAGTGTGGTGGAAATAGTTTAATCAAAGTAAATTAAACTAAAATTAGATTCTTTTGTGTGTGTGCAGTAGTAGCGTATGCAGGTATGCACATGTGAGTACATGCAGAGACCAGAGGTTAACATTGGGTCTCTTCCTCAATCTCTGTTTCCACCTGTTTTGGAGAACATAGTTTCTCTCTGAATCTGGAGCTTATTGAGTCTGTGGCCAGTAAGCTCCAAGGACCCTTCTTTCTTCATCTCCTGAGTACTGGGATTATCATTACATGCTGTTACCACCACACTCAGCTTTGTACACAGGAGCTGGGGATCCAAACCCAAGCCTTCAAGCTTTTACAACAAGCGCTTTGCCCATGGTGATGCCTTCCTGTCTGTGGAAGGATTTGTTTTCATCACTGTCTCCAATGACCACAGCCCCTAGCAGGTGACCTCCTTCTTCCCTTCAGCTTGCTCTAACTCTACTTCCATCACTCTCTTCTGCCTACCCCAAGCCAGGGCACCAACCTTCGACCCTGTGCACATAAAAGAGCACAGATTTATTGCATTGTTCTACAGTTGGTCAACATGACAGCTTTAGCCAGATTCTGATACCTCAGTGGAGAGATTATGAGGTTGCAAGTAGACCGAAGACAATTATCACAGTGGCCTCAGTGACTGCAGCATGATGCAAGGCTTTCAACCAATGAGGTGCCTGTCCATTGCAAAGAGAACCGTCTGGTCATGTCTGAGGGTGAGGTCCAGACGCTGCCATCAGACTGGGTGGGCGGAGCTTTCCAGCCACTTTCTCCTGACCTGCCAGGACACACCCTTCCACATTTGCTTGTTTTGAGCTGACTTCATCTTCTCCTCACTTCACCTCTGAGCAGATAAGTCAAAATATTAAGGGAAGGGGAAGGGGGTTTGGAAAAGACAGTGGAGGGAAATGACATAGAATTATTCCCATAAATAAGGAGCGAGTAATTATTAGAATGTAGACGTTTATGCTAAATGGATGGCAAAGTACTGGAATATATCATGAAGTGTCTGTTTTAATATCTGTATCTTGGTGGTTGCTAGGCTACACGGGTACTTTTAATAACATGAAGGGAGCTAGAAATACTTGTAGATGCTTTCCTCATTGAAAATATTACTGGCAAGAAAAGGGACATATTGCCGGCTAGTACCGTGGGATATTATAAGCTTTCTGCTGCTCATTAAAATGCATCTTAGCTGTTCATATTATGAGAAGTTCACTTTAGAGTTTTCTTTCAAAATAGATGTACTTTGCGATAATGAAACTTGGGCGGCAGACGGGGACAGCTTTATCCCCAGGAAGATGACTTTGTTCCATCCCACCTGATTAGAAGATCTTTATTGAAAAATGACCAGGTCCTAAGCACTCTTTAAACCCTTGAGATGTAGATGCTTTAAAGAAGACAGTAATTGGGCTTTTTATTATCAGTGAAACAAGCATGCATTTTTTTTTTCCTTAAAGATGTAGCAAGTGATGTTTCTTTATTTCTGATTAAGAACGCACCCCTCTCTTTTCTTTATTTGTACTTCAAAGGCTGCAAAGCTTGAATTAGCCCGTGGCCCTTAGTAAAAGGACAAGCCTACTACTGCTTTGCGTTCAGAAACCTGTGGTAAAGAATTACTTCAAACACAATGCTAATATTGCTCTAATTGGGACCAAATGAATCCCCTGGGAGCACAAAGGCAGTGATTAATTTTACCTTGGCTCATATGAAAGTAAGAGAATGGAGAACTTCAAAGAGGTGGTAATCTTGGCGTGAGATGGGCAGAGTGGGAAGAACAAGGGGACACTCTCACAGGCGTGGGAGCACCCGCCATGGAATCAGTAACACTCACTAAGCGCTTTGTCACATCAACTCATTTAATCCTGTAATAACATCCTGAGAGAGATGTCATTTTTAGTGTCTGGAATGGGCTTATAGTGGCTAGGTAAGTGTAGTAAGGTTACACAGAGAGTGAATGTGAGGGACACAGGATCCCAATTCTTGAAGCTGCCTTTGCATTTTCTAAGTCTCTCCCCACCCCCAGGGCAGGCACTTTAAAGGGATTGGCATGAGTGAGATGCTGGAAAGACCAGGTTGGAAGGTAGGGTGGCTGCACATTATCTCTAGGCTTCAGTGACAGACTGACGTTTTTTACATTTATCCTGGATGTGATAAGAACACACTTTAAACAGTGAATCATGAATCCAGAATCTGTATTTTAGGAAAAGAATTCTGGCTGGGCCGGCCGTATGGAGGTAGGGAGATGGTAGGAGATAAGATGCAGCTGATTACTCAGAGGAGTATCTAAGTATCTACTCCCAACACCTACATAAGCTGGGTTAGTCTGGAAATACCTATTGAGTAGCTGCTGCGGGAATCCCAGTGCCTCAGGCCTTTCCTTTGAATCATGTTCGCCCTTATAATAATGAGAAGTGCTTATTCCATCCATTCCTAGTTCCCTTCCAAAATCTGAGACTGTTTGGTCAGCGTCTCCATACTACGTTCACCAAGGATCCCTCTACTCCACATGTTCTACCCCCTGGAACTCTTGCCACTTTGGGACATGTACTTGAATTCCAGTCTCCTTACAAAGCGTTATACCACCTTTGGCCTTAGCCAAAACTTAGATCCACTTTACAGGTGTGAATTGTTCAGCCTGTTTGGCCTCATTATCAGGAACTGTTCTGGTGTCTGCACTGTTAGTGAGGCTGGGGGTTGGGAAGTGGGGGGTGTTCCTTGTTGTCTTAGTTAGAGGTCTTATGGATATAATAAAGCACCATGACCATAAACAACTTGACGAGGAAAGGATTTATTTTGGCTTACACTTTCACATCACAGTCAATCATCAAAGGAAGTCAAGGCAGGAACACAAGGCAGGAACTGAAGATGAGGCCATGGAGGGATGCTGCTTACTGGGGTTTACTCCCCATGGCTTGCTCAGCCTGCTTTCTTATAGAACCTAGGACTACCAGCTCAGGAATGGTATCACCCACAATGGGCTGAGCCCTCCTATGTCAACCACTTATTAAGAAAATGCTCTATAGACCTGCTTATAGCCTAATCGTACGGAGGCATCTTCTCAATTGAGGATCCTTCCTCTCCAGGACTCTCTAGCTTGTGTCAAGTTGACATAAAATTAGCCAACACACCTTGCATGACACTCTCAACAGACAGCTCTGTCTTCTGGTTGGCAATCAGCAGGATCTCTCTTAACTTCCCTTCTTCCTCTACATTAGCCTTTTCCTTCAGTTTTAGCTCTGAGGAAAGCTTCACTCCCATTCTTTCTGCCAGGTAGATCGAAGCTGCTTCCATTCTGCTCTTTCCTTCATATCTTCCTTCTGCACCCACCCAAACTCCCGCCCCCTACCCCATCTCCTTCTCTGTTATCTGTGGTTGCATATAAGTCTCCTGAAACCAAGGAAAAGGAAGCAACAGTCACCTTCCCCTACCTCAGCTGTGCACCCCGAGCAGCTGCCTCTCTACACTCTTACTCCCTTGATAATGAGGCTCACACCTTCCCTATCTAATCATTTCAAAAGTTCCTGCTTGTTTGAGTCCACCAAACCTAAGGCTAACGATGACCAAGTTTGTAAATGCCATTACTGTATGTAAAGCCACAAGCCATTCTTAACCTTCTTGCCTGTGTTTGGCACATATGGGCACTCCTATCTTGACATTGCTTTCCTATGGCTATGGCATCACTAGTGGGTGGCTGAGACTGTGGCATAGTTTCTTTTGTTTCAGCAAGCATACATACCCTTTTGAGTGTGTGAATATGAAACTGTCTGTCCCCAGTCTTTTCTGCTTTCCATTGCTTTAATAAACACTTGAGGCAAACACACCTTAAAGAGGAGTAGACACATCTGTTTCAGTTCACGTTTCAGAGGCTTCAGCACTGGTCATGTGGATTGGCTTTGGACCTGCAGCAGCATAGGCCAGGTGGTGTGGGATAAATATGTTTGTCTCACGGTAGACTTGGCTGTGATTGTGTCTGTCTTGTGTATCATGGATTCTGCATCTATGGATTTCTGAGTTCGAGGACAGCCTGGCCTACAGAGTGAGGTCCAGGACAGCCAGGGCTACACAGAGAAACTCTGTCTCAAAAAACAACAAACAAAACAAAGTAAAACAAAACAAAAACCTTTGTCTTTGTTCAGTATGTACATCATATTTTTCTTCTTATTCCCTAATAAATGTAATCTCTCCACATGCATAGAATTTATATCCTACCAGGCACTGGCATTAATCTAGAGATGAGCTAAAGGGCAGAGAGGGGTGATGTGTGTGGGTTATATGCAAATGATACAGCAATTTCCATAAGAGGCTTAAACATCCCCCTGGGGCTTCAGGACCAATTTCTCATAGATACTGAAGAACTGACTATGCTGTATTTCATTGTTTTAAGCATATTTGTTTTTTTACACACTTATATACTATTTAATTCTGTTTAGAAAAACATATTTAGAATAGCAAAAAAGCACTTTCCAGGCCTCTGTTTCTTCTTCTTCTTTTTTTTTCTTTTTTGATTTTTCAAGACAGGGTTTCTCTGTGTTGTCCTGGCTGTCCTGGAACTCACTCTATAGACCAGGCTGGTCTCGAACTCAGAAAACCACCTGCCTCTGCCTCCCAAGTGCTGGGATTAAAGGCGTGTGCTACCACCGCCTGGCCTCTGTTTCTTCTTACAAACATTTTTCAAAGCTTCCCTTTTCTTTTTAAAACCAATTATTCATTTATGTATGTTGAGGGGAGGAACACAGGCACACACATCAAAAGTACAAAGAAATTCATAGGAGACAGTTTTCTTTTTCTACTATGTGGATTCTGAGGATTGAACTCAGGTCATCAGGCTTGTCAGCAAGCCCCTTTATTCATTTAGCCAACTTGCTAGCCCTCTCTTCTTTTTGACTGTGGTTTTTTGTTTTTGTTTTTTGTTATATTGGATATATATACATATATGTATATCTTATCTTGTATTCCCGTTTACTTTTCTTTACTAGTCATCCTTTTAAAAAAGATTGTTTTATTTCAGGTTATAATTTATCATTTATCCTCTCTTTTCCCTCTAAGACCTCCCACATACCCTCCTTGATCTCTCTCAAATTTATGGCCTCTTTTTTCATTGATTGTTATCACACGTATCTGAGCGTACTACATGTTTTATTCTTAAATATATCCTGCTCTGTCTGTATAATTTACTGGTGTGTATGGTTTACCGTTTGTATTGGATAATTAGTGTGTTCTTCCCAGGGGAAGACTGCATCCCTCATCAAGAATGCTCTTAGGATTCCTTGGTTGTATAGGATGGAGCCTAGTGAGCTCCCTCATCCCTCATCCCCACCCACTTTAGTAGGTCTATTTCTGTTCATCTAATGTTTAGGTGGCTGTAGATTCTGACGTTATCGAGAGATACAATCTCACAGGGAATTCCGTGGTTATCTTGTAATCATTCTATCTCCTTTATCTCAATGTTTCTTGAGCTTTAGATGCAGAGGTTGTTTTGTGTATCCATTGGGGTTGGGTTCTAAACACTGAATTTTTATTAGTTGTGGTTTACTGTGATGGTCTCGGACTGTTGCCAGGAGAATTTTTCCTGATGAAAGTTGAGAAATATACTTCTCTGTGAGTATACAGACAAATGTTTAGAATTTAGTTAGGGATTATGCTTGTCTAATGAAATGTTAGTTATAGAGTCTCCTCCAAGATCCAGGACTCCAGTAGCCCTCACAAGCTCAGTATGTTTACAGCCTCCTTAAGTGGGTTTTAATTTGAGACCTAATTGATATGTATGTTGCACCTTAGGGTTAAGGTGCCACACTGGTCGTTGTTGTGGTTCATATAGCTCTGTAGGGCTATTGATTGCTTTTCTCCTTTGGAAGCTTGCATGATGCCTCATGGTAAAATGAAAGCTAGTCCTCAAGAGGAGACTTTCATCTGTTCCAGCTCTAGACCCTCTGGGCCTCCCTCTGAGAGGCCATGCACAATGGATTTACCTTTCACAACAGGGATTTACTTTTCTTCTTTGTGGGCAACCAAGGGCAAGTCTGTAGTGTTTTGGGAGTCTCCTGGGCAACCCTGACCAACAACTGAAAAGTATGGCTTCTCATGTCTGGCATTCAGATTTTTGTTACATGGTCTTTGGTTCTTGGAGGGAGCATTGTCAGTCCAGAATAACAACTTCAAAAGAACAAACACGGTATGCACTCTCTGATAAGTGGTTATTAGCCCAGAAGTTTGGAATACAGGA
>NW_022196904.1:73194990-73218590 GCF_008632895.1 Mastomys coucha
TTTTGGAGGGGAAACTGGGAAAGGAGAAATTTACATGTAAATAAAGAAAATATCTAATTAAAAAAACAACTTCATTTAAACTCTATATGTTTATTTCACAGAGACTTGTGTGTATTATCGGTATTTTTGGGAGAAGAGAGTTGATAGTATGATTCCTTATGACTTTTCTAGACATTCTTGCTGTTCTTTTGCCCTCCTCTCTCTCTTACGTATTTATCTCCCTTCTCCCTCCCTGCTCAGGGGCCCCTGTTTGTTCTACTTTCTGATCAGATCATTTGTGCCCTGCTGTTCCCTTCTCTATCTGCACCCCATCACCACCTCTCCCCATTCTGACAATAGCCCGTGCTTACTTTTCTGGTTTCTGCAGTTCTTCTAAAATATGTACTCACATCTGAAGGTCAGGAGTTAGGAGCATCCATGGAGAGAGAACACGCAACATTATCTTTCTAGATCTGGGTTACCCCCAGGCAATATGAATTTTCTAGTTCTACTTATTTATTTGTGTATTTCCTGACTTCATTTTTTATAGCAGAAAAGTATTTCATAGCGTATGTGTATAGCATTTCCATTATCTATTCATCTGGACATGTAAGTTGCTTTCATTTTCTAGCCACCATAAATAGAGCAGCAATGAACATGACTGACATGTATCTGTAAAGTAAGTTGTGGAGTCATTTGAACATATACCAAGGAGTGGCATAGCTTGGTCATGTGGTATTACTACTCTCCCTTAAGTAGGGCAAGATTAGCCTCTGCTGAGATAAGGGAATTTTCTATTATTTATTATTATGTAAGAATTAACATTTTTATAGAAAACAATGGGTTTTATTATATTAGGTATATAATGCATCTTTATTCACGATAAGGATAGTCACAGGGAATTAGGAGTTCATCTCCCTTGCAGGAGAACAGACAGACTGGTGCCTTTCAACCCAACATATTGCCTCTCTTCTTCCACACCTGTTACTCAAGGTTTCTAAAATCATAACTCCTACCCTTGTCTGGACAAAATGTCTTTCGGGTTCTGCTTTCAATGATCTGGAAAACACAGACATGGACTCTTAGTTTGGACCTAGCTGCCTGTTTGTGTTTACCATCTTGTCTGGTGTGACTTTCCTGCCGATTGCTCTCTTACCCCCCTCCCCCACCCTCACCCCGCCATTCAGGTTTTCATCAAATGTCACTTCTTTGTAGAGACTTTTGCTGGCCCCTCCCCCTTTCATCCGACACAGTAGAGTCTTATATTTTTATCTGTCTCCTGATCATTCTGTAGACTCCATGAGGCAGTACAGCCATGGTACAGTGGGTCTTCCCTGTGTCTCCTTCAGGGTCCAGCATAGGGCATGCCCTCAGCACACTCGGATGAAGCATTGAGTACACAACACAGGTCAGCTGCTGTGTATACATATTATGCTGGCATATATTTTCTACCAGTTTTCGTCTGTGTGAAACCTTGCCTTATAAATACACGGTCTAAGCTGCAGATGAGTCCTCTGGACAGGAGCCTCAATGTTCTCATCAACTGATGGCAGCAGGAAGGCATCTTGGTGTTAGTCATGTTTAACTTATCCATTGATGAAAGCATGATGTCTGTTCTATTCTCACTTGGGTTGCAAGTTTGGTCTTCATATCTCTAATTGTTGGGCCTGGGTAGTCCCAAAGCTCCATGGCTCGACTGTTCCCACAGTGCAGCCAAATCACCCAGGATGTCCTGGTTACGATCACGTTACCATAAATGAATGCACTGGGAAACTCTCAAGCTAGATGTCTGGGAACAACAGATGAAAAACAAACTCTAGGTGCAGTTAAACCAAAAAGTGGTCAGTTCAGGCCACCTGAGAACTTCTACCCAGCTGCAGACAGAGAGGAGAGCTGCTCTCGTTTTCGTAGTTAATCACTTGTCTTTCCTGGAAAAGAAAAGAAGCCTGCAATCCTGTGTGGATCATGCTCCTGGGGGATTCTGCTCCGTCTCTCAAGTGAAACTGATCTTCCTTGAAGCCTCAGGAAACCTCACCGTGGTCACCAGGCTGACAGTGCCAATCGCTTCTCCCGGTGGAAATGTTTGTTGAGACTCACTCCTGGAAAGTGATTTTATTTATTTTCTTCTCAAAGGTGGATGGAAGTCAATTATGGAAACTTCGGAGGAAATGTGGAAAATTATCCAAAAGAAAGCAATTCTGTGTACTTCCTTTGGGGAGAGATATTTCCTTCCCCAGCATTTATTGAAAAGCCATCAATATTAATGCATATTTTCTCAGAGCTCTGAGACATTCAGGGCACTTTTCAACTTTTGTTTTTCAAACCTTATAGACTTCCTCTCCGAGCTTTTGATTTGGAAACTAAATTTTCATTTATATTGCAGAACTCTGTTATGAACCTTGTGGAATTCTTTAATAGAAAAAGTGAAATGAAGACATTTTGGTTCATATGAAGTAGGAATTATCCTCATGGACTTTTCTTTTATATGGACCAGTGGATGGTAGACTTAGACTCATTCTTTCTATGCATGCAGAGCGCACTCAGTGAATTTAGAATCAACTAGTCAAATTGTCAGTCTTCGGCATATGATACTTCTATTTAGTTCAATTATTCTTTATTCTCTTTCTCTCTTCTGTCTTCCTGTTTCTCTCTTCTTCCTTTCTCACTTATATGTATATGCTTGTGTGTGTGTATGTGTATGTGTGTGCATGTGTGTAGTTTAGCTGGCAATTGTTAATGGAGTTTAATAAACTCAATTAGTTATTAATATGACTGCCATTCCCTAATAACCTATGTTATTTGTGTTAGAGTCCTATGGATTAATTAATCAGCTCCTGCACAGTTGCTGGGAGATTATCCCTAGTCTATATCTCTATTTATTAGACTGTTAATTCCCAGCTGCATTCCCTAAGTACTTGATGTTTAAATCTTATCGGGTCACTTCTGCTCCAGCAGTATGCCCTGGGGGACATTTCACTCCTGCACATGCTCCTGGTCCATCACATCTAATGAAGATCTCCTGTTCCCTCTGCCTCCCTCCTCCTTCCCTCTCCTCCTTCCTCTTGGTTCCTACCTGTGGCCCCACGCCTTGTAAAATTCCACCTCTTCTATTCTCCCCAGTAATTGGCTGTAGCCCATTTATGATTAATTAGCTATTTTAAGCTATAGCTGTAAGTTGGGGAGCTAGTGAGGACCTGCAGGTGGGTGGGGGAGCAACCAGATCTTGAGGGCCAGCATTTAGCATTTGAATCCATAGTAGTCTCAGGTCAACCCCCAATAGACAACCTCTGTGTTCCCAAGACAAGGTCTTTCATTGGCCGGCCAGCAGCTTTCAGATTCAGCCAGGATGTCTGGACAGCAAGTTTCAGGAACCCCACTTCCTGGTTCATCTTCCCTGGCCCCATCTTCACCTCCCCAGTGCTGTTCCAGTACATTTCCGTTTTTTTTGGGGGTAGGGGCATGAGTTTAGGATGGAACTCAAGCCGTTATACATGAACTCAAGCACTTTATTGACTAATGTAACTTCAACCTGTACATATTCCTTTTCTTTTAAGATTTTCATCTTAATCTCCATCCGACTCTACTCCTGACAATTTGTCCCTGTTTACCTCAGAAAGCCTTTCCTCAGTAGCATGATCATTGACTTAGATCAAAATAGGAGACCACTTCAGTAGATCAGAGCATCCAATTGCTCTCTGGTAGAATTCCGTCCAACCCATAACTTTCTGATTATCCTTGTTGAGAGACTTTATCACTGTATCCAATGCAAGTCAGCAGCTTAGCATGGCTGCCTGGATACAACATGACCTCAACATGACCTTGGGCATCCTAGTCCCAGGGAAGGGGTAGCAAAGGAAAACCACATCCTCTGCACCATTATCTTATACTATGGTATGGTGTGACACTTAACACAGTGCCTGTGAATATCCCAATAAATAGTTAGTTACTCCATTTGTGGGAACTTGCAGTTTTATTACATATATATATATATATATATACATATATATATATATATGTATATATATATATATGGAGAGAGAGAGAGAGAGAGAGAGAGAGAGAGAGAGAGAGAGAGAGAGAGAGCCTAACCTTCTTAAGAATAGGTTATACCATGGCTTTAAAAAATTCACATAAAAAGTTCACAGCAAGACTTGTGTCATGAATTCTGTAGTATTTACAATACCACCAAACTGGCAAGTACCCAAATGTCCTCAACATTAGAATGGACAGGTGGTATATTCATAAAAGAAAACAAATACTATACAATTGCAAAACGAACAAACTTTAAGTCTCATGCGACAATATAAACACAGAGAGATATTGTTGGGCAAAAGATATGAAGCAGGAAAGAGTAGGGACAGCTGCCAAGTTTTACAGTAGCTTGACTTACAATTGTTCACCTTTGGCAATGATAAGAAAGTGGTGCCCATTTAGCAGACATTTCACTTCCAGGTTTGAATTTTTATTTTCCCAGGCTCTCAATAGCTAATCAGATTCTCTGTCTTGAACCCAGGCAGCGGCAGCCACAGCTTCCAGCCAACCACACAGTTGGGAGACAATGAACAAACAGACTCTACAATGTAGGTGTGCTAGGATGTTTGGTGGGGCTCAGTGCCTTCTGATATATGATATTTGTAGCTTAAATTGGTTTGGGTGGGGTGGAACCCCATTGTAAGTTCAAAAGTGGCTATAATCACTATGTGATTCGGCTTATGTGTAGTAGAGAGTCTCACAAGACTCATCCGTGGTATAAGAGTTCAAGATCATAACTTCATAGTAACTTCATAGGACCACAACCAGGAAGGGATGGATATGACTTTTGTGTCATTTGTGAGTCAGGATCTTATTCTATGAAGAGATTCAGTCTGTGATAGCTCCAAGCTGTACACTGATAACTTATAAAGTTTCATGTATACTGACTACAGTTTGATTTGAAATACAAAAAATAAAATTTTATTTAAAGCTATATAAGAAGTATTTATTTTAAAGCAGATCCTGGTGGGCAGCTTCTGTGATTTGAATCTGAAATCCCTAATAGGCTCATGCTTTGATGCTTGTTCCTCAGCTGGTGGCAGGAATTGGAAGGTGTTGGAATCTTTGAGAGGTAGTGGAAGCTGATCAAGGAAAACAAAACTATTGAAGATCAGACTAGGTCTCTGCTGCCTGACCCACCAGAATGTGAACAGCTTTTTACCGCACAACCCTGCTGCCATGAAATCTGCCTTCTTGCTCTGCCTCCTCTGCCATGATGGACGAAACCCTCTGAAACCAAGAACCAGAATGAATCTTTCCTCACTTAGATTATTCTGGCAAAGTAAACAATATGCAAAGTTGATACCAGAAAAGCAGGGTCCTTGGTGTGAGTAAATCTGACCATGAAGTTCTTGGGCCTTTGTTAGTGGGGTTTTTTTTTTGGGGGGGGGGGGGGGGGGGGGGGGGGAGGGGTGTGTGAAAAAGTTTGAAGATAGAGTGAGATAGGGAATCCCCAGAAAGCTATGAACATAGCTTAGTGAGTGATTCTAGACAGAGCTGGGGAGACCAGAATGCTGATAGGTATACCATTTGGTAGAGCTGGAGGGGATGGCTCAGTTGAAAGCACTTGGTACTCTTTCAGACAACCTGAGTTAATTCTCAACACTCACATCAGACAGCAGATGACCACCCTTAATTATAGTTCCACACTATGCAAGACCCTCTTTTGGTCTCTGTGGATAACCATAGAAATGTGGCACACACACACATGTGCACTAAAATACAAATAATAACATTTAAAAATAAATACTGTTGGTAGAGTCCCTGCTGAAGAGCTTTCAGATAGAGGTGAGTACTGTCAAAAATTAGACTAGGGGGCATTCATGTTATATTGTGGCAAAAAAAATGTTTTCCTCTTTTTCTAGAAATTTGAGTGAAACAAAGTTAAAAGTGAATAGACTGATTTATTTGATAGAACAAATGTCAAGATATTCAAGCATATTCACTGCATTCAAGCAGTAGCATGCTTATTGTTTATGGGTTGGGCCAGGCATACAATAAAAATTGGTAGTAAAAAGCTAAGTACATAAATTTAAAAAATGGAAGTTAGGTAGAAAAGAAATAGGCATACATTTAAAAACAAAGAAGTTGTAGTTGATAAAGAGATTAGTTCCACTAAAAAGGAGCTACCTGCTTTACACTGGGGCAATAGGAAAGATTCCTGAATGTGCTTCAGGAGTTCATGAGATACCTACACACACACACACACACACACACACACACACACACACCACACCATACACATACTTAATGTAAGCTTTCCAACAGAAAACTGAATACTCATTTAAAAAACTTTCTTTGAAAAAGTCAGGAGTCTAGCATCGCTGTCCTCTGAGAGGCTCTGCCCAGCAGCTGATTTAGATGCAAATCCCCACAGTCAAACAGTGAATGGAGCTTGGGGACTCTTATGGAAGAGTTGGGGGAAGGATTGTGGTCCCCAAAGGAGATAGGAACTCTACAGGAAGACGAACAGAGCCAACTAACCTGGACCTTTGGGGTCCTCAGAAGCTGAACCCCACCCGGATTCCCTTGGATCCACGGATAAAAAAATAACACACACACACACACACACACACACACACACACACACACACACACACCAGTTAATCTTAAAATGCTTTTGCTAACTCCTCAATTACTGGACATTCTTAAACCTCCCATGCTTCCCTAAGAGTAATTAGATAGTGTGGCCATTGGCCACTCCAACTGAAAACTCGCATAGCTAGTTATCTCCTGCCTCTACTGCCTCCTTCTTCCCCCATGTCTCAATTCTCTCTGTATTCTCCCATGTGTACCACCCTGTCCTCAGTCATTGGTCGCTGGTACCTTCATTGATCGATCAAGAATCAATTGGGGAACAGGGTATTAGCATCAGAACCATCCCCTACAACTGGAACCTTGAGGAGAGAGGAAACCTTATGATTTGTGTCTCGCTCCAATACCTTTGTGAAGGAATGCAAGACCTCACAAATGTCCTGATTGATGGCAGTCTTGTGAAGGTATTGGGAAAATCTTATGAGCCTCTTGAATCTCATGAACCTCATGAATCTCATGAGTCTTGTAAGCCACTCCCTCTCTCTGGGGAAATATTAATGGGCTTGATGTCTTGAGTGTCTGATACAAATTTTAACAGCTGTGTGGCTTCAAAACAGTGATGATTATGTCCAATCTGGAGAGACCAGCTGGCTACACCACACTGTTTCTTCCTTCTATGCCTCCTTTCTTCCCTTTTGGAATGGGAATGAGTGCTGTGTGCCACTGTATATTAGAATTTTGTATTTTGTTTACAGATGCATATAGATGAGTTTGGCTTGAGTCTCTGAAGGGACTCTGAACTTTGGTCTGTTGAGCAATATTATAGTTGTTAAGAGTAAGGATACTTTTGAAGTTTCCTTACTAAATGGGTTTTGCATTATTAGATGACCATAATTAGGGCTGAATTATATTTTAAATCTGCAGTGTCATCCATTGGCTCCTATTTTGAACACTTATTCTCTAGCTGGTGGTGATACTTTAGAAAATGTGGAACTTTCTGAAGTTGGGGGTAGATGGTTGAAGCACGTCACTAGGGGGATGCTTTTAAAGGTAACCTCTAACTCCTCATCCTGGCTCTTCTCTGCTTTCTTGTCTGTCACAATGTGAATAGACACTACTATAGGCAACACCATTATGGACTGAACTGGTCTCTCTAGACTTTCCCTACCACTATGAACAGAACCTTCTGAAGCCAGGAATCAAACTGGATCTTTCTTATGTTGTCCATGTCTGGTATTTGATACAGAGTAGGAGAAAATTAACACAGTATACAACAGTTTTAACTCTTCTTTTCTGTCTCCACCTCATCCTCGCCTCCAGATCTTGTATCTGCCTTCCTTTTCCACTAAAAAACAAGGAACACAACAATGCCTAGGCCAACATTGCCTAGCATTGGAAAATATCAGTTCCAGATTCTAGAACATTCCATCAGGGCCATTTGGCATGGGTGCCTAGCCTGGGCTTTAGCTTCCCAAGTCTCATTGCTTTTGTGAGTCTTTTTTTTTTTTTCTGGAGCTTCTTCAAACCCACATATCCTCCACCCTTCCTGAGCAGAAGCTGTGAATCCATATGAAGGCCACAAAAGCAAAGCCTTTTCTTCCTCCCGGGGGCACTGTAAAAATATGTCATCTCCTCATGGAAGCTGCTGAGCCCCTTTCCCATCCTCTTGTCATCAGTTCACTGAGCAATGTCTGGAGTCAGAACTATCCACCTCTGACACTCCTATGTGTGTGGAATGCAGGACAGAGATTTTAATGACTTGAGGCTTTCTTTCTTCCTCTGCAGAGTGAGGATGTTAGGGTATACCTTCCCAGAAGTGGTGGCCTACTGGACGCACTAAACACTGAGGAGACGCTTGCCAGGTTAGGTGCTCCTAAATATCAACATTGATTGTCTGGCAGACATTGTGAGTCTCCAGAGAGCAGACACCTTCCTGTGAAACACCTCCAGGCTGCCATTAGAGCAGCTTGGTCAGGGAACCTGACCTCCACTCATTTCTGTAGAGAGATGAGGGCACAAGGCACAATTTTTCACCTCTTGTTCACAGCAAACCCTAGAGATTCAGCCACCCAGTTTCAAGTTTTCTGACTAACCCTTGCCACATGGTTGTGACCTGACACAAGGCCAGGGTGATGGCTCCAAGAGATTTCTGGACTACACAGTTCTACCATGAGGACGGGTGTGGGTTTGTGCAGGCCCTAGACCTACAAGAAGGACTACTGAGGGCTGCTTGGCTGTGTGAGCCATCTCAGCAGGCTGCAACCCACCACTCTGATCGCCTGTATGTTCTCTGTCTTTCAGGATGGAGCCTCAGGTTCACAGAAAGCAAGGTGACTATCTCTATGGGATGGAGCAGGCTCATAGAGAGAGAGTCACTGTGGCCAGAGCACTTCATGGTTCCTTTCCAAATGTGCATAGTTGACTACTTTCTTCTCTTGTAATGAAATATATTATTATTATTATTAAAATTGATGTATATATATATATAAATAAAATTTGTATTCTTGATGTTTAACACTGTATTCAAAAGGGTACAACTTAATGTCTTCACAGCGCAAGTCCACAACCATCACTGTCTAGTTCCAGAACATTTTCATCCCCTTCAGAAGAAAGTCCCTGCTACCCCGCAGTCATTCCCAGTTCCCCATCCTTTCTGTTCCTGACATCCACTAATCTGTTAGTAATTTTATTGCATGTTAGTTAATTTTGTTTTAAAGAGAAAAATAGCACATGACATTTACTTTTGCCAGGTCTTTGGTTATCTCTTCAATAGGAGGAATTCCCGAATTTTCCAAGGTCTCTTCAGGATTCTCAAGAAGTCCTGGGTATTAAGGGAACCATTCCTGAGGGTTAAGCAGGAGAGGAAGCAGAGCTTGTTCCCAGACCCCATTTCCCCTCCCCCCACCATTCTTCCTTCCTTCTACTCTGCTGTTCTTTCCCACCAGGGCAGCCCATGAGCGGCACTCATGAACACAATATGTCTGAAACGTTTCTTTGAGTAAGAGATTGCATTTGAGAGCCCTGGTGAGGAGATGGCAGAGCAGGTATTTACTGAGAAGATAGGACACAGAGAGAAGAAACTGATGGCAATGACACAGTAGCTGACTCTGGTCTTTCCCCTTGGGAAGTCCCAGTTATACAATCATAGATTTGCATTCTGCTTCTAATTGGGGGCACTTAAGTTTGGGTTTTCTTTACTGTAACCATTTATGAGAAGTTCTTCAAACTGAGGTTTGTTTGTGTCTGTTACATGTGAGACCTAACTAGTTCTACTGTCTCTGGTGTTCCTCGGGCCTGCCCTCCAGTTCAGTTCACTTTAAAGAAGCTCCACATGGTTTGGGCAACCCAAGCTGGTCTGGTCTGGGCTCTACCAAGGCTTCTGTCTACTCAGTGTCAGCAGGTCTCTTTTTCCTAGATTCCCCAGGGGTTGCCTGTGCCCTCAGCTAAAAAAACCGCATTCACATTTTAATCTACGAAACTTGTGAAAAATCTTGAGAGGCACTTAGTTTAAATTATCCAAGTGGCCTGTAAGGTAGCCTGTACATGGAAAAAGTGGAGGTGGGTGGCAGTGTCACCAGAAGATATTGGCGTGTTGTAACCATAAGCCAAAGAATGCCAAGAGTCACTAGAAGCTAAAAGAACCAATGATCAAAGATCCTCTTCTTCACCTCCAAAGGTTTTGGCTTTTTCAGATACTCAAGTTTTTACTGTCTTATTCCCCTCCCAACCAAGCATGCTGTAATTTGCTATCACATCCCCAGGACAGTAGCGCACATGGTATGATGACTGTTTTTCAGTCGATGTAGGGCTGGTTCTTATCCCCACCCTTATCAGATGTGTGTCACAGTCACACATCACCACAGACTTAGAGGTTTAAAGCAATGATGAATTCTTACACTGTAGCCCTGGATTCTGGAGTCTGACATGACTCTTACAGGCCTAAGATGAAGTTGGTGATTGACAGGGTCTATGCCCTCTGGAGGTTACCACAGAAAAACTGTTTGCCTGCCTCCTCCTCTAGAAGCTTCCTGCCTGTCTAGGTTTGTCTGTATACTACTCTGACCTCTATTCCTGCTGTGATATGTCCATCTCTGACTCCGACAAAGAGCCTGTGATTATATTTTGAAATCACACATCTAAGGAGAACATTCTGTCTCACCTGTAAAACCCCTTTCACTGTGTAAGGAAACCTGTCTGAGGCAAGAGGTACCCCATGGCATTAGGCCTCCCTTGCTTTAGGCTCACAGGTGGCTGCTCTTCTCCCTTTGCTAACAGGTGACATTTCTAACTCCTATAGTGTTCAGGTGACTCTAGCCAGTTGAAGCAAAAAAGGCTATGTCTCTGGGTAGGAAATGACTTATGAGAATTGGAAAGACTTCAGGAACACACTTGGCACTGAGTTCCCAGAAGTGATTCCTGAGTACTCTGGGGGTTGCCAAGGTAGCAGCAGATCATGGTTCTTTACTGGAAGGAGGTGACCCTACATTCATTTCTGAATCTTCTGAAGGAGGTGACCCTATCTTCATTCCTGTAGATCCTGAGCCATTTGCTACCATGTCAAATTGTATCGTAGTTTCCCATGGACTTTCATCATGGGGATGCTAATACTAGAAGCTGCCTCTACCAGAGCTGCACTCCAGAAAAATTCCCCACTTCTATTATGGAGTAGTATCCCAATTCCCCCTGGTAGTCTGGCTCAGCCATCTCAACTAACACTGTAACTTCTCAGTTAGCCTATCGACTCAAAGACATCAACCCAAAGTGGCCAGAGGGGAGTCTTCAGCCACTGCCACGCTTTTCTCTCCAGACCTTTGTAGTTACCACGAAGCAGCCCTTAGGCTGCTAAACTGCCCCAAATAAGACGTTGCTTTCAATGTTCAGATCCAGATACTGGTTTTCTCCGACTCTTCCCAAGCTCTCTGCTGACTAGGCTACCTTCCTGTGTTAGTCAATTCCTCTACTCAGTCTGACAGTCACTTTTCAAAATCTGACACTTTACAGCATTGTCTCTGTGTATGTGTATTCAAGATGGCACTGACTAAGAGCAGGAACCACTCCTTGTCTCATTGGATCTTTTTCCTTGGTCTGTCACTCAATACCTGTGTTAGGCAGGAGTCTCTAGAGGAAAAACCAAAAGGAGGGCAAGAAGGAGAGGGACAGAGGGACACAAGCAGGAATATGTATACACACACACATATCCATATATCACATACATAATAAAGGAAGATTTACTGCATTAGTTGTTGGGACGGGGTCTGGCTAAGCCAGTGATGTCCATATGCATTCCATTGAAGTAGAGAAGCAAGTATCTGTTCAATTCTGGAAGCAGGATCTTTCATTAGTCCTAATCCAGCTTGGAAGTCCTGGAATTTTCCTAGTAAGAATCTCTGCTTAGGCAGCCTAATGGGAAAAGATCTTTATCAACCCTCATCCGACAGAGGGCTAATATACAAAATATATAAAGAGCTCAAGAAACACTGACAAACCAAATAATCCAACTAAAAATGGGGTACAGTTTTTAAACAGAGAATTCTCAACAAAGGAATCTCAAATGGCCAAGAAACACTTAAAGAAATGTTTAACATCCTTAGTCATCAGGGAAATACAGTTCAAACTGACACTGAGATTCTACCTTACACCTATCAGAATGGCTAATATCAAAAGCACAAATAACAGCACATGTTGGTGAGGATCCGGAGTAAGGGGAACACTCCACCTTTGCTGGTGAGAGTACAAACTTGTATAACCACTTTGTAAATCAATGTGGTGGTTTCTCAGAAAAATTGAGAACTGATCTATCTCAAGACCCAGCCATACTACTCCTGGGCATATAACTCAAAAGATGCTCTACCATACCATAGGACACTTGCTCAACCATGTTCATAGCAGCTTTATTCATAATAGCCAGAAACTGTAAACAACCTAGATGTCCCTCAAACAAAGAATGGATAAAGAAAATGTGATACATTTACATAATGGAATATGACTCAGCTGTTAAAAAATAAGATCATGAAATTTGCAGACAAAAGAATGAAAGTAGCAAAAAATTGTCGTGGGTGAGGTAATCCAGACCCAGAAAGACAATCATGGTATGTATTTAACTATAAATGGATATTAACTATAAAGGCTAACCATGTTACTATCCACAGACCCAGAGAAGCTAAGTAACAAGGAGGGCTCAAAGGAGACAAAGGAATCTCTCTAAGAAGAGGAAATAGAAAAGAATTTGCAGGTGGAATGGGAGCAGTGGGGGCGGGTACAGGAGAGTTCAGGTGAGGGGAGGATAGAGGGAGAGAGTACTTGGAGATGTCCCCCAACTGGAATTGGGGGACATCTTGGGGACAAGCTAGAAAGCTAATGCAATGGAACCCCCAGGAACCTAAGAGATGGTGATTCTATTGAAGACTCTTAGTAAGGAGAGGTACAGAGCCTGAGCCAGCCATCCTCTGTAACCAAGCAAGGCTTCCAGTGGAGGGACTGGAACACCAACCCAGCCACAAAACCTTTGTCCTATACTTTGTCCTGCCCACAAGATGTGCTGGGGTAAAGGTGGTGAAGAACTTGTGAGAGTGGCCAAACAATGACTAGTTCAACTTGAGACGCATGGCACAAGAGGGAGCCCATGACTGTCACTTCCTGGAGGGTCAGGAACTAGGGTCTAGAAAGTCCAGAGACACAGGAAAGAAACAAATATGACAAACAAACAAGACAATCAATCAATCAATCAATCAATCAATCAAACAAACAAACAAACAAAACAAAAACCAAAAAAACACCAACAACCACAAAACAGCAATGAAATAACTCCTGATGGTACGCAGCTTACTCTGCTGTACTTGTAGAGCCTAAAGCCTAGCATAATCGCCATTGGAGAGGCTCCATTCAGCAACTGATGGGAGCAGATGTAGACACCCACAGCTAAACATTAGGCAGAACTAGGGGAATCCTGTGGAAGAGGGGGAGGATGGATTGTAGGAGACATAGTGGTCAAGGACACCACAAGAAAATGGCTCCCCAAATCAATGAACCAGAGGTCATAGAGGCTTATAGAGACTGAATCAATAATTAGGGACCCACCTAGGTCCTCTGCAAGTATGTTACAGTTGTATAGCTGGGTGTTCTTGTGGGACTCCTAACAGTGGAAGTGGGTACTCTCTCTGATTCTTTTGCCTGCTTTTGAGACCCTTTCCCTCCTACTTGGTTACCACACCCAGCCATAATATAAGGGGACATGCCTGGTGTTATTGTAACTTGATACGCTGCCAAATTCAGTTTCTATCCCTGGGAGGCCCACACTTTTTTGAAGGGAAAGGAAAGAGGAGTGGGTCTAGGGAGAAGGGAATGGAGAGGAGGGACTGGAAGAAGAGGAGGGAGGGGAAACTAGTGTCAGGATGTAATATATGAAAGAATTTTAACCACGCCCATTAAAAGGCCCAAGGAACGGGAGTGCGATGTCTATGAATGGTGGCAGCTGTGGTAGATATGCTCTCTCAGGAAGAAAGACTGACAGACCAGCAGACTGCTTTTTCTCAGACTTCTTTTTATCTGAGCTGCTTGCTGTCTGCTGGAAGAAGCTTCCCACAATGAAGGAGAACCTTTCTGTTCTTGCTTCATTTCTGTTTCTGTAATAAAAAAAAAAAAGACTAAAACAAAACAAAACAAAACCAAAACCAAAACCAAACCAAAACAAAAAACAAAACAAAACAAAAAACACCACTGAAAAAAAGTAGCATAGGAAGGAAAGGGTTTATTGTACCTTACAGGTTATGGGTCATCACTGAGGGAAGTCTGGGAAAAACACTGACCAAAAGCAGCATAGGGAGGAAAGGGTTTATTGTACCTTACAGGTTGTGGGCAAGAGCTCAAGTAGGACCTGAAGCAGAAATCATGGAGGAAATCTGCATTCTGGCTTACTCAGAGGCTGGTGCTTAGCCAGTTTTGTTGTTGTTGTTTGTTTTATATTTCCTGCCTAGGGAATAGTGCTGCCCACAGTGGGCTGGGCCCTTCTACAGCAATTACAATCAAAAGAATCTCAGACAAAAATGCTCACAGGCCAATCTGATCTGAGCAACCCCTTAAATGAGCCTCCCTTCTCAGAAGACTCTAGGCTGTGTCAAGCTGACAGTTAAAGCTAACCAGGACATTTCATGTCTCAGTCACTGTCTCATGGGTCAGTTCTCCCTGGGAAAACCCCTGTAGATAAACAGGTATGTTTCACCAGTCCCATACCTTTTTGTAAAACCTCTATGAGGTGGTTTGAATAAGAATGCTGCCCATAGGCTCATATATTTGAGTGCTTAGTTACCAGGGAGTGGAGCTACTTGAGAAAAATTAGAAGGATTAGAAGGTTTGGTCTTCCAGTCTCTCTGGGCTGGTGACCTGAGCAGATTTTAGGTGCAAGCTCTGCAACCACTTCCACAACACCCAAAGGAAGCTCCACTCCCAGGCACTCAGACACGCTCAGGGTCAGGGATGAGGAGGACACAACGTCTGTCCCAACATCTGGAGTAACTGGACCAGCAGGACAAAGCACACAGGAACTCTGCCAGCAGAGTGGCTCTGGTTCCTTCTGGTCTCTCTGGGCTGGTGTCCTGAGCAGACCTTGGGCATAAAATCTGCAGCTAGTCCCAAAACACCAAGAGAAAACTGCTGCACTCTCAGGTGCTCTAACAAGCCCAGGATCCCAGGATCCCAGAATCACAGGATCACAGAGACAGCTTGACTCTGAGGAGTTCTGACACAATCAGGATCACAGGAAGAACAGGCTACAGTCAGATTTAGCAAGGGCAGGTAGCACTAGAGATAACCAGCTGGCGGGGGGACAAGCATAAGAAAATAAACAACACAAACCAAGGGCACTTGCCGTCATCAGAACCCAATTCTCCGACCATAGCAAGTCCTGGACACACCATCACACCGGAAAAGCAAGATTCAGATATAAAATCACTTCTCATGGTGATGATACAGGACTTTAAGAAAGACATAAATAGCACCCTCAAAGAAATACAGGAGAACACAGGTAAACACCTAGAAACTCTTTAAAAGGAAACACAAAAATCCCTTAAAGAACTACAGGAAAACACAATAAAACAGGTGAAGGAAATTAACAAAACCATCCAGAACCTAAAAGTGGAAATAGAAATAATAGAGAAATCAGAAAGAGAGACAACCCTGGAGATACAAAACCTAGGAAAGAAATCAGGAGTCATAGATGCAAGCATCATCAACAGAATTCAAGAGATAGAAGAGAGACTCTCAGGGGCAGAAGACACCATAAAAAACATTGATATAACAGTCAAAGAAAATGCAAAAAGGCAAAAGCTCCTAACCCAAAACATCCAGGAAATCCAAGACACCATGAGAAGACCAAACCTAAGGATAATAGGTTTAGAAGAGAGTGAAGACTCCCAGCTTAAAGGGCCAGTAAATATCTTCAAAAATTATAGAAGAAAACTTCCCTAACCTAAAGAAAGAGATGCCCATGAACATACAAGAAGCTTACAGAATGCCAAATAGACTGGACCAGAAAAGAAATTTCTCCTGTCATATAATAATCAAAACACCAAAATGCACTAAACAAAGAAAGAATTTTAAAAGCAGTAAGGGAAAAAGGTCAAGTAACATATAAAGGCAGGCCTATCAGAATTATACCAGACTTCTCACCAGAGACTATGAAAGCTAGAAGATTCTGGGCAGATGTCATACCTACCCTACAAGAACACAAATGCCACCCCAGGCTACTATACCTAGCAAAACTCTCAATTACCATAGATGGAGAAAATAAGATATTCCATGACAAAACAAAATTTACACAATATCTTTCCACAAATCCAGCCCTACAAAGGATAATAGATGGAAAACATCAATATAAGGAGCGAAAGTATACCCTAGAAGAAGCAAGAAAGTAATCTTTTAACAAATCCACACAAGTTAATTCCACCTCTTACAACAAAAACAACAGGAAGTGACAATTACTTTTTAAGTATCTTAACATGAAAATTAATATTACCAACATATCCTAATAGATTGAAATCCAAAAATATGAGGAATTAGAAATTTGTTGATTGTCATCTAATGGTCTCTCTAATTTGGTAATTTGAAAAATAGGTCCAATATTGTACAATCTATATGCACTTTCATCTTGTTCGTTCGTGAGAGTGTCTGGCTTTGTACAACATAAGAGTCTTGAAATCTTGCTTCTCCTATCTCAGTCTCTCTATTAGTAGTATAGTTTATTTCATGTTTTTACACTATACTATGGTTTTCAGAACAGCTTATATATTTCAAAAGTATTCATATACCTAAGGGAGACATAGGCAATTAACTTGGCAAGTGGCTTGTAGGAAAGAGAACAATAAAGAGTGAGACTGAATGCTTTGTTTGACGTTTGTTGCTCTTGTATCAAGTTTGAAGAAGAGGACTTTATAAGTTACTCTTTCTCTGAGATGAATACTTTTCCAAATCATCACAGCCAATGAACCAGATTCTTACCCTCACCTAATGTCTGTGCAATCCTCCAAGCAACTGTTCATTGAAACAGTTGGTGAATGACTTTATGGATAGACCATCTTAATACCTACACCATTTCTTAAATGAATGTAACCTGTTCTCTGTGGGCTGAGAATGAAGTCACTCACTCAAGTCAAATAACTTTGACCATAGCAGGAAGTCTGTATCCAAAAATTGTGCCTACAATTCATTCCTTGGTGCAGCAGAACTATCAACTCTCAGTTTAGCTACGATGGAGGTAAAATCCTTTGGTGATGTGAGGGTCATTGAAGTACAACCTTATTATAATGAAATCCAATGTCTAAAAATTGTTCTTATTTTGGGCTTGTACTACACTAAGAGCCAAGATTTTAAACTCTACTAAGTACAAAACAAACAAAAAGACTTTATATATTCATGTTCATTTAAGAAAATACTAGTAGTGATGTATTATTTTGAAATATACAGTTAATATGTTTGGAGTTATTTAAAATTTGTATTGAGAAAAATGTATGTATTTTCAGTATTGCTGTGGACAAGGATCTACATAAGACTGTTAAACTGATTGTTGTTTTATATCAAACAACTTTTATAATACTCATTTTTATTGTTATAATACTTTATAAACTTTAAGGAATATGACAAAAAAAGATATTGTAGGCATTGATGGGGCTCTCTGGGAGGAGTTGGGGTACAAAAGGGAAACAAGAATGTGATTTAATTCTATTTACTTAAAATATGTTTTTAAATGTTAACAAATTCAGATAAATTGAAATCATGTAACTTTTCTCATCATAATGCAATAAAAGTTTTAAAAAAAAGAAAAAAAAAAAAAAAGAAGATTTTTTCTTATTGGAATGGGTGTGGCCTGCTCGGAGGAAGGTGAACTTTCACTGGGGGGTGAGCTTACAGGCTTAACAAAGCTCACCATCAAGCCCAGCATTTTTCTTTTGGCCTGGGGATCAGGATTTAGCTTTCCACTACTACTCCAGCACTGCTCATATCGCTGATTCCACCATGATGATAATGGACTAAACCCCTGAAACTATAAGTCAGCCTCCAACTAAATGCTTTCTGATATGAATTGTCTTGGTCATGGTTTCTCTTCATAGTAAGTAATCCTAATTAAGGCACTCTTAATCAAGTCATATTAACATCAAGTCCAGACATATGAGTCTACCAGACATTCAACCACATCTCCTATAGCATACTTAATTTCCAAATAAATACAATAAGATAGTCATAATTTTACCCAACACAACATAATCATTTCATTTATAAAGGAATAATATAATACTAATATCATATTATAATATATATATTATAATTAATTATATTAATATAATTCCATATATATTAATCCTTTCTCCAAAACAGGTAGCAATCCCCCTGCAAGGATGCTTAAAAAATTTGAAGTTGCATAACTTAAATATGACCATATAGAGTTAACAACTGTAAATGTCCCTAACTCCATACTATATTATATAGTTAACAAACAGAAAGGGAAAGAAAAAATGGACACCATATATATATATGTGTGTGTGTGTGTATGTGTGTGTGTGTGTGTGTGTGTGTGTGTGTGTGTATGTGTGTATAGTCTTAGCCACTGTTCTGTTGCTGTGAAAAGACACCAGCACCATGGCAACCCTTATAAAATAAAACATTTAATTGGAGGCTGGCTTACAGTTTCAGATGGTTAGTCCATTATCATCATGGTGGAAACTAGATAGTCAGGGCACTGTAGAAGGAGCTGAGAGCTTTATATCCTGATCATCAGGCAGTATTCAGACAGAGATAAAGATAGAGATGGAGTGGGGGAGGAGAAGAACAAGAAAGAGAAAGAGAAAGATATATAAAGATACATAAAGATAGACAAAGATAGACAGAAAGAGACAGGGTAGGGCAGAAACTGGGCTTAGTATGGGCTTTTGAAAAACCTTAAAACCTATCCCCAGAGACACATTTCCTCCAATAAGGCCACACCTACTCTAAGAAGGTCACACCTCCCAATTCTTCCAATCCCTTTCAAATAGTTCTACTCCCTGGTGACTAAGCATTCTAAAATATGAGCTTATTGGAATCATCTCGTGAAAACCGCCACACATATATTACATTAACAAATACATATTAACTATATATGATATATATTAACAAAGCACGAAAGGCACATTCATGACAATTACAGTCCTTTTCTGAAACTGGCAAATGGTCAGAGCTAATATTTACAGCTTCCTTCTGGCCATTCTATACTCCTACTTCCTTCAGCAGATCTTGTTTTTTACATGGAAAGGGAAAGGAAACCTTCATTCCTGAAGGATTTGAGCCATTTCTCACCCTGCCTGGATTATATTGTCATTTCCCATGGTCATTAAACATAGGGAGATGCCCTGAGGGATTTCTTGTACTCCAGACCCACTTTGCCTCTACTGTAGAAATCCACTGTAGAACACTGTTCCAGTTTTCCCTTGGAAGTCTAGATCAGTCACCCTGGTAACACTGTTACTGTTTTCTTAGCCTCTTGACTTAAGGGCACGATGAGCTTAAAGTGGCTATAATTAAACCATCATGTTTCTATAAAAGCAGACAAGTTTGTACAGTTAAACAATGTAATTCATAACATACAGTGGTTTTGAATCTGAACTGAGGTGTTTGGGGCAGCATTTGCTGGTGTTGTGTGGCATGATGGTATGAACAGAGCATTGTGTGCATGTTGTGTGTTAAGAATTAGCACCAAAGCCAAGGTGTGCAGTGCAACCCAGATAGACACAGCCAGAGATACCTCAGATTCATTATACATTTGCTTTTGAGTTGTCTTAGGAGATTTATGCTTAGAAACCTATTGTTGAGAGACTATATGACTGCCTGTGTATTCAGTTATGTGATCCCAGACAGGGTCATATGTCACAGTTGAGGAACAAAACCAATAATGTATGTTGTACAAAGGGATTGTTGACTTGGATTATATGATAAAGGCTGAATAATCTAATAGTAGATACTTATATCGTAGAGAGGCAGAGAACAGAGTCAGGTGCCTATTATGGTTCAGTCCCTTTTTGAACATTTGATCCCCAGTTGGTGGTACTGTTGGGGAAAGTATAGAACCTTTGAGATGTGTGGTCCAGCTAACAGAAGTGGCTGTCTGGTACTGGACCTAACAAAAATTGTACTCATGCCTGGGAATCCAGCCAAAGTTAGTGGCACATGAGAAGTTGCTGATACCTGATCTTGAGGCCACAGGCCACTCCACTCTATCCACAGTGCCTTCTCTGCCATGAGGGCAACTCTGTCCTTAGGTTTCTTGTGTTGGGTATTGACACAGTAAGAAGGAAAGCTCATATAGGAAGTCTGGTGCTGAATGCTTGGAGAGTCCCAGGGGAGGCACTGATACCAAGTTCCCATCAAAAGACTGAAGCATCTGGGATATGATGCCAGTGGGCAATGGCAGCCACAAGGGACAACCTCACTCAGGAAAGAAAGAGGCTTACAGGTAAGGCTGCTGCCTTATGCACATCTCTTTGTACCCCAGGAATGTGTCAGCCCCATTAGTGGCAGGTTCTGACCTTCCTCCCAAAGTCATTCCTCTGTAATGATGCCCTAGACATTGCCCAATCTGACCACGTTGACAACTAGGACTAACCATCACTACCTCAACTGCAGGCTCATTGTTCTCAAAGCAAATATGGTGGCTCTTTCGTCTCTAGTCCTCCCCTTCTACCTCTGTTTCTCCTCCCCTCTCCCTTTTCTGCCTCCCTCTGAGCCTAGCACTGTAGACGCCCCCAGCCCCTCTGAGTGTTATCACTTCACTGCTGAATGTAACGCTTTCATTTTTCACATCCTTACTAGTCACCTCTTAGCCAGAGTTCTTCCTGACTTGGTGTCCTGTGAGGACAGAGGCTAGCCATCTTCACCACATCCCAAAGACAACCACAGCGGACAGCTCATCGAGTTCAATCATTACCACTAGGTCACGTAATCTCTGGAGATTACTTCTTCATTTGAAAAATAAGGGTGTGGTGTAACAATAGACAAGAACAGAAACATCTGGGACTGAGGCTGTGTGTGAAAATGCTATGCAGCAGAAAGTGTGATGAGTTAGGACAGAGGGTGATGAGCTTCCCATGCACATGCATGCATGCATGCATGCATATATGAGTGCGTGCATGCATGTATGCACATATATGCTTATGGTGTGCTTGCTTCACAGGCCTGGATGGCTCACCATGGGTGAAATAAACCTAATGTAAGAAGAAGTGAATGGTGACTTAGACATGCATGGCTAGGGTGCAGTTTGCCCACCAGGCCTCCCTCTACATGTTTCTCTGGAGCTACTCTCAGTGTTACTCGATTTTTGGGGTTGCGAAGTTAGTACTCAGACATCTAATTTTTGTTGCAATATAGTCAGTTAGTTAGATAGAGGGTCTGTGAGTAAGTAGACATATCTTTTTCTAGCTTAGCACACCTTCAGTAAATCTTTCCCACTGGACAAATTGGCAGATGTTCTAGAGCAAAACTCCTGGCTGCCGAGTTACAAATAGTACAGTGTCTGAGGTACCATTTTGCCCTTGACCTGTGTTTTAGCTGTTTCTTCATGGAGAAGTGTCTGTCCTTAGGCAAGAGATCTATAGAAGGCTCTGGCATCATTAACACCCCAGGACAAACCGATGGGCCACAGGGTGGTTTCTATAAGCAGCACCACTCTCTCCTAAACCTTCCCTGACTATCACTTACCATTTACCTGAGTCCCAGAGCTAATGGCTAATTTCCAAGTGTAATAGATTCTTGTTACATTGGTCTCAATGTCCCTTGTCACTTCTGTTCATGTGACTTGCCTTTAGTATGGAGGGAAGGGGCACCCAAACTAGCTTCTCTACAGCCATTGTCACGCTTGCTAGAGCTCAAGATGACTCTCCGATGACAATTGCAGTCACCTTAGGGAATATAAACAGGAAAGCCATTTCTCTTCACATTTCACAGTCAAAGGAACTGACAGCATGACACTCTGTTGTAGTCCCTATAATAGGCAGTATAGTCTCCCCCCAAAATGCAGACTTCCTAATTCTCAGATCTTACCAGGAAGTCAATGTACCTATGCTGTAGATTATATGAAAGACCAGGTTACAATTTTGTAATAAAGGGATGGTCCTGAGTTTTGTTGGGAATGATCAGATTGAAAAGTCAATAAAAACACAATGGGGGGAACTTGGAGTATCTGAGGGGAATCTAGGCTTGTTGATAGAAGAGTTTGTGGTAAAGAGCTTAGAACCATGCATGGCTGGAGCCTGGAATCTAGGTTACATCCAGATACTAGAAAAGCATAAGACAGATCCTCTAGGAAGGCAACCTTGTTGGCACCTTGATTTTAACCCAGTGAGACCCATGTTGACTTTTAATCTCTAGAGTTACACAATGATCAATCAGTGTTGCTTAAAGCCACTAAGGACTTTACTATCTCTGACAGAAAATGAGTACAGCCCTTGGAGGGTCGCTGTTCTCTGTTCACAGGAGCACTCAAACACTTGCTAAAGGCTACAGGCATTAAACTTGACTTGTAGGAGGTTGAGAACAATAGCCAACACAATGAGCTTTCCCATTACTCCTCCAATTCTGAGGGAAGAACTATGACCCTTTCAAACCTCCAGGACACTAGGAAGGATTTGTACCACCCACCACCCGTCTGCCTGACACTCCATTGGTGTTCAAACCCATCAGTTGCTGCTATCCTGCCCCCATCCCAACCTGTACCTTCTAAAAGCTTCTTTCTCTTTTATGTTTGCCATTTATCTGCCTCCTTGGGTTGGCTCCACTCCCTGTGATCCTCTTTCATTTGAGTCTGCATATGCAACTTTTGTCCAACCAGTGTGGTATTAATCAGGGTTCTCTAGAGGAATAGAACATGTAGGTGTGTGTGTGTATGTGTGTGATTTAATATATAGAATTCATTACATACACACACAGAGAAAGAGAGAGAGAGAGAGAGAGAGAGAGAGAGAGAGAGAGAGAGAGAGAGAGAGAGAGAGAGAGAGGGAGGATTTATTAGATTGTCTTACAAGCTTTGGTCCAGCTAGTCTAATAATGACTGTCTACCAAGGGAAGTTTCAAAAATCCAGTAGTTCTTCAGTTCCCAAGAATGGATGGCTTAGCTGGTCTTCAGTATATTCTGAAATACCAAATGATTAGGTTCTAATGCCAGTAAATAAATGAACTTGTCAGGGAAGTGGGGTAAATGGGCAGAGTGTAAGCTTCCATCTTCCTTGTCCTGTATATATTTATGCCAACAGAAGGTGTGGCTCCAGATTAGAGGTGGAACTTTCTATTTTAAAAGATCTGGATTAAAGATGTGTCTTTCCACCTCAAAGTCCCTTTCAGGTGCCAGCCATTTTTGAGTTTTAGTTAATTCCAGATATAGTCAAGTTGACAATCAAGAATAGCCATCATATGCCTCCTCCTCTTTCTGGGCCCTGATCCATTACAGGGGGCCTTCGATTTACATTAAAAAGTTTCCTGGTCAGCCTCCTCTGGGGAACTCAGGGGATGGCTTCCCTCACCCCCCCACCCCCACCCTCACC
>NW_022196904.1:73218689-73282887 GCF_008632895.1 Mastomys coucha
CACCCCCCCACCCCCCGCCAACTGCCTTTGATTTTGTAGAAAGGGGATGAGTTTACCCTCCATGATCCCTATAGCCATGTTGACACTGTTGCTCACCTTTCTACTTATGACCATTCTCTTTCAGGCTAGATTCTTTGCCTGAGCCCTTGTCATATTCTAACATCACCACTTTGCTACCTGGACACCAGTCCCAGGAGCATTCATTCTCATTCTCATGTCAGGAAGTCTGGAAGTTGTGCATATAAAGCCCCGGAACTCTCTTCTTCCAGAGCTTTTTCTTCTCTGTTGTGTTCTCCCATTCCTTATAATGTCTCCAGCCTGCTAGCTTCCTCTCTGGAGCTCTCTCCTTTGTTTCTCCCACGGCACTCCTTTTGCTTCCAGAATTAGCAACAGATGCACTTGTCAGGCTGGCTCAGTGCAAATGTAACAAACTCACCGGTGAATTTTCACCGAGAAAATTTAATGCTAATTGCTCTTTGGTTATTAAGGAACTAAAAGGTATAAGAGATTGCTTGTGTTTTGGTTCGGTGTATCAAGGCACAGTGGATTCAGGATCCATCTCCCATCAGTAAAGGTAGGGAAATAGGAAAAAGTTGGAATTACCTCTGAGCGAAATCTCAGACTTCTGTGAAAAGCATGCTGCTGAGCTGAGACCCATCCACCCTTGGTGTAGTGATGGAAATAGGGTAGGAATGGACAGGAGTAGGACTGGCTTCCCAATACAGCAGCTTCTACTGCAACCACCTACCTGTTCAGCTGTCAGAACTTCTTTTACGGCTGTAAGGAATAGAAATAAAAACACAGGATGCCCAGTTAAACTTAAAATTTTAACTCAGTTATAGATGATGTTTTTAGTATAAATCTACCCAATGCAATGTTTGAGATGTACAGACACTAAAACTAGTATTGGATGCTGATCTAAAAGTTTACAGTGGCCTAGATGTTCTTACATTTTATCTGGCAACTCTCCTCTCATTTTCCCTCTTACTAGAACAACCAGGCAGCAGTTGGGAGAGTAGAAATGTGGCTTTCAGAGTTCTGCCCTGATATCACCCTAAACACCAGGCATATGAACTTGGAAGTAAGACACATCTTAACTCGTCACAAAATGGATTTTGTTACCTCTCCACCCATATTTCCTTTAGGATCTTTTATTAATATATTCTTTAGAGATTTATTTTATTTTCAGTTATGTGTATGTATGTGGATCTGTCCTGAGATATGTGCATTTGAGTGTAAGTACCCATGGACAGAGAAGAGAAATCCCTGAAGCTGGACTTAGAGGCAGTTGAGACCCACCTGACATGGGTGCTAGAAACTGAACTTGGGTCCTATCTTCTCTCTCTCCAATCCCTGCTGTTGATTATTTATTTGATTACTCTACCCATAGGAAACAAGATGTTAGTGTGGACATTTCAAAAGTCTCTAGAAATTGCTAGGTGGCACAGGAAAATCAACTGAATGCCGCACATTGCCTCATCTTCAAATTCTCTTCCAGGCTCAGTTTTTGCCCAGTGTTTCCAAACATCTCAGCCCTGGCCTACTCAGAGAAGCTCTGAGCAAAGTTACAATGGCTATGCTGGGACTGGGATAGCCACAGCACAGGCTAAGGGATCAGAGGTGCTGGTCTCTTCCTGTGTGAGCATCTGCTTTCATTTCTCATTTTGAAAGATAGTTCCACCCCTTTTCATTCTTCTAAATTCCATTAGAGCATGAGTCATACATTATAGACAAACACATATCTCTCTAAGTTATATTGCTGGTTTCATAGACTTTGACCACTCTTGCCTTTCCAGCCCCAGACATTGACCCCCTAGGACATGACAGAATGCAGGCAGGGTGTTATGGGCCAGTTGGCCTCAGGGTTTCATTCAATCCCTTCCCCTTTCTCCCTTTCCTGGTCTCTATTTTTGTGGTCTGACATTCAAGGCCTGCCTAATTTGACATCTATCCACTTTGGCAATCTTATACTCCATTTCAATGCTAGGCTTCTCAGTACTAGTCCAGAGGGAAAACATTCCTACCCAAACACGATATGCTTGTTTACTGAGAAGAGCATGCTTAAAAGATGATTATCCTCACCAAATAACAGCTGAAGGACTGTAAACATTAGCCCTCCAACAACCAAGATCACTCCCCTGAGATAGTATCAATGCGCCTTTTATTTTCAAAGATGAAAATAGATTCAATGTTGTTGTGTGAGAGCAATACATGTTTATCGTAGAAAGTTCAGGAAAAAGAGTAGAGAATGAAAATCACAATTATGAATATCCATCAGCCAGAGAAAGTCACAGTTTGCATTTCAAAATGTCATTTTCTAGATATTTTGCTAAGCAAACATATACATTTGCATGCTTGCACATACTCATATACCCCATTTGTTGTGAGTTTACGTTTTAAAATAGTGTGTTACTCACACTAGCTAAGTTTTACTACAGCAATAAATTAAGTCTGGATTCTCAGTGGCTTAATAAAAAAGATTTATTCCTAGTTCATAATCCTTTTTTCCAGCGCAGGTTGGCAGAGACTCTGTTCTTTACTACTATTCATCCATCACACTACCAGAGACCCCACTGTCCCATGTTGTCTGGCTCCTATGGTCTTCACAACTACTGCATAAGAAGAGAGAAGAGGAGAGGGGAGGAGAGAAGAGAGGAGAGGAGTGGAGAGGAGGGGAGGGGAGGGGAGGGGAGATGAGAGGAAGGGAGGGGAGGGGAGGGAGGAAGGGAGAGGAGAGGAGTGGAAAGGAGAGGAGAGAATTAGGCATCAGCTTTTTATGTCTCCAGCCAGAAATGATACAGGTCACCTCTGTATATACTTCATTGGCTAAAACTAACCACATGCTCCTAATCCTACCCAGCTCCAAGGAAACAAAAGAGACAGCTTTCTACTTCCAGAAAGGACAGAATAAATGTGTCAAGTACGGGTAATGCCACCCAAGCCTGGCTTGTATGTGCATATAAACTTACTGTTAGCAGCCAGTTATTTGTCATGGGTGTCCTTTCAGGGCCATTTCTATTTCTTGTTAGTAGCCATATAGCTTAGAGTTGCCATTGGAAAGTCAAACTGTGTTGTGCTGGAGTAAAATTCCTTACCATTTAATGGCTGATTATTAGGTCAATTTGATTTTATGATAAATTCTTAAGCAAAAGCTTTGCATGTTTTTTGAATTATTGTATTATTATCATTTTTACTTCAAAAAGAAAAAAAGGCACACTAAAAACGTTGCATACCACCCTTGCAAAACTCCCTTCACTCGCTGGACCTAAAGAATCCTGAGAACAGTGGGGAGCATGCTCATTTTCCTGTGTTCTTCTCAGGATGGAATAGTAAACATCCTTGCAAATAAAATTAATACAAAATAGTGCTTGTTTTAATTGCTCTGTTGTCTTTAATCACAATAAAGAGAAATATAATGTGTTTATTAGACCTCTGAATATCCTACTTTGTGAATGATTGCTCTACTATTTTATCCCATGGGATGGTTCTCTCTCTAATTAGCAAGAGAAATCCTTAGTGTTTTCTATGTGTTAGCACTCCATGAAACAGATTACAAATGTTTTCCAAATATTGTACTTGTCTTATAAGTTTGGGGGGATTTTTCAATTGTAACAGACATGTTCATTTTCAAATTATCCCTTTCATTAGTTTTCATTGTATTTCTCTTGAAGTTTCAGAAGCTCAAGCTCAAGTTCACTTGCGGCTGCCTACTGATCTGGATGTAGAATTCTCAGCTCCTTCTCCAGCACCATGTCTCTCTGTATGCAGACATGCTTCCTGCTATGACAATCATGGACTAAACCTCTGGAACTGTAAGCAAGCCCTAATTAAGCGTCGTCCTTTATAAGAGTTACTGTGGTAATGGTGTCTCTTCAGAGCAATAGAAACCCTGACTAAGTCATCAATCTTTCCATTGCTTAGGTGTACAATTCCACCTGGTATGATGTGCCCATTCACTGTGCAGCATGTTTCATGGGCTTCGTCATTCGTACCTTGAAAACACACCCTTGGCTCTCAGAGATCTCTTTCTGTTTATATTTAATCAATTCCTTTCCCCCTAATTGTTAACTGACTGCACACAAAAAGATGCAGTAACAGGGGCTATAATGCTATTTTTAAATGTTTTGTAGCAAAAGACACAAAAAGAGAAATTATTAACAGCTATAAAGCTGAAGGAACAGTAATGTTGTATTTTCCTTTTTATACTTTTATTTATTTCCTTTGGCATAGATTCCTCCTCTTCTTGAGTTGGCAAATGCTCTGATTGCAACTAAGCGTAGCTTAGTAAATTAATACGTTTATTGGGGTTACTTATAGGGGCATGGTGATTCAAAGTCAGCCTTATACTGGAGAGCACATCTCAGCATGGTTGGTGACTCTTGCAAGCTGCACCCCTGCAGCAGCTCTGTGATTTGCAGACAGCTCTGCCTGGCCAAAGAGACACAGCAACCCAGAAGCAACTGAGTTAACCTGGGCAGGGACCTTGTGAACCTTGTAAGTTTCAGATGCTCCCTGAGACCTGTGAATTTCATTCACTTCATTTAGTTTTAAAATGGAATATTGTACTCAGACACGAAAGTAGTTTTATATACTCCTGACTCCTAACCAGCCTCCCCTCTCCTCATTCCAACATGGAAGGTTTCAATTAGAAGATATATCTATGCTGTACCTGGTCTATATTATTAGTTAGAATTTTCTCATATCTGTGAATTAGAACTAAAAGACTTCATTTAAATAGTTCAAGACTGTTGACCATCACCATACCAAGTCAAATAGTCTTACTGCCCCCACACACCACTGTGCTTTCACCTTTGCCTTACCTCTGCCCCCACCTGGGGGACCTATCATTCATTTGACTGTTTTCATAGCTTTGTCTTTCCCAGAAGGCCATAGGATTGGCCTCATATAGTGTGCAGGCCTTTCAGATTGGCTTCCTTTACTTGGCAATATATATTTCAGTCTCCTCTGTGGCTTTTCATGGCTTGGGAACTCATTTCTGTTCTAGTACTGAATAAATATTCTAGTGTCTGGGTAGATCAGTTTCTTTATCCATTCACTTACTGAAGGACCTCTCAGCAGCTTCTAAGTTTTAGTTGTTCTGGTAAATGTGGTACAGATCTCTACATTCAAGGTTTCCATGTACCCAAGTCTTCCAGTTTGAGAAGTTTAAGTGATTTATATTTCTTCTTAAAATTTGAAAAAAAATTATCCTTTTTATGAACACATGTCTGTATATACCTTTCTCTGTATGCAGATGTATTTGGGTGTCCGTGCAGGCCCAAAGAGGGTGTTAGAAACCCTCAAGTGTACCTTATCGTTGGTTGTGAACTTTCTAATATGAGCATTTGAAATGAACTCAGGTCCTCTGCAAGACCAGTGTGCTGGTTAATTTTTATTGTCAACTTGACCCAACCCAGAGTCACTTGGGAAGAGGGAACCTATACTGTGGTATACAGAAAGACCCAGTCCACTGTGGGTGGCACCATCCCTACTCCCTACTCAGGCGGGTCTGGGCTATATGTGAAAGCTAGCTAAGCAAGTCAGAGCAAACATTCCTCCATGGTTTCAGATTCAGTTTCTGCTTGAGTTCCTGCTCTGACTTGCCTCAGTGATGAACTGTGACCTGGAGGTACAAGCTGAAATAAGCTCTTTTCCTCCCCTAACTTGCTTTTGATGACTATATTTACCACAGCAACAGAAAGCAAACTGGAACAAGCAGCAAGTGGTCTTAATCACTGAGCCATCTCTCCAGCCCTTCATTTACACCTCATTGGGAATGCTGAGAGATGCTAAAGGGCCTGCCCCATTTTGCACAGCGAAGACTCTCCTACAAGGCTAGTGTTCCTTCATTCACATCAGGGAGCTGCCATTTCTACTGTTTGGAACTAGTCATTAATTAGCAATAACTACAGTGCCGCTGATATGTTGGAGAAGAGCATAGGCCATTGATGAGTAAACTCACTGCTGCTACAGACCTCATTCACAATGTTCATTTTCTGTTCATACACCACTGAGTATGTCTCATGTATTTTGAATGAGAGCATTCTGCTAATGCCAATGGGATTGATTTTTAAGGAAGCATTAGATGCAGCAAAATGTGATACTGTGTACAGACTTCACTGAGATCCATTATCCTACCATATTGCTTCTGACCTTAGCATTAGGCAACAAAGAGAAGTAGGAGATGAGTGTGTTTGTAAGTCCTGCCCCTAAGAATGAAAGGAAGTCTGAATCCCACTTGATGATGGGCATGGTGACTTCCAGGTGGCCTGGAATGAAAAGCCAACCATATAGCCAGCCTGTGCATAGACAGAACACAGAATCGGAGGCAAGTCTTCCCCCACTCCCATGCTCCCTTTTCCTACCCCTAGAATTCAATTCTGGATCCCTGCAGAGTCATCAATGGCTAACAGGACACAGTGCTGAATCCTGTGAGAGAACCCAGCTCTGGATGCTCTTGTGACTTGACCTCTCTAACTGAAAAATGGAGCTAATCACCATGCCTAACTCAGAAGGGTTTGAGAGGATTAAATTAGTTCATGTATAGGAAACATGCAGAGTGGTACCTGACAGGCATCGGGAGCTGTGAAAGTGGTAGCCTTTAGTATTACTGCTGTTGCTCCATATTAACACAGTCAAAACTCTCGGATGGCTGCTATAGATTTGGACCATGTAATTCTTTATTGATGTGACACTGAGATTTACCCAGGCTCTCTTCAGTAATAGAATTTTATAAGAACATAGAAGAAATTTGTATTTCAACAGAATTCTCTGAACAGTGTGTCTATCTGCAATGTGCTGTTGGTGACTTCTGTTTGTGACAACTGAGGAATAAGCACCTGTCACAAAACAGTGTTTCCAACTGCTCTCTGTTTCTGCTGTGTCTTTCAATTCTAGGTTCTGGGGCCCTTCATCCTCATTGGCTTGGTGGATACATCTTCGGCTGAACTGAGAGATCCTGGATAATAAAAGGTTGAGGAATTTGAGGTTTTATGTCCCAAGGGAGATGCCAGTAAGCTGCTACCACATGGAAGGTGAGGTCAGAGAAAGAAGCAGAACAACTGGGCAGAGCACAGATGATGCCTGGCCAGTATGATGCTTTCAGACAGAACATGCAGACTCAATGCAGGATTTGGAGTGGCTTCTAGGAGGATGTGGGCTTATAAACCTCTTCCTGCGTCCCTTCCATAAACACAGAGTGAAACATAATTTGTCTTCAGTAGTAATTGACAATATAAAAATGAAACTAATGATTAAGAATGTAGTATCTTAAAAGCAAAATAAACAGCATGTCGAGAGCAAAAGAATTACAGTAACCTATCTATATTAAACTCATAAACCACATATACCTTTGAACTCTAAACCCACTTATGGAAATCCATCACAAGATAATTAAGGAGATAAAAGTTTCTGTAATATATTGAATGTTGGTTAAAGAATAAACTTTGACTAAGAAAAAAATAAGACCAAATAGCAGTTTTAAATGATTTTACTTTTAATTATAAGTGAGTCAGTGTCAGAGTATGTGCATATGCATGCAGTTTCCTGTGGATGCCAGAAGAAGGTGTCAGATCATGAGTAGCTTCAATTACAGGTGGTTGTGAAGCACTGGATATGTGTACAGGGAAGAAAACTCGGGTTCTCTGCAAGTGCAGCCTTTCTCCCAACCACTGAGTTATTTCTCTAGCTGGGAAACCAAATCTTATGAAAATAGTTAAGTAAAAATTTTATAACCACTTTAATAAAGGCATAGATGACCATTAAAATAAAACCTTTAAGGCAAAATTGAAAGCACTTAGATAAGATATTAACTGAAAAGTGAGGCACACAATTATAATTATACCTTACTATGTATGCAAGCTCTTTTTACACTGTCTTGGGACTACAAAAAATGAAGTTACCAATGTATCGAGGGATGGGGTTAGATATTTTGGTCTTAAAACTTCCAGTTAGTTTTGCTGTGTCTAATCTCCTTTCATTAATAAGGAGATGGGTTTGGCTTAGGAGAGAGATTAGGAAAATATTCCTGTGAGTGATTAACAATACCTAGGATCTCCAGCCTTGGCCAGAGTGAATGCAGCATAAAGTTTAGAAATCTGGAGAAGATGGAAGAAAATGGATAATTCACTGGTGCAAAGAGAGTGTTGAAGTCCTTTGAGCGACCCATTTTCAGGGAGAGAACCAACTAAGACAGAGAACCAGTCAGGAATCCATGGATGCAAGGGGTGATTTTCCCCAATTGGTTAGAGTGTAAATGTCATGTGGGTAGACAGAACAGACAGTTTGGCTGTGTCCTTCATAGCCAAGCAAGAGTTCTCCATGCATTGCTAAGGGCCACTGGTACCTCTAGAATGCAATCCCATTTCTAACACAGGTCACAGGAGGTAACCACCAGAAGTTACAGTGGACAAGGCCACTGCATTCAAATTACAGAAGAAGCTGGGTAAAACACAATGACCACCTGGGAAAGGAAACTACTGAAAATAACTGGGCTGGTGGAGTCCAAGGAGGAATAAAAGTGTGTGTGTAGAGGGTCCAAAGATACAAACGGAACAACTTATGCAGGGGTCACTTTTCTCTTTTTAAATTCATTGATGATGTCATACATGTATCTGCTGTATGTTGGTCATTTTCAATGCTAGCACTCCCTTTCATCCCTTCCCACTCCTACTGAATCAATTTTTCTCAACTCCTCCTCCTGCTTTTCTGATGCTTATTGTTTGTGACATAGTGAATTTAATCAGAACTGCTTGCACGAGCATGGCCAACTTACCAGTAGCTACACCACTGATGAAAATGTCTCAAGCTCTCAGAAATCATTTGATTCTTGCTCAGACATTTGGAAAGAACAATTCCATTATGCCCAAAGGACATAATTCTTTCTTTCCTTCTTTCCTCCTTTCTTTCCTCCTTTCTTTCTTTCCTCCTTTCTTTCTTTCTTTCTTTCTTTCTTTCTTTCTTTCTTTCTTTCTTCCTTTCTTCCTTTCTTTCTTTCTTTTTCCTTCCTTCCTCCTTTCTTTCTTTCTTTCTTTCTTTCTTTCTTTCTTCCTTTCTTCCTTTCTTTCTTTCTTTCTTTCTTTCTTTCTTTCTTTCTTTCTTTCTTTGTTGTCTTTACAACTGATACCTAGGGTATGGGTTGCCTTTTAGTTCAGCAGTGATAAAGATCTCCAAGGCACATCTAACAGTGACTAGAGAGACTTTCTATTCTTAACAGTCAAGAGAGGATGTTACAGGCATTAGTAGAGAAAGTCAAGGCATGCTGGAAAACATCCAGGTATGCCCAGGTTAGGGCCCCAAAGCCGGAAAAAGCACAGAATATTAAAAGCTCCCAACTTTAGAGATACAACTTTAGAACTTGACTCAGATACACTCTCTAAACCACAGCCAAGAAGAAATACAGATGATGAGGATGATGGTAAAGATGTTGGAGAGAATGATGGTTTCTCAGTCTTACTAAAGAGCTTGCAATTCTTTATGTGTTTTTGCATGCACTGTGATGGTTTGTATATGTTTGGCCCAGGGGGTGGCGCTGTTAGTAGGTGTGGCCTTGTTGGAATGGGTGAGGCACTGTGGGGATGGGCTTTAAGGCCTTCCTCCTAGCTGCCTAGAGGCCAGTCTTCTCTTAGCAGCCTTCAGATGAAGATATAGAACTCTCAGCTCCTCCTGCATCAAGCGTCCCTAGACACTGCCATATTCCCACCTTATGATAATGGACTGAATCTCTGAACTGGTAAGCCAGATCCAATTAAATGTTGTTCATGGTGCCTGTCACAGCAGTAAAACCCTAAGACAATATCTGAGTTTCTTTTTCTGCTGTAGTGATAAAATACCCCTGAAATGTTCTTAAAGGAAAGTTTATTTAGCTTACAATTCCAGGCTACTGTCTGTGCTGGCTAGTTTTTATGTCAACTTGACGTAAGCTAGAGAGATTTGGAATAAAGGAAACTTAATTTAGAAAATTCTCCCACCAACTTGGCCTGTGGGCAAGCCTGTGATGCACGTTCTTAATTAATTCATTGGTGTAGAGTGTCTCAACCCATTGTGGATGGTGCTATTCCTGGGATGGTGGTCTTTGGTTTCACAAGAAGGTAGGCTGAGCAAGTTTTGGAGAGCAAGCCAGTAGGCAGTATTCCCCCATGGCCTCTGCTTCAGTTCTTGCCTGCAGGTTCCTGCCCTGATTTCCCTCAGTGATAAACTGTGATATGCAATTGTAGGCTTAAATAAATTCTTTCCACCCCAATTGTTTTAGGTCAATGGGTGCTTTATCACATGAATAGAAACTTTAACTAATACGCAGTCTAGTCCATCAGATCAAGGAACTGATGAGGTAGGAACTTGAGAGACTAGTCACATTGTATTCACACTCAACAGCAGAAGCGATGAATTAATGTATGCATGCTAGTGCTCAGACTGCTCTGTCCATTCTCATATAGGTCAAAACTTCCTGCATAAGGAATGGTGCCACCCACAGTGGATGGGTCTCCCCCTGCCCCAGTAATATAATCAAGACAATGCTTCAGACATTCTAAGAGGTATTGCTCACAGCTGAGTCTAGATTGCATCAAGTTAGCAATTTAAACAATTGCACATTAGCTTACCAGACCCTTCCAATTTAAAGAAGCAATCAGGGGTAATTATGTTTAATATTCCTGCTGTTCAGGCAACTAAGTCGAAGTTAGAGAGAGCAAGGATTGCTCTGAGTTACACACACACAGCTAGTGCAAGGCTGAGCTGGGTTTAGAAGCATTAATACCTCATGACACCTATGCATAGGATATTTGAGCTCTGTGTATAGAGAAACAGGGAGACACTAAGTGTTTTCCTGAACTCTGAACTTGTCCAAGTCTTTATACATTGGTATTGGCTAACAGGAGTTTTCATTCCCAGACTATTAGAAAAGCACACCAGAATAATTGACAGGCTCATGGTCCTGTGGCAGAGGTAAATGGGATGTTGTAGACTTTAACTACTTGTCATATCCTTTGCACATCTTAGATCACATAGAGAACCACATGCAAACAAAAAGTCCATGATTCCCCCCACACCCTGGACGACTCTGCACAGATCAAAAAGTCCTTTAAACTTCTATGATTCATGCTAAGACTCTGCTACTGGATGAAGATCTATTTAAAATTTATTGCAACATATTGCAAATTTGTAAAGTTAAAATGCTGCCAAATAAAAATGTTTATACATTAAAATACTTATTTCTTTAGGTTCATTTTAATAAAAGGCCAAAGTAGAAAAACAAAGCAAAAACCAGAAAACAAAGAGTCAAAACAGGGGATGCCCATGTAAAGAACATCAAAATAAAGGAGAAGTTGGAGGAAAAGAAGGTTTGAAGTTAGTGAGAATACAGAATGTGTCCCATCATTTGAATGGCAGCAGTCTACTGTCCAGAAGCCCAGCAAGGATGGTAGGGCTGGTGTTCTCATTCATTAGAACCCTTGTGTCTCCTGTGTCTCCTGTAAAAGCCCCATCTGCTTCTGCCAGCTAATCCCACATGCACTTACATTGAAGAAGCTCCAATATATGTTTGAATGGATAGTTTCAATTTTAAGGATTGAAACAGATAAGGGGCTGGAGAGATGCCTCAGCATTTAAGAGTATCTGTTGCTCTCACAGAGGGCCCAGGCTTTGTTCCCAGCACAGACATCTCTGACTCCAGCTACTGAGATTCCAACGCTCACTTCTGGCCAACTCAGGTATTCTCTGTACATGGTGCACATAGACACATGCAGGCAAAACATTCATATCCATAACAGTAAATTAATAAATATATTTAAAAACCATTAAGATGCCACCAGTCCCCTGAGATGTCCTAGACAAAGGTTGGAAACACAGTTTGTTTGTAGGCTGCAGTATAAAGTCAGCATTGGAAAATTGGCAATGATAAATGAAGATTGGCTCCAAGCAGTGGGCCCAATGGCCTTGTTAACCGACTTTAATCACACTCTGTATGGGGAAGGGGAGGAAGAGGAGGAAGAGGAGAGACAGTAATAATTGGGAGATAGGAACAGGGATGGGGGGAGCATGTCTCAATGCTGATTGTAAGCTCATGGGACTTTGGGTGGTTGAGTTTGGTGATGTGATAAGGAGATCTCTTTCACTCTGGAGACTTGGAATGGTGTTTCCTTAGCACTGTGGTTCCACACTTCCACATGGATGGAGACTCTTGGCTGTGGCAGAGCTCTTAATATCTCTTTGTGTGGCTCCATGTTGTAATAGCCACATGGTAAAAGCTCCTGCAGGTCACAGCTTAGAACTTTGCCACCAGAACATACCTTACTTTCCTATCCAATGCTCCTGAGAGAAATGGAAGGGGCTGATGGCAACACCATGCAGAAATAGTGCAGGACAGGTGAGATGAGAGGTCATGTGGGAGCTGAGTATCTGGGTTCAACAAGCCGGTGAGGCCAGGCTTCTTCATCCTATTCTCAGAGTTCCTCCTGCCATCTGAAGAGTACTTGAGAAGATACTCTGAAGCTGGTCTGGAGGGAAGCAAGAGACAGGGCTGAGGTTGGGTCCAGTATGAAAAGTTGTGTGTCTCACAACTTTTGAAGTACTGGTGAGAATGGGGAAGCAGACCCTCTCGTGGGGTGATGGGACACATGAACAGCACTGGAGCCTGCGGCTGACTGGGCCTGCGGCTGACTGGGCCTGCGGCTGACTGGGCCTGGGGCTGATTGGGCCTGTGGCTGAGCCACAGATCTTGTATAAAAATTCACCTACAAGGCCTGCAACTTTTCTTTTATAGAGAAAACCAGAGACCCTCTGAAGTGACTTGTCAAGGGTGTCATAGCCCTGCAGTTTAACACTAGTTGAGTGCCCACCCAGTACCAAGTAGGTCCAAATAGCTGAATGGAAATAAACTTTTATGAAATCGAGGAAATGGATGCCTGGGCCTCAGACACCTCAAGAGGGAAAAGAAGTCCAGACAGCCTGGAGCCAACATGGATGGCATCTTGAAGGCACTTCCTGTGGCTTTCCTAAAAACAGACACAATGGATTTCTGCTTTCCTAGCCCCAGAGGTGTCTGAGGTGAAGCAGCACAGCCTTCAGTTTGTCCTGCATGCTCTTTGCAGGAGAGCATGCGGTTGGAGACAGGTGGACATACAAAATGGGGGGACTGAGTCTTTGTTCCCTACTTGTAGACTGGTCTCTTTCTGACCTGTATGTTGGCTCTGAGTGTGTGGTCTCTGAGCCCCTCATCACCTGCACATGAGTATCAAGAAAAGGGGCATCTTTGATTAATATGGCATAGCTCTGACTGCTAACCCTAAGTAAGACTGACTTATTAACCAACAAATTCCGGAACGCACAGCATGTCCCAGCATGCTCCTTGATTCTGTGCAGGCTCCGTTTCATTGAGCAGCCGTACCGTATACCAGGGAAGTCTTTTGCATGCAGAGCAGAAGTGGATGTGGAATCAGGTATTCTTGATGCCAGAATTTTCAGTAAGATTAAATTTCTGCTGTTTTTTTAAAAACAGAAAGTTGGATCCATTCCACCTAAACAATAAATAAATCATGAAATAGACATGTTAATTGCTATTGTAAAAGAGGAACCCAGATTCACTTTGATGTGAGGTTAACAGAGCTTCTCTCTGTTTATATTTCCTCTCTATACATCAAACAGTTCCTCAGACTTTTCCCCCTCTTCTGACATCCGCATGTTTTGGATACACACACACACACACACACACACACACACACACACACCAATGAGAAGTCTAGGTTCCTGATACTCATTCCTTTAGGCTCCTTTAGGTAGGGATTAAAGAAATGTTAGGGAAACTAACACTTTAAATTTCTTTGTACGCCACATGAGAGGTTGCAGACTGGTGCTCCTTTAATTTACATATGCCAAGAGGTCAATGTTTGGTTCAGGGTCACCATGTAGGGACTTGAGAAGAAGGGAAGATCATCTAATCCTTCCTCACATTTAGGGAGGCCACCCACCTTTCCTTAGCTTAAGCTCACTGGCTTCCAGCACCAGGCTCTGGTAAGTAATAGTACTCTTCTCACTGGAAGAAGTCTTTGGTTCAATATGAGCTTTTATCTATTTAATCCTGCCTGCTGTAAACATTGATTAAGCAGCTTCCGTGTGTGCCAGGAGCTGTGGGAGGTACAGGAAATGGGAGATGAATTAGCAGCCCTAGTCCTCCAGGAATTCACAGTCCAAAACTCCAGCCAAGCAATCATAAAGCAATGTTATGGGTGTTTGGTCACTTCAGTGGGAAGTTCCAGGGAAGTGTGAATTTTGTCTTAAGATCATAGAAGCTGTGTTTTGAAGGGTGAATAAAAGTTCTAAGGTTTTGTTTTGTTTTCTTGGTTTTCTTCCTTCCTTTCTTTCTTTCTTTCTTTCTTTCTTTCTTTTTTTTTTTTTTTGGCAGTGGAGATCTTAGGTGCTGCAGAGAGCACAAGGGAGACAGAGAGTGAGGAATGTCTGAGGGAAAAGAGGGTGGCCTTATGTGGCTGAGAGTAAAGGGTGTGTGCTAAGTGAGGAGAGAAAAGCTGCAGAGTTTAGGATACAGAAATGGGAGAAAGGGATGGGTTCTTGCAAGTCAGATTGGGGATTGAGTTTTTTTGTTGTTGTTTGTCTTGTTTTGTTTTGTTTTAATGGTCATGGTATTAGCATAGATATTAGCTCAGAGCATTGAGGCAGAAAACAAGTCTAACAGAGCAAGTCTGGATGCTGAATGAAGAGGGCTTCAGAATGTTTACACTTCTAAGCCCAGCAACTGAAGATCAGACTTCAAGAACACTGAATGTCTGAGGAAATGCACAGGGTGTGTGGGGAAATCTGACTTTAAAAACTCTGTGCTTTGGATGGTGGTTTACCCAGAAGTTCACAACTGGCCAAAGTATAGATACATGTCAGTGTAGTGCTTAGATACAAAAGAGTCATAGCACACACCCCCTCCAAGTCTCAGGGACCATCCAGAAAGAGGGGGCAGAAAGATTGCAAGAGCAGAGGTCTAGGAGGATTGATAATAACGGCATCTTCTAGATATGACAAGACCACTGCACTCATGAACATAGTAGCTCTGGTTGCCTGCACAGGACCAGGACAGGCTCAAGTCAGTCAATGTTCAAGCATGGATGGAGAGGGAGCTATCCCTACTGGAGGAGTTATACACAGTAGATGGTTTCTGGAGGAAGAGTCAGTTTTCTTAAAGCTTGTGGTCCCTGGTAGGTTGGCTGCGCTTCAGTGGATGACCCTTCCCAGGAGTACAAGGGTAGCATAAATAGGAGTCAAGAAGTTTTTTAAAAATAATAAAAAAGAGGACACAAAATTGGGAGGTAGGGTGCTGAGATAGGGGTGGATCTGGGAGGAGTTAGGGAGAGGAGTAAGGAGTGAATATGACCAAAGCACATTGCATGAAATTCTCTTAGACATAATTAAAACCTTGGGGGTGGGGTGGAGGGATCAAACATTTATTTTGTCTTATACTTCCTGATTACATCCCATCACAGAGGGAAGTCAGTGCCGGAACTCACAGTAAGAGGCAGAATGCTTATGAGATTGCTCCCTCTGGGATGCTCAGCTACTTTCCTTATACAGTGAAGGACCTCCAGTTCAAGGATCCACAGTGAGCTGAGCTCTCCTACAACAGTTAGCAACTTAAAAATGCCCTGCAGACAAGTCTGGGGGCCAAGCTGATGGAGCCAATGTTTCAACTGAGGGTCTCTCTTACCAGGTGTGTCAAGTTGACCAGAGATACTAATTATAATGGTTTTTATGAGTTAAAAACAAAATACTAGAGCCTGCATGGTGGCTTCTGCTTGCAATGCCAGCACTAGGAAGAACGAGGCAGAAGGAGTGCTCATGCATTCAAGGTATACTGGAGCACATAGTGAATTCCAGTGCATCCTGGACCACAGAGGGACATGCTCTCAAAACAATCCTAAGTGGCAGAGACGATAATGTGAAAGCCACAAACATGCCAGGTCTCAGCAATAAGGTTCACCACCCAGCCGGAGGGCCAGGACTGGGTTCCAGTATGATCGATTGCCCGTTAACCTGCCATCTTCTCAGATTTCTGACTCTCTGAATAAGGCACATTAGAGATTCCAAGCAGAACAAAATAACAACAAAAAGAAACAACAGAAAAAGTGATCAAAGCAAAGAATTAAAAAAACAAACAAAACAAACAACAACAACAATAACAAAAACAACAACAACAAAAAAAAACAAAGCCCCAAACCAGCCACAACTTCTCAACCAAGTCAAGAACAAACCTACAGTGTGGTACATTTTACCGTGCATCTTGTATAACTTTCCCTAGGAAATTTTAAACAATTGAACAATGAGCAAATTAAAGATTTTAAACACAAGTATTGTGGTTTGAAAGTGAAATGTCTCACACAGGTTCATATGTTTGAATACTTGAGTCCCTAGTTGGTGACACCATTTTGGAAATCTATGGAACCTTTAGAAAGTGCAATCCTATTGGAGGGCATACGTTACTGTCAGGGTGGGTCTTTTGGTTTTATAGCCCCACTCTATTTCCCTGTCCATTCTGGGCTTCCTGATTACAGAACAACAACAACAACAAAAATGACCAGTTACCTCATGTTCCTATTGCCAGCACATCTTACCATGTGAACTGTACTCACAAGCAATACGATAAAACAAGCCTCTTCTCCCTTAAGTTGCTTCTGGCTAGGCATTTAGTCACAGCAAACAGAAAAGTGTTGGATGCCCTAAAACCTACCACTTCTTGGCTGACTCCTAATATCCAGTAAATCTAATGTAAGGTTAATTTTTCTTGAGTTGTAAAATATGCATTATAATAATAATAATACTCATTGCTTAGGGGGAGAGGATTATCCGTTAGTGTATATATGCTTTCTGCAATGGAAATCTGACTATTTTGCACCCTAGGTTTATAGTCTTCATAACTATGGTTTCTCACAGGGATCCCAAAACTTGGTCTCCCATCTCAGGGAGGTTTGTCCCTGCAGTAAGATGTTCCTTCTGGCTCGTGGGTCTCACTCCTGTATATGCCTCAGCCTGTGACTCCTCCCAGAGTTTGCCCTGGAATGGGCCCCTATACATTATTTTGTTGATTTGTTTTAAAAGTCCAAAATATTGCTAGTATGCATAGAGGTGTGACCATGACTATAGATCCTCCCATTCTTGTGATGGCCTTGGAAATACCAGGTTTCCCCAAAATAGTAGAAGTAAGTATTACCCTGATTTCCCACCTCTCATGCTGGTTTAGAAAGGAGAGTGTCTCCCAGCTGTGCATCAGGGATTTCTGAAAGGCTGGCTCCAGGGGCATAATGAAATGAGTGTTCTTGACATACCACTTAGTTCTCTCCTGCTTCCGTTAGATGGAGAGGGCGCTAGCCTTTGTGCCCTAGGTGGGTCCTTTGCTTTGCCTGCTCTGTAGAAGCAGTAGTTTATAGGCATCAGTTGGGGAAAGAAAACTGAGGATCTTCTGTCTGTCTGTCCCTGCCTTGCTCTAGTGTTCACCTCATCTTTACTGGTTTAACTAGAACTCTGTCACCACAGCCAAAAACAAATCCCGGGTGGCTTCCATGACAGAATTTAGGCTCTCTGTTCTGGAGGCGGATGTCATCAGAGGGCTGCAAGAAGTAGTCTGTTTTGTGCATGTCTCCTGGATTCGAGGATCTTGTTGGTAACTCTGACCTTTGTCTTGAAATCTGGGTTTAAGTTTCTCATCTAGATAAAGATAGCAACCTCATGGGGTTAGAAGCTCAACTCACTCAGTATGAGGGGTGTAAACTGGGATATCTCAGTGACCCTAATGGCAGTACTAAGCCTTACACTTCAACATGTGATTTTTTTTGGGGGGGGGCTGTATAGTTCTACAAAACGAACAAGAAATAGACAAGTGTTTAGCCTCACTGATACCTCTAAAGAAGTGTTATACCTTTAAAACTGGTTTGTATGTCCAAAGCTACTCAAACCATTGAAGACAAATGAAAATGTGATCACATCTGTTAAATCCTAAGTCCCTAACCTCATACATTCTGTGCTTATCTTAATTCTCCCTCAGCCCCTCCAGTCTGACTCATCCCTCAGATTCTAATTGCTAGGTTTACCTAATCATTCAACTTCACTCATGCATGTGCATGTATGTGCATGTGTGAGCATGTACCTGTGCATATGTGTGTACATGTGCCTGTTCATTTGTATGGTTGTGTGTCTGTGTGAGTATGTGTGTGTGTGCATGTATGTGTGTTTCTTGTGAGATAGAATATCATTCTGCACTCCAGACTAGCATGGAACTCATGGCCATTCTCTTGCCTCAGCCTTCTGAGTGATTACAGGCATGAGACACAATACCCAGCCACTAGTTTTAAAACATGCTTGTGTTTAAGCCTCTGCCATTCCAGTTTGGTGCTGGGTGGATATTCTCATTTAATAAACATGAATCAGACTAAAATGGCTTTCATGGATAGGATGTTTCATTGTTCAGATCTGATGGGAAGTACAGCTGTAAGAAGTTGGGGGAGCTGCTTGTTTGGTGAATAGTGAATAGCATTCAGAATAATGACACTGTCGTTGAGTCTACCTGAGACCCTCAGAGCAAATCCCCAGATTCCTCTTTGCATGCCCACCAGCTGCTCCTTCTTTGCTCTCCTTTTCAAGGGATGTGAGAAATGTTCATTCATTTCCTTTGTCCTGATGCAGGATTCTCAACCCTGGCACTGCTGATACTCTGGTCGGAAGAGTTCTTTGTTGTGGGTGAATGTGAATCTTGTGCAGTGGAAACACTCCGCAGCATTGCTGCTCTCTGTCCTAGAGACATTAGCGTGTTTCCAGGCATTGTCCCCAGCCAGGGATGGGGGTGGGCGTGGGGCAAAGTCACTCCCAGTCAAAAAACTCCCTTTGTAATTCTGCAACACAGTGCTGGTGTGTAGCATTGATGTGTGTATTACTTCCAGCAGCTGATTTCTGCTTAGATGGAAAAAAAGGGCCACTTGCTTAAATAAACTGACTTCAGAGCACAGTACTCAGCTCCTTAGTGTAGATTAAACTGCCCTCACCACAAGTCTGAAGCGTGCTCAGATGGCAGAGGGTGTTTTCCCCAAGTCTCCACCAGAGGACGTTTCTGCAGTTAGCAGAGCTGTTTCCGGATAAAGAACACTGGCTGCAGTGTGTTTGCAGACAGTCCTTGTAAGACAATGCAAGAGTCTTCCTGCTTTCGAAGGAGGACCCTGGATCCATCCTAGTGGGTGTTTATTTTATGCTAAACTCTTTCCTCAGGGAGGTGCTCCTGAGGTTACTCATTAGGCTCCCGAGGATGGGATGCCCGTGTTAAACAGCATGAAATACAGTGTGGATGCTCCCGCTCCACTTCTGTGGCCACAAGGGCTAACTAATCTCACTCTCTTTGCCTGCCAACTGCAGGAAAGACTCAGTTAATGTAATTAAAGCGAGTGCCTGCCCTCTCCCCGCGCCCCCCCTCTTGTGTCTTACTCTCTGTGCTCCATCAAGGAACAGCTTTAATGGTCCAGTGAAGGGCTCAGCTCAGTGCACCATGAACTGGAGATAATGTCTGGAGTCGGGTTAACTGAACTCTCCCGCCAGCAGAGCCCATGCCATCTGCCCATTTATTGACGCCTTGTCAGCAAAAATCTGGAGTCTGAAGGTGGGCAGGCAGCCAGCATGCCTTCCACTGTCTCTCCGGCGTCTCGCTAGCAGATGTTGTGCTTCATGCCTGGAGCTGCTGTTGGCAAATCGCTGCATGCTCATGTTATTTATCAGAGGGTGCAGGGAGGGCAGGAAGGGAGATGTGTTTTCCAGGAAGAAATTTGTATTCCTTTCCAGGTTTTCTGTAGATGTTAAAGAAGGAGAAGGGGGAAAAATACTGCTTGAAACTGACTTTGAAAAATGTGAATTAATCATCTTATTGTTCAACACTGGAAAAACAAAATCGTTCCAAACCACACAGTTATTTGAGGAACCAGTGCCCAAGTTCCATAGGTTATGTGGATTTGAATACTTGCATCTGCTCATTAGGATCTGCCTGGCCTTGGAGGGTGCTTTTTTAATTGGACAATCACACAAATGCAAAGGGGTGGGGAATGTTTCTTTTAAATATAGATAATGCCACACTTACACTGAGCTCTTATCCCAAATCATCAGAAGTCAGTCTGACTGTTTACCAAGTGAGTAGAGATTTAGGTGCAGTTCTGTGACTAGACAGGATTGCAAAGGTGTGGCTGCCTGCTCACCTTTGACAATGGAGATCTGTCTGGCTAGCTCTTTATAGTTTAAAGGAGGAACCAGGAAAAGAGGGACAACTTCTTAGAAGTGAAATTCAGCCTCTCTCCCGGTTTTGCATGTATGCCTTACAAGCCAATGTAAGTTAGTCCCTCTTGGAGAGCCTTGCAAAAGCTGCTTCATCCAAGGATGCTCTTGTAAGGCCCCCAGCTATTGGTTCTTCTGAGCTCTGTGTTTATCTAGTCATCCATAACAAAGAATGTCTTCTACGAGGAGATAGAAATGGGGTAGAAAGAAAAATCATTGGCCTCAAAAGTTGGGGAGGACCAGTGAGCCCTAGAGTGATCATCCATGGTCCCTCAAAAGATGAGGAGGATCAGGGAGCCCTAGAGTGATCATCCATGGTCCCATACCGGGAGGGAGATGCTCCTTGTTTCTCTGCTGATTATTTATTTCCATGATCATGGAAAGGGCAAAGTCTCTACCCAGAATATCAGAGAATTCACCAAGCAGAGCACCGAGGTTGTCCATAGAGATCCAGGAAACAGGTGGGCACCTCCAAGGCATCAGAAACCCACTGTTAGGGATCCTGAATCACACCAGGGAAGTAGAAATCCTGGCAAGCTGCTCTTCACTGAGATGTTTCTCTGCACCACACTGAGATACGTCTCACTGGCTCCTAATGAAATGGTACAGAGCTGAAAGGAGACAATAAAAGCCTGATGCAAGTGAATGCGAAGCACACCTGGTTGTAAGCTCTGAAATTAATGTGGAATTACCTTTCTCCTTGCAGGGAGTGCTAAAGCCATAGCCTTGGGAAGCACCACTCCTAGTGCATGCATTGTGCCTTACGATGGAACCATTTTAACATTTCTGCCAACCTCATATTCTTAGCCAGTGGATATCTCTCCACTTGGTTGGTGTCTAGGCTAGGCCATTCATTCTGGCACTCTATATTAGGTCTGTGGCTTGGTTCTATGCCCATTCAAGCTGTGACATCTGAGAGTAGTCTGGAAGCTCCATGTAAATGAAGCTGAGACAGAGGACTGAAAAGTGTGACCAGTTCAGCTGATCTAGGGTGTTAATGAGAAGTAATGGGGGGATGTGTATTGGGGGGAGCGGGTTACAAGATGAGTCCCTATGGCAGGTGGTATTATGCTCCTTTGCTTGACAAATGAGATCCTGGGCTCAGGGACAAAAGGGCACAAGTGGACGGTGCCCTGGATTTAAACCCAAACAAGGGCCCATGAGATGCCTGAGAGTGAGACCACGGGAAATGAACAGAAGGTCAAGATTAATGACTACACCTGTTCCCTCAGGAGCTGCTCTGTCAGGCAAGGCTGCATCTCCCCCATTCACATCTTTTCATCAGTTCAAGCCTTCACGTAGCTCCAGCACCCAAATAAGGACGGAACTCCAAGGGGACATACTTGCTGCTGATTCAGCGAGGAGACAAGAGCTGGCCTAGGCACAGGGTCAAGGTTAGCTTTGTCTTCTCTGGCCAGGGTGAGTGCGGGAGGGCGCGGGGGTGGGGTGGGGTGGGGGGGAGAGCTTCAGGGAGGAAAAAAAATGAAGCATCCAGACCTGTCTCCTCCTTACCTTTCCCTCCAAGGAAGTTGAGTACTGTGGTTTCTGCAGCCCCCACCAGCCAGAGGCTTCTGCTTGTGCCACCACAGGTAGGATGCCCACCTCTGTCTGTAGGCTGAGATGCTGGAGGCAAAGGCCTTTTGGAACCTGTGCGCATCAGGGAGCAAGGCTTGGTGCTTTGTCGGTGTAACCTGGATGAGCAAGGAGGCTCTCTTGGCCCAGCAAAGACGCCAAGAGGCAACCACAGCTGCTGGAGCTCTGCTACTGAGCACAGCCGCTGGCCCTGCCTGCTGAGCTGCCAGCTCTTGTGGGATCCAGTCCGCTCTGCCTCTGCTCTCTGCCTGCCTTCAAGGTTTCTCTGTACCTCTGCAGCTTCTAGCAGATGTGCAGAGCCACGGCGGTTGCAAAAAGCCGCTTGGATGGAGACATGATACCAGCAGGTGTGGGATCGCAGCCTGCTTTTGGACAGACGCTGGCAAGCTGAGGACCACAGGCAGGACTCAGTTACCAAGCAGCTTTTTTGTTCAGCGACCCTGCTTGTCTGCAGCGTTGCTTCTTTCTGTAGCTCCTTACCTGCCTTGAGAAGCTGTCTGGCAAGTGGCCAGTGCCCCCTCTTCGCTTCCTCTAGGAGGAAGTGGCTGGGGTCTTACTGCAAGCAAGGCTGGCAACCTATCCCTGTGCTCTGGACCCTCTATTTCATTGTAGGTGTTGAGCAGCCAGCTGGTTCCCTGCGGAGGGCAGGGAGCCACCTGCATGTCAAATGAACACTTTCCCCATAGCATCTGCATTTAAAAATAATGAGTGAAACAGTCCAGGTGTACTACACGACATCGCGGGACTGTGCTGGCCACCCTGTTTTAAAAGGGCACTGCTGTTAGAGGCCTGATGCTTTCACATCTGAAATTGTCAAATACAACCCGAGTTAATTTTAGTATGAACATTTTCAAATTTTCAAACTTTCACATCTTGCAACAAATCTTTTTTTTTTGGAGGGGTTGGGACAAAGGACATGGGTGGAAGTGGCCTTTGACTCAAGGTCCTCCTGTTTTAGTCTCCTGAGTGCTAGGGTGGCACTTGTGTACCACCACCCCAGGTCAACAAATCTCACTTTAAAGGCACCATGTAGGCTGTGTTGGTTTGAATAAGAATGGTCCCCAAAGGCTCATATGTTTAAATGCTTAGGGAGTGACACTATTTTAAAGGATTAGAAAATGTAGCCTTATTGGAGTAGGTATGGCCTTGGTGGAAAAAATATGTCACTGGGCCGGGCAGTGGTGGGGCACGCCTTTAATCCCAGCACTTGGGAGGCAGAGGCAGGTGGATTTCTGAGTTTGAGGCCAGCCTGCTCTACAAAGTTGAGTTTCAGGATGGCCAGGGTTATACAGAGAAACCCTGTCTCAAAAAAAAAAAAAATATGTCACTGGGAGTAGATTTTGAGGTTTTCAAAAGCCTAAGCCACACCCAGTGGCTCCCTCTTCCTGCTACCTGTGGATCCAGGTGTAAAACGCTCAGCTACCTCTCCAGCACCTTTTCTGCCTGTGTGGGGTCAAGCTTCGTGCCATGACAATAATAGACAAAACTTCTGCAACTGTCCTAGGAGGCCAGGCTCTCAGGATACTGTTAGAATGCTGTCCCAGGAGGCCAGGCTCTCAGGACACTGTTAGAATGCTGTCCCAGGAGGCCAGGCTCTCAGGACACTGTTAGAATGCTGTCCCAGGAGGCCAGGCTCTCAAGACACTGTTAGAATGCTGTCCTAGGAGGCCAGGCTTTGTGCTGGGGGTCTGTCACCCACAGGAGAACAGCAAGGCTACAGACCACAGAGGGCTGAAGCTGCTCTTTGATGTCTGTCTGTCTTCCCTCTTTCATACCACTCTGGGCACTCACAGGGAGACAGGGAGACACACATTCTATTGTGATGGAGCCTTTTCCTCTTGATTGTTGGTGATATCTTTATGTCAGAGGAACACCCAGACAGGAAAATTGTGGAAGTGGATTCTGCCTCTAGAGAGGAAAGAGTATACCCGTGTAGTGATCCTCAGAAACATTTTGTTTTGTTTCTCGGAAGGTGGTCTATACCCTGTACTAAAGAACCACCTAAACCACCAACAGCCGTTTCTCCCCACAAATACAGAAAAATACAGAAACTTTTTTCCTCTTTAACTATTCTTTGTGAATTTCACATCATGTACCTCAATACCACTCATCTCTCCTCTAGCCCATCCCTTCCCACTTAGTCTCTGCCCTTGCAACCTCCCGCCCAAAAGAAAATAGAAAGTTACAATAAAAATTAAAACAAACAAACAAACAAACACTCACTATCTCGACCTGGAATCTGTAGTGTGTCCTACAATATACCCTTTGGTTCACACACCTTTACTTGCAATTGTTCATTTCAACGAGTCATTGGTCTGGTTCTAGGACTCTGGCTTCTGTTACACTATCAGTGCAGACAGAAACTTTTTGTTTATTTTATTTTATTTATTTTAAGCATCTTACTATGTAATCCGAGGTGCCCTGGAATTCACTATGTAGGCCATGTGGTCCTGGATCTCACAGAAAAATCCACCTGCCTCTGCCCCTGGAGTACTGGGATTAAAGGCCTGCACCACCACACCTGGCTAAAGCTCATTTCGTCAGAATGAATGCATCCCAGGATTGCTTCTCTCTCCTGTGGGGCAACAAAGGAGGTGGCAGCTTTGCTTGAGGCTTTTGGCAGTTTGTAAAGAACACTCATCTTTTGCTACTCTTGTTTCTAAAATGAAGCACTAAGGATTTAGGAAGCACTTTGCTCTAAGATCCCTACCTAGCCTGACACCAAAGACCATCCATGGTAGGAAGGAAGAAGGAAGCTTGGAAGCCTCTGAGAAATGCTTGATAACTTCACATAAGGAAAACATTGTTTTGAGGATCTTTAGAAATAGAAAAGTGGCTGTCACAGCTTGTTTTTAAAGGATAAGCCAAACAATGGGCTCTTTCATGCTAATCGGAAAAAAAATTATAAAACTAAAAAAAAAAAAAAAACCTAATATCTTTAAAATTACCAAATTGTTACCATTGGAGCATAAAACCCACCCTAGAGATTCCTGTGTCCAGAATTGGGCTCATAGCTAGAGGTCTTAAATGGGGAAGAAGTAGAAAGTTGAGGCGGTGTGTCTCACTGAATGTGGTACATATCTGACAGCATGCTTCAGTTTTGCTGGTCCCGAGTCCCATTCTCCACCCTTCTGCTCCCCGTCCACCAGGAGTAGCCTTTGCCACATGCTGCCAACATCCTGGTGCTCTGAATCAGTGCAGTCGACAGCCCTGGAAAACCCTGGGCCCAAATAGATAGATCCTGTATGTTGCTTCTATTCAGTATTTTGTAGCAGCAATGAAAAATCTAACACACAGTCCCTGGCCCAGCCTGATAATCAGAGCTCTCACCCACACATACAGAGCCTCTTTTTGTAACAGCTGGAGACTTCTATAGAGATCTACAATCAATCAGCATGCAAAGAATCAGCAACTGTGAGATACCCAATCCCAGCTGATACACCTGTAACATATCCCCAATACTTAAGGGTCAGGGACAATCCTAGAAGAGGGGACAGAAAGATTATAGGGTGCCTCTTGATGGGCAGTATCGCCTAGATGTAATAGGGAAGATGCACCCATGATTTCTCAACAATTCCTACCTACTGACAATATCAGTTGGCATGGTAACACAAGCAGGGCAAGGTCTAAATGGTCCCATCACTAGATAAGAGCTATAAGTAGTTCTGATAGAGAGATAAATGGCTTCCTCCTTGAATGAGCTCTGAATAGGTTGTCCAATTCAAGTGGTCAGTCCTGAGCACATGAACATGCAAGAAACACCAAACAGACTCAGTAGGTTGTATAGAAATGTGTGTGTGCATATAGCCTACTGATAAGTATGTATATATACATGGATGTGTATGTACACATCTTTATATACATGTAACAAAAGAAGAGATCATATATTTGGAAGGGAATCATGGGACATGGGAAGAGTTGGAGGAAGAAGAGGGAGGAGCTGGAATGATATAGATGCAAGGATCATGTCTGAAGTTCACACAAACAAAAAAAATGCACTTTCTTTTTGTTGCCTTTTCAAAAACATTGAGACACAAATGCACTTGGAAACAAAATTCCCAAATCAAATAGAAATCCAACCTCAAACCCCTGATATCCTTCCAAATTCTATCTCGTCATCTTCCAACATTCTATATTGGTGCTTTAGACAAGTCCACTGACTCTGCCAAAATGCTGTCAACATGGATGGAATCGGTGGCCGTCTGTGAACAGAAAGCATTGGTTCCAGGCACACTTTCACTCTGCTTGCTATAATCTTAAGTCTTACATTGAGTTGCAAGACTTTTGGTATACAGAAGATTAAGTTAAGTAGTTGTCATGTTGTGCTGGCTAGTTTTAGGTCAGCTTGATACAATCTAGAGTCATCTGAGGGGAGGGAACCTCAATTGAGACATTGTCTCCATAAGACCAGGCTGTAGGCAAGCCTGCAAGGTGTTTTCTTAATTAGTGATTGATGAGGCAGAGCCCAGCCCATTGTGGGTGGGACCCTCCCTAGGCTGGTGGTCCTGGGCTCTATAAGAAAGTAGGAGGAACAAGACAAGAGGGGCAAGCCAGTAAGCAGCACTCACCCATGGCCTTTGCATAAGCTCCCAACTCCAGGTTCCTGCCCTTTTTAAGTCCCTGCCTTGGCTTCCCTCCATGAATTGTGACTAAGAATCTAAAAGCCAAATAAACTCTTTCATCCCCCTGGTTGCTTTAGGTCATGGTATTTCATCAGTGCAATAGTAACCCTAACTAAATGTCATCATTTATGAGACAGAAACCATCTTTTGGATCACTGTTCACTAGATAATGAGTTTGTAAAATTGTGTTCTGCTCCAGGTGGGTCACTGACTTAGGATGCTAAAGTGTTGACCTTGACAATTACTAACCCCACTCTCCACGTGTGTCAAAGGAATGGATCTGTATTTGATCATCCAATGTCAAACTCTACTTTTTACCTGTGGGCTGTATGGCAGTCTCTAAGACACATAAGAGTTGAGGAAGATAATGGTGGACAAGAAACAACAGTATGTCTGTTCTGAGCACAGACTGAAGTGTTCATGATAGCCTTATGCTCTTCTGACAACATGTCCTAAGTAAATGTCCCTTCAACCTGGTCCTGTAGTAAGAATGACTGTCAAACAGATGTTGGCCCATGCTCCAAGCTTGAACAGGGTAGCAGTGCTATCCCATAGAACCCCTGAGCAAGACGGAAAAGTTTACAGTTGTAAGTTCCTAAGCCTTCGGAATTATTTGTTACATAGCACTACTGCTGGGAAAGCTGGCTGATAGAGGGCCCACATGTGTTGTACAAATCCCACCTTATGGAAACCAAAAATACATTAGGAGAGATGGAGAACATATTTTTGTTAGTCTATCACACATAGTGAGTTGGTGCACTGCAGAGATACCAGTCCTGAGCTGTATATAGTTAGTTACATTTACAGGCTATACAACACCATTTTGATCTTTTCCACTACCTCTTAGGTTAGGTAGATTTGAATTTTAGACTAAGTTAACTAAGATCCATGGGCAGCATGTTTTCAGGGGCAGAAAGGATGAAGTTAGGAAATTTACTTTGTAGTTGTCTGTTTTTCAAGGTAAAGGGGGTGGAGGTTGAGGGAGAAGGTAATGGAGATTACAGAAGCAAAGCACAGCATACATGGCTCATAGCTATGAGGATACTAGGAAATTTTCACTCATTCTAATCCACCTTATCACATGGACCCCCTCTTTGGCTTCAGCTCTACATTCCACCAGAATAGCTCTTTTCAATTATTTTATAAAGAATCTTCTCCCATAGATTTTATCGAAACAAAAGGATGTGTGTCCGAAAGCTCAAACCAAAACAACTTGTGCTGTATTACTGTTCTTAAAGGTTTGCATTAAGCTATGGTTTTAATCATTCATTATCTTCTTCCTTTTTAGACCCCCATCCATGTTCATTATTTGCATATGTGCTTTACATAAAGGGGTAGGTTTAATTATGGAAGTTCAGCAATGTGGATTATATGCTTTGCTTACATTGTCATTCCCTTTCCCTCATGTGTGTTGTCCCCTTTATACATTCATGGAATTATATATATTATATAATCTACATCTAAATTCAACACAGGGGAGACATGTGCTATCTGCCTTTCCAAGTCTGGTTTATTTTACTGCACATACTGATTTTCTCCAGCTCCACCCAGTTGCTCATAAGTGGTGTAATTTCATTCTTCTTTGTGAATGAACAATTCCATTGTGTGTATATACACAATAATCCATTATTTTCAACACATATATGTCTGGTTAAGTTATTTTTCATTTCTCCTGCTGAAATTAAGCAATAAAAATGTAACCAAAACCTAAGCAAATAAAAACTATTATGATTTTAAATTAAAAGCAGCCGTCTCTCTTATAGTCTCACTTGGCTACTAATCTTTGGAAAGTGAATTGGCAAAGCCACTAAGATATTTGTGGCTACACACTGCACTCCGTGATAGATTACTTTGGTTGTTGTTTTTAAGCAGAACCTCATGCAGTCCAGGCTGGACTTGAACACCTGATCTGCCCACATCCACCACCTGAGCACTAGGCCATCCTGATTATAGATTATTTTCCAATTACTTCTTCCAGCTGTGGTATTTGAAAGTCAGGAATCTGGCATTTGCTCAAGCATGGTTTTTCTATTGCTACAAGTACTTGGACATCGGAAGGCTGATCCATGTACATTTGAGTGTTTGGCCACAGATGCTTTTATTCAGAAGAGTAATCACATCTCTCCTTTAAGGGAGAAGCTGTTGTTTTGTAAAATGATGTGATATCTGACTCTCAAGAGAGTGTGCTTTCTTAGTGTGTCTCCTCAATCCTGGGACCTGGCTAAATCCTGGTTTTAAAACCTTGCTCATCTCTTAGTCCTCCTCCAGCAGTGTCCCGGCCCAATGCATGGAACAGGGAAATACAGAGAAAAGCCCCCATGACAGTCCTCAAACATGCAGATCCTCTGTGTCCTGAAATATGACCAACAATCACAGCTAGTGAAGAAACTGAGGCCAAGGAGTCAACAGGGTCATTGTGTTAGCTTTCCTAAGAATGCCATCTCTTTGTAGGTGTCCCTAGTCTTAGTCCAAAGAGGTGAATAATGGCGGGCATGTCAGACACCCCAGGAATACTATTAAGGAGACAAGTCTATGCTTTGGTATCAATTTGTAGAGCATGGTGAGAGAGCTGGCTGCTCCTTCCTGAAGGACATGGCTCTGGTAAGCTCATCTGAGTGCCTGTTTCTGTCCTTTGTCTTAAGGAAGCCATTCATGTTTTACAGATACCATGCTCCTCACACACCCATTTCCTCTCAAATGACATCAGTTTCTTTCTGAGTGAAAATAAGTCATTGGACACATTGTTCCTTGCTTGTCTTTACCGCCTTGGCTACCTTTAAAGCACATGTTAAAGTCGCTTTAGTTATAAGGCATGTTCAAAGATTTACCTAACAGACCCCATGCACCCACCAACTAGTTTGAACAGATGTTAATTTATTTGTTCATGTTTGCTTAGAGCCATATATATTTAATTCATAAAACAACTTTAAAATGCTAAAATATGAGAAATGGGCCTCTTAAAATCAGGGTGGTTATGTATAAGGAGGAATTAAAATATACATTAATAAGCAATTAAGAAAGCAAGAGAAAACTAATAGGAGTAGATTCTACAGTAGTGAAAAATAATCCTAAATGCTTCAAATTGTTTATCAAGACAGAAAGAAAATAAAACCCACCAAAGCAAAAACCTGAAACAGCCATCAGGGAGGATGATAAAATAATTATGGGAAACAAAATTAGATGTAAGCCAATCAGGAAAAGGCTGACACATGTCCTCGAAAGAGATTCTATTAAGCGGAATTAATTCCTCTGGAGTGTTCACAAACATGGCATCTGCCCAATTGTGATGCAAACCTGCCCTTGGTATCAATTCCTAAAACAGAGACAAGCTCAAGGAAAATTATGGCTAAGTAAATTGAAGAGACTAATATGTCCCAAGAAGAGCTTTATTTGATTTGAGAACTTCCTAAGAAGGCTTTATTACAAATTAGAGATTAATCTATAAATGAAAGTTGGACCATTGAAAAATATATTAATACATATATAGTAATGGAAACTATGGTGAAATAAAAAAGTACCCTTGTGGGATGTATACAAATGGATAATTATGAATGAATCCAGAGCACGCTATGCTGGATATGATTAGGGTACAATATGGCATATATGATTCTGCTTACATAGATATTTAGCTCAGAGAACAGAAAGCAGATCAATGGTTGCCTGGATCTGGGCAGAAGAGAGTAATGACTGCAGTCTCAGTTTTGCAGAGAGAAAGTTATAGAAATGAGCTGCAGAACACTGTAAATGTTCTTAGCACTACTGAGCTGCACACATAAAGTAGTGCAGTTAGTGGATACTTATATGTATTTTATCCTAGAATTTCAAAAACAGAATAAATCAGCATATCATTTTTATATAATCTGAAAATGTGAACTCCACACCAATTTCTGATCAAAATGTAAGATTAAGTGACTGATTAATGTGTCTGAACCCATCTACTATGACACTAGGTGGTTTGACTTACTACATTCAGTGTCTTTTCCAGAAATTTGAGCAAAACAGAAAACACCATCAAAAAAACTCAGTGTTGTCTCTTTCTCTTCAGGGCCTAGTTCAAATAGCAGTTGAATATTTTCATGTGAAACTATTTTTACTAACCTCATCTGTGTATTATTTTCATCAAAAAACCAGAGTGTACTATTTTAAATTAAGTCCACTCTAATTTAAACCATAATTAATGAGTGACTCGAATATGCCACTTTCCATTTATAAGAACAAATGGGTCAAGCAGACAAAATAAACAAAAAGGAGGTAGGAAAATTTTAGGCTATAAGCATTAATATAGAATTAATTTAATGAATGGAAATGTACACTGTAAAAATCAGACAATACATAGTATATTTCTGGACTTAAAGAGTTTTGTGTTTCATGTTTTAAATTAGAGTAGAATGAAGCCTGCATAAATTCATTTCTCTTAACAAGATCTCTGCCCTGTGTTGAACCCCTTGGTACTCTCTCTTCAAGGTGGCAACTGAGGCAGAGTCAGTAAGACTACACTACATACCTCGTGCAGAGATGGGAAAACTGTCTTTTCACATATGCCAAGGTAGTTTTTCAACTGGAGCCTCCTTCCCATTTCAGGCTTAATTATTTCTGGCCTTAAATATCCTGCGTGGAGCCATTAACAGCAGGCCATGGAGAGTGGGCTAACTCCATACGCATAGTTGCTGGGTGAGCATCAGCCAATGATAGGAGTAAGTGCATGAAGCAACTGATAAGAAATGAGAAGGGTCTGCAGCATCCAGTTCAAGACAGTGACTGGAGCTCATCTTTCATTCTCTATCCTCCCATCTCCCCACTGAGGATCCAAGGAAGCAGAGAAGTAAACAACCCACACAAACTGGAAATTAGAAAACAGTGCCCACCTAAGACAAGACGCTTCATCGTCACTGGAGACTTGATTAAACTGGGAGCTTTTAGGAGACTCTTCTGTGGGTATCTGTGAGAGTGCTTCAGACAGACCTCACTGGGAAGGAAGACCCACTCTGAATATGCACACACTCTCCTGTAGGCTGGAGTCCCAGGCTCAGTAAGAGAGTAAGGAGGAAGGGAGCTAAGCATCAGCTCTCACCTCTCTGCTTCCTTCCTACTGACATAATGTCACCAGCTGACCTATGCTCTGGCCTGCCTGCCTGCCCCACACAATGGACTATACTCTTCTTCAGTTCCGAATCACAATAAACCTTATTTTCCTCAAGTTCCTTTTCTCTGGTATTTTGCTACAGCCACAGGAAAAGTAACTAAACCAGTATCACACAGGCTTTCTAGATACCTTTGTTGGGGTGTCTGTTGGACCTTCAAAAAATTCCAGTCATACTACAGTGGAACAAATATGAAAAAGCAAACGTCTCCATCAGAACCACCACACACTCATCACAGAAATGCACATGCACACCTACAGGGGTGTGTGTGTGCACGCACGCGCACACACACACACACACACACATGCACAAACAGAGACGTGCATACACTCATATCCTTTTGGAATCTGGAAAGGCAAATGTTTCCTATGATAGCCATGAATATCAATTAAAGTCAGGTCAATGCTGTAACCAGCCTTCTGGGTGGATTGAGGTTGGCAAACACAGGTATTAATTATGATATTTTTATGGACTCCAAGAGGTGAGTGTGGTATATAAAATAAAGTCATGCCAACTATGAGAAGATGGGATAATGTCACCACACGTTTTAGGATTTTGATTAAAAAATAAAAACTGGTCAAGCAATGGGGTTCCCCTTTGCTCTGGTAGTGGGTCTCCAGTTTACTCCCCTACTGATTCCTTGTCTGAGTTAGATATATATGATATGCAGCTAAGATTTCATGTTCTTATTTTTAAGAGTATTTGCCATTGCAATTTGGGGAATAGGTTTATTCTCTTTTGACCCCAGATACCCTTTTTATGTTTATTCATTTTGTTTTCTTCAGTTTCAATCTCCTGATCTTTGTTGAGAGCCAAGTGGCTTTTTATTTCTATGGAAATAAGTGATCACTTTACCCATGGAAACATTAGTCATCCTGTCTCCTCCTTTAAAAACTTTCTTCTCTTGAGAAAGAGCCAAAAGCAAGGGTGAAGGCTCATTCATTCCCCCAGAGACCACTCTCAGGACTGCGTTTGCAGCCATCATTTCTTTAAATTGAAGCATGATACTTTGTAGCGAATGATTGTGAGTAAAATTAAGGTCTAATGGATGGCTCAGCACGTCAGGCTGCATTCCTGGATCTTTCACTCACAATAGTATCGAATGCACTGAGATGAATGAGTTTCACCCTTCAGAGAAAACCAGGCCAAGCAGAGCCAAGTTGACTTTTAGATAAATACTAACCGTAGCTGTTCAGAAGCAAAGGTCAAGGGCTAATACTCAGATACTTGTTTTTACTAACACAGTTAACTTACATTCAAGTGGAAACTCTGTCCTCATTTGTAAGTCAACACATTCATCTCCCAAGAATGAAAGGAGAAGCAGTTCTGACTTTAGGGAGAAAGAATGATTGAGTCCTAATTTCGTCAACTCTCAACAGCTAGCTTTAAAAGGCCAGTCAATAGGTTCCCTAGGTACTTCTCTGTGAGAGATGCACCACTGTGGCAGATGGACAAGCCATTTCCTATGAAGTGTGTGTGTGTGTGTGGTGTGTGTACTTGCCAAAACAATGAGAGGTTTTTCTTGTTATTATACTACATGTGTGAATGCATGTATAGTCAGCCTTCTACATCCATGCATCCCATAGCCAGAAAAATATTTAGGGAAAATGCGCTTGCAGTGAACATTTCAAATACTTTGTGGAAAATGCATTTGAGTAATTTAGATCTTTTATTTGTTATTCACTGTACAATACAACACAACAGTTATCTATATATTACCAACATGATATTAGCTACTGGAAGAAATCTAGGAGTATTTTGTTTGTTTGTTTTGTTTTTAAGAGAAGACAGGAGAGTGCTTTCAGGACTCTCAGTTGTATGTTGTAAGCAAATACTCTACCATTTTAAATACGGGACTTAACAGTCACAGAGTTTGCTTTCTTTGAGATGTCATGGAACCCATCCCTGACACTTGGAAGCTATAGTAGACACTGAGGAATGATTGCATAGTAGCAAAATTGTTTCTCCATTGTTGCTTCTGTGGAAGTAAATTGCCACAAAATTGTCTGTTTACCATGACACCAAACCCTGACTATGACAAAGAAAATGAAACAAACAAACTACACAACTGTGTGCTTCTATCCCTATAATCCTCTACAATGGACACAGAAACAAAACAGTCAATAAAGTACTTGGAAATACAATTCAGTAACACAGTGTGATCTGGTTGGTATCATTCCATGCGAGGATAGTTGGATGCCATACAAATCAATTAACACAACACAATATAAATCAAGGATAAAAATCACATGATAATCTCAATAGATGAAGAAAAATCCTTTCACAAAATCCATATTTTTTTATGATTAAAAAAGCCCCTTAATAAATGAGCTAGGGAAGGATAGCATCTTGATCTTACAAAGTTTGTCAATGCCTGACTTATAGCCAGTGTGTTGCCAAAACTGAGACTTTTTTGAGGAGTTTGGAGAAGAGAAAGAATTTGTTCAGAATGTATTGTAGGCTTCAATCTTTCAAAACCTACTTTTAATAAGGGTTCTTAAATGCTTTGGTGTCCCTTCTAGCTCACCACCGTTCAAAGGGAGTGGAAAAGAAAGATTAATAGAGCAAAGGAGGATGTGGACCTGTTTAGAAATATTTCTTTAGATCAAATTCAATCTGTGTTGTCAGGATATCAGCAGTCAGTTTACATAAACTACTGGAAACAATTCAATCCACTTAAAAACACCATTCACAAATCAGCAATAGCAGCACTGCAAATGTCATTCATGAATCAGCAACAGCAGGTCAATCCAGAAGAAACCACAAGGGTCTGCCAATCTACCCAAGTTCATGGAGTGGCAAGAAGCCACAGGAATACCACCAAAAGTTTTTTGGTGTGTTTCTGTCTATGAAGACCATGACCAACAAATAATGGTAAGGCATACCAATACCACTCAGTGTAGTCAGTGAAGACCAGCATCAGCAAAGTCCATCAATAACTAGTAAAGAATGGCAAGGTGTACCAATAGCATCTTCTACTGACTGTTAGCCTATATTAAAATCCTTTCCAAACATTGTGTGTTCTCTCAAGCTTCTTCTCTAGCAAAAGCATCAGATGCCCCTTTTCCAGGCTGCCTCCAGAAAAATACCACATATTGGTTCTTAGCAAAACATTCTTCCACATGTCAGTTTCAGCAAATACATCCGCTCATAAGACAGTTTCCAGAAAAACATCACATTACACAACCAAGTCTCCAAAGAAATCAGAAATTTCCACTTCAATATATTGCATAAAAATTAAAACAAAACCCATAAAATATTAAAAAAAGACTTTTCTAGAGTGTAAATAGTATTAATGAACAATACCCGGCAGTCAACTAAAAATAATTAGAAGTCTAGCATGATCCATACTTCAGTTTGAAAAAAAAAAATGATACTTCAAACCTTAGTACAACCAAGAGGGCAGATTGCAGTAGGATAGTCAGTGATTTTTACGCACATGAGATTTCTCTCATTCTATTTTCTAAACAAGTCAAGTATGTAGAGATATAGAAAATATTGAAAGATTTGTCTTAAACGCAAATAAATCGACCAGAGAACTTTGGTTTCCTTAAGATCTCCTCCAAGACATCCCAAAGGAGGCTATGAGTTTTATTCTCTATAAACCTTGGTTCTTCAGTTCTGAAGAATATGTTCTGCCCATACCCCTTGCATTTCTGAGATAGACGATGTACAAGCCATGTGGGAAATACTCTACTACTCTGTTAAATTTTGGGTGATTTATTTTTCAAGAAGTTCTTCATGTCCCTGAAGCAATTTTTATTGCTTGTTTATTACTGTATTGATTTTTATCCACAGCAGATCTTGTCAGAATTTTTTAAACCTTATCATAATTACAAGAAGAAAAGACTGTGGTAGAGCCTATTTTATATGAAATATAAGAAACTTATTGTATAAGAAAGAGTATCTCTCATGTAAAATTTCAAGAATAAAATATCATGCTACTACTATTCCTATAACCCTCAATAAGTCAGGAAGAAGATGATGAGTATAGTCTCAACTCTTTGATTGATACATTCTACTACAGTTTTATTAAATATAGAACTTAATATTCTAGCTAGAGCAGATATGAGAAAAAAATACAAGGATACAAATAAGAAGGAAAAAAGTAAAATTATCCATCCACAGATGATATGACTCCATGTGTAGAAAATTATAATGTCTAAGAAAACTCCTAGATCTGATAAAAATCTTTAGCAAAGTAGTAGGATATAAAAACGGGTGCCCAGAAATCAATAGTTGTTCTATACACCATTGATAAACTCCTTGGAGAAGAAATCAGGAAAGTAGCTCCAGTTATAATAATCTAAAACATACTCAGAAATAACACAGAACAAAATGTCCATGTAACAAATATATCAAGGAAAAAGACTGGAGGGATTAACAATGGAAAGATCTTCCTTTGTTCATGGACTGACAGAATTATCATTTTGCAAATGGCTATTTTACCAAAAGCTATTGTTATATAACTTTTTCTTCTGAATTGTACCAGCTCCTCCTGAAGTGGGCAGGAGGCTTATAAGACTGGGAAGTAAGTAAAACCTGCAAATTTCAAAAAGTGAATGACATGTGCAAGCTTCAGAAAGCTCCAGAAATTTACAGGATTTATAAAGCCCCTCCTAAATACAAAAACAATAACAATTTCAGTAGAAAGGAGGTTCTCTAAGTAGTTGGCTTACCTTTAAGTTGGGAAGTAAGCTGTAGGGGTGCAAGTTTCCCAAGTTGTGATCCTGTAAATAGATTCATTAGACTCATTGGTTTACTGAGCTAGGTTTGAGGGGAGTAATTTCCTTTTTCTGTCACTGGTAACTTACTAAGGGTAAAAAGAATTTGACCATGTCTCCCCAGGAAAGAAACGTAATAGCTATCTATAGGTTAAATGTAATCACCATTCAAAATTTCAATGACATTCTTCACAGAAATAGAATAACAAAACAAAACAAATAACCCCTGAAATTCACAGGGAAACACAAAAGTAATCCTAAACAAATACAGAGGTTCCAGAAGTGTCACAATAGCTGACTTCAAAATATGCTCATCTCCATAGTAACAAAAATACCCATGCAGTCCATTGAGTAGAATAGAGAACCTAGAAGTCAACTTGTCTAATTACTTCTTAACAAAGGTGATCAAAAGATTTGTTATGGAAAAAACAACTTGTTCAATGCTGAAACTAGCTGCAAGTTTCTCACTTTGTACAAAACTAAACTAAAAATAAATCTAAAACTTCAATTTCATATTGGAATCTTTGAAACTACTAGAAGAAAACACTTCAAGACATAGTGAGGGCTTTCTGGAAGAACATGTAAAAGAAATAATAAAATATTAAAATTAGAATATACAAATAAAATTAAATCTGTATTAGGCATTTTTGTTACTATTTCAACAAAATCTTATCTTAGATAAGGCATATTCAGGGGAAGGAGCTTATTTTGCCTCACAGTTGAGGGAACACAGTTGTCATTTAAGAGAAGATATGTCAGAAGGAACATCTTGGACTGTGACACTGACCAGGGCATAGAGAAGGATTGCTGGTGCTCAGCTTTCTACTTTCACTCAAGGAACCATCCCAGGAGATGGTACAACTCACATTCAGGATGAGCCTTCCCTTCTCAGATAAACTTCTTTGGAAATATCCACATAAATACACCTAAAAGTGTCTTTATTGATGTTCTAATCCAGTCACATTGATGTTCAAAATTAATCATCACACTATCATTTTAAATAGCTCCTTCAGGGTAAAGGAAACAGGCAGCAGACTGAGGAGGGCAGCAGATACAGTGGTAGAAAATTCCCCTAACAAGTGATTATTATGCATAGATATAAGGAACTCAAGCAATCAATAAGAAAGCAAGTGTCACAGCTATGAAGTGAGTAAAGATCTGACCAGACATTTCTCAAAAAAACGTGAAATAGTCAACAAGTATATGAAATATGCTCATATCTTTTAGTCTTTGTGACAATGGGAATCAGAACTTTGTGATTCCATTGTTCCCCAGTCAGAATTACAACAAAAATAAACATAGTCATAAATATAACTGAAATAACAATTACTTATGATGACTATTTAAAAAGGAAGCTTTGGACACTGCTGATGGAAATGTACATTAGGATCCTACTGTAGAAAACACTATGGAGATTCCTCAAAAGCTTAAAAAAAAAGACCTACCATTCAGCTGTACTGCTTCTGGGTATGTACCAGATTCAAAGCTTACAGCTTCAGCCGTCAATTTGATGCAACCCAGAGTCATCAGGAAAGAGGGAAGTTCATTGAGCAATTACTCAGATCAAATGGGCCCTCAGCCATGTCCATGAGAGACTGTCTTATTTTTGATTGATGTGGGAGGATCCAGCATATGGTGTATATACCCAGGTGGATCTGGGTATATAGAAAGGCTATCTGAACATAAGCCCATAAGCAAGCCAGTGAGTTAGCCAGAAGACAGTGTTCATCCACGACTTCTGCTTTGAGTTTCCTCAATGATGGATAGTAGCCAGGAAGCATAAGAGGAAATAATCTCCTTTCCAAGTTGGTTTTGGTCAAAGTCTTTTATTGCAGCAACAGAGATCAAACTAGAACAAAGAAGGAAGGAAATGGAGTCACATTATTAAAGAGACACTTGCATATCCATGTTTATTAAGATATTTCTCACAATAGCAAATACATAGGATCATCTTGAGTGCCAATTAAGAGATGAATACATAAAAACACAGTACATTTGTGGAATGAAGTTTTTTTTTCACCTCTAAAGAATGAAGCCATCTGTAAAGAATCGACAGAGCTAGAAGTTATGTCAAGCAAAATTAGCTAGACAGAGAGAAAAGTATTATGTGCTTACTCTCTCTCTCTCTCTCTCTCTCTCTCCTTCTCATATAGGAATTAAAAAATAGATGGCTTGAAAAGAGAAGACACACATCTATGTAAAGACTAAGGTAGGAAGGGAGGCATAGAAGGAAAAGAGATGGTAGATACAATCAGTACACATGTTTTATGGAATTGTCATTATATACTACTACTACTACTACTACTACTACTACTACTACTACTACTACTACTACTACTACTACTAAAGCAAGCTTCTGTGCTTATTTAGCTAAGCAGGGAGGAGCTACAGCCAGCCTTGAGACCTAGAGACCCAGAGCCAACAGCAGGTGAGGCAATAAGAACATCAGTCCTATATGCACAGGAAGCACTCTGACGATGACCCCATGGAACATGGAAGTGTGTCTTTCCTCAGTCAAGGCTCTGATGAGACACAAGCTTAGGTTGAAGACCTCTGGCTTGCCACCAGAAGACATCCTGAAATATAGAATCCAATCAGGCTGTCTGAGTCTTCAATTTACAGAGATAGTAGCTACATGCCAATTTCGAGCTTCTGAGCTTGTGGTTATGTTGCAATGGGAAATGAATGCAACTGTGGTGTATGTGACAGACAGGGAAAATTGTGTTTGCTAGAGTTCATTCCAGGAGAGTCACAAGTGTGGTTGGAATAAACACTGTCATGAGTTCCTCAGGTTTTGGAGCTGACTCTTCAGAAGCAAGTTCATTTATGGTCTGACTGGAGAGTGGCCTCAGTGACCGGAGGACTTTGGTTTTGCTGAGTGATGTGTGTAATGTTGAAGTCATTGCTGAACTACTCAGAACCACAGACAAGAGCTAACATGGTGCCAACAATTCCCAGACTTCTCCACCTTCTCTGTGCAGTCCTCAGATGCAAATAAAGTAAGTTCCTAAAAAATATTACAATATTATTTCTGGAGGGTGTCAAATCAGTAGCATCACTAGGGCATCTCTGCACCTTTTGGTCTGATTGTATCTCTACCACTGAAGCCATATCATACATTCAAGAACCTCTGATGTTAATGAGAAGGAACTTAGAAACTCAAGGTGGGATTATATTCACCAATGGGCTGAGGTAGCTAGTACTTCCAAAGGAAGGCCTCTAGTGTGCTAGCTAATCGTGGTTGTCACCTGGACACACTTGGGAAGAGGGAACTTCATGTGAAGAATTGTCTCTAGAAAACTGCCCTACGGTTGTGTCTATGAAACAAGTTTTTATTATAAATCGTTGTAGAAGGACTCAGTCTATGGTGGGCAATCCAGTCCCTAAGTGGGTGGGCCTGAGTTGTTTAAGAAATGGACCTGAATGTGAGACTAGAAGCAAACCAGTGCGTTGTATCTCTATTCCTCTGTGGTCTCTGCCTTGAGCTCCTGCCCTGACTTTTTTGATGCTGCACTATAACCTCTAAGCTTGTTACCTGTAGATTACCAAGTCTTTGAGACTCTTTCACGGGGCTCACATATTAGATATCCTGCATTTCAGATATTTACATTACAGTTCATAACAGTATCAAACTGGTGGTTATGAAGTAGGAACAGAAATAATTTTATGATGGGGGGTCACTACAACATGAGGTGCTATATTAAAAGGTCACAACATCAGGAAGGCTGAGAACCACTGGCTTTGACAAACCCTTTCCTTTCTCCAAGTTGTCTTTGGTCAGGGTTTTATCACAGTGACAAAATGCATACAAATGAGAGCAGCTAGTCCATTCAAGTTAGACCCCTAGGAATGACTTCTCTCCAACAGGAGGCCTTTCCCCGACAGTGCCCAACCAGTGACATTTTCTATTACCACTCTGAGAAAGTGCTAAGCAAGTTTTAATGTCTATATACAAACTGTGAATAGTTTAACAGCAAGGTATGTGGGCTGATTGGTTTTCCTAAGGCAGAAGTCACAGTTACACATGCCCTTTTCTCAGCCTGCTGCAGTCTGGATAAATGTCCCCCAAATGTCTGTATATCAAGGTTTAGACCCCAGGGTAGCAATATTAGGGAGTGCTATGGATTTTCAAGAGTATAGCCTAGGGGGAGGTCTTTAAGGAATTGAAGCTATGCCCTTGAATATGATTTGAGATGCATTGTCATCTTTTTCTACTCCATTTGAAGATGACTATGCTGCTTGGAAATTTCTATCACCACCTGGTCCCTTCACCACAACTGCGCCGACACAAGCACCATGGCTTAGAACCTTCAAAGCTGCGAGCTAAACACACCTTTAGTTTTCAACATTTAATCTCCTGCTTGAGTATGAAGAAGGCAACAGGAGTGTTGCCTCCATGTTCATGATCTGACTGGGTAACAGTGAGGCTCTGTCTCTGAATGAAAGAAAAAGGCCTAAGGGTGAAGCCTCACGGTATAGTGTTTGCCTACCATGTGCAAGGCCCTGGGTCCCATCCTTATCATAAAAATGATAGTTTATTATTTTTCAGATATTCCCTTGCAATACTCTGGGATGATGGACAGCATAGTCTTGGGTGAGGTAGAATAATATAATACTTCAGGCACACAACCTTCACGATCCTCACTGCAATGCAAGAAATGAAAGTTTTCACTTTTAAAGACATGGACTCCCACAGCCATCTCCTGTGGCATTCAAGGTCTTAGTGCAGCGCAGGAAGGCACACACATACATAGTGTTATTTAATTTAGCACATATAAGGAGACATTTTGCTTATAGACTCAGACTTTAACAGTTTCTAATGTCTTCACTACTAAACAAAGTATCTCATTGCTGTCACCAGTTCATATAAATCGACATCTATTTAATAGTTGCGAAATAGTCTACTGTGATGATTAATTTTCAATGTCAGCTTGACTGAATTTGGAATGACAATAAGACATAACTCTGCAGTACCTGTTAACATGTCTCCAGCTGGATTTAGCTGGGGAGAGAAACCCATCTCGAATGTCCGTGTCATCATGCTACAGCTTGAGACCTAAATTGAATAAAAGGGGGGGGTATCTAAATGAACACTGTTATGCCTCTGTCTTTCTGCTTCTACGACTATGTTGATAATGTGACCCAGAGCTTCATAGCCTCCTGCACCCATGGCTTCCCTACAATGATAAACTGAATCTTAAACATGAGGTAAGAACAAAACAGTTCTTAAGATGCTTTTGTCCATACAACTTAAGAATATATCAATATTTACCCAACACCTTTTTTTAAACCGGACATATAATTCTTTTCCCCAAATTTTCCTTAATACAGAAATAGAGAACTTTTTTTTATAGCTTAATGCATATATTCAAATATTTCTTTAGGATAGGGTCCCCTGTGGAATTGTTCACACACACCTCAAATGTTACAAAATAACTGCCAACTGTTCCTTGATAAAGATGCCAGCATTTTACACATCTCAACCCTCTGAAAGGCCATTTCCCCCACATGCTTGACTGCTGGCCGGTGTCAATCACTAGCGTTTCAGCATGGGTGAGAGATGAGGTCAGCAGGATGAGGTCATCGTCTTCAGCCTTCCTTTTTCAATTTTTCCACTAGGTAATGAGCTCTCCACTCCTCCTTTCTCCTACTCCTGCTTGAAAACATCTTATGTTACTTTGTGTCAATTTACATTCAAATTATTTTTTTTTATCAGATTTCCTCATTCTGAGTCATTCTTAAATTCTGAAGGATAAAGTTTGGTTGCAATAGTCTTTTTATTTGCTAATGGGCCATATTAGACAAACTTTTATTTAGAATATATAAGAGTAAATTAAGTGCTTTAAAACTTCTGAAAGTTGCTTTGTCTAGTTTTATTTTAAGGTTTTGTGAGACAAATAAAATAAAGCAAAGGTTTTTTTTTTTTCTCTTTTGTTCTTTGAAACAGTATACAATGTGAGAAATTTCTGTTCTTAGGGCAACTTTGTAGAACTTCCTGACTAAATTTTATTACCTATGTGCCTTTAGGAATAAAAGAATCCAAAATAAGGACAAAGTCTTTATCTATATAGTATGGATAAAGGAAGTAAAAACTATAACATTAAATGAGCATATTGGCACTGTCCAGGCATATTCACATGTTACATACATGGGGCTATGATCCATCAACACGTGACATAGACTAACTTTCCAGTGTAAGTCAGTATAAGAAGTTGGAGAAGAAACTTCCTAAAATCCTTCCTGAGGGTAAGAATCCAAAGCCCCAGAGGAAAGGGTCTCAGCTGGGCTGACCACAAAGCCTGGTGATATTAGTTTTTGCAGTTGCAAAGATGTCAAGGAAGTTCTGTTCAACTGGGTTAGACAGCTTAACTTCTTGGGCTTGATGTAGGGTTTTAAGGCACAGCAGCCTGCCCTCATCATACAAAAGTCATCTTTCCAGAGAATTAGCAAGCTGAGGTATCAGTTTACTTTGCAAATATGCAAAGAGTTTAACAAGAGATCTGGTTCAATAAAAGTCAAATTTCTTTTCCCAGACCTATCATATTTTTTTCCATTTCATCTAAATGTATTTACTTCTTGGTAGGAGAGCTAGTAGATAGTGCCTGCATTTAGCTGAGTGGCTGGAAATGAGTGCCAGCTGTATGAACTTCAACTTCAATCGGAGTCCCATGGACTCGGGCAAGACTGGATGTAAAATAAAATAAAATAACATTTGTAACGGCATAGCAAAGTCAGTTTGCCAAACTTCATCCTTTGAGAAGGTTCTGTCAGCTTCCATACATATCTGGAACACTTTCTTTTGCATTTGGCAACATAGAGTCTCCATGTGGAGAGGTGGGTAAGTATGTCAAACCCAGGAGCTTTAGACACAAAGGATAAAGGGAGTAACTGCCACACTGGCTTCAGAGTAGTTCCCATTACATCAGACGTAGAACACAAACTTATTTCATTTCCTCTTACAGATCATTCCACACATTTTTTTCATGTTTGGGCACAAATGACTGGTTCTTGTGCACAGTAAGCTCTGTGTTTCACTGTAACCGAATGGCTTGGAGAACGGTTGCTTTGAAGATGGTTGGGTTAAAATCAGCAGCAGCAGACTGGGGTTCCATGATGCCAAACATCTGGCTAGTGTGTGTTTCAGATGGATTTCATAGGGTTAGGTGTTTGCTAGCATGTGGAAACCAAGGGCTTTTGATTGGAATCCCACGTGTAGGCTGCGGACTTCCACTGGAAACCACAGGCCTAATATCTACTGTAGCATGAAGCTAGGTTGGTGACAGAATGAAATTTTAGATAACACATACACAAAAGATTCCTGATACATGTTTTAGTTTCCTTCCTTCCCTTCTATTTTATTTCTGCTTTGAATCTTTTATTGCATTTTGTTTCATTTTCTTGTTTGGAACATAGTTATTGAGGCTCAGGTTGAAGCCTCTCTTTTTGTACTATGAAATAACAAGCTGAAAGTTTAAAAGTTACATCTTTTTTTTAATTAGATATTTTCTTTATTTGCATTTTAAATGATATCCCCTTTCCCAGTTTCCACCTCCGAAAAAAAAAAAACCCTATTCCCTCCCCCCCGCCCCCGCTCACCAACCCACCCTCTCCTGCTTCCTGGCTCTGTCATTCCCCTACACTAGGGCATAGAGCCTAAAAGTTTCATCTTAAAGTTGGTGGACTGTGAAGAGACAATGCCTGGGAAGCTGAATGTCTATACAGGACTAGTTAGGCCAGCTTAGTTGACTACAGAATCCAGACTATACACAGATAGTTTTGTTTCTTTATTAATTACTCAAGAGTATTTTCCTACTTTACCTACTTTTGGGACAAAGTTGGTTCTTTCAGAGATGAAAACTGTCATCTGGATGTGCAGGACCATTAGACAAACACAGTGAAGATCTTTATACTTAGTGGAATGGTGGGATTCAGTCCCAGGGATGAAGCCATGGGGATGCCAGAGACACTAGAGCATTGCCTCCTGTGACTTAACTGTTCTTTCTCCCAGAAGAGAAAGCCCATACAAGGTCAACTTTGTCAAGTATGAGTGGGAGTGATGAATATGTTAGTTCTCTTGTGGCTAGGACAAATACCTGGTGGAAGCAGATATCTGGGGTTTATGTTGGGAATACTGAGGAAAGGGGGTTTATATTGGCTCACAGTTTCAGGGATTCCAGTAAATGATGGCAGGGGAGGTAAATGCTAGAAAGTGGGGGTACTGGTAACATCCAGGCAGGATAAAGAAGGCTTTCAGAAAACAACCCCCCTCTACCTTCCTGTCAGCTAGTCCCTTTATCTAAGTTTTATAAACTCTCAGGTTTCAAACAGTGCCATCTTCTGGGGACCAGGCATCCAAACACATGAGCCTGTGGGGGATAGTTTACTTTCAAACCATGAAAATCCACTTAGGATTCTGAGAGCAACAATCCCACAGAGTGGGATGTCAGTGTTATACAGAGAAGAAGGTGACCAGTGTCTTCTTCTACCAGTACTGTAACCTTGACACTGGTGGCTTTAATTTCTGCTTGTTTTCTGGCAAGGGCAGAGCACATTGGCCAATGCTGAGGAATATCAGCCCTGATGCAGAGATCTCTATATTTCCTTATATGCCTGTGTAACTTAGGTTAGCATTCATGACCCCAGTGTATTGATTGTGTGTATGTGTAACTTAAACACAAACTTCTCTTCACATTCATCTCTACATACATTAACTTGTTTCTTGCTTCTTAAATGCTTTCTTCATTAGATTAAAAAAAATGACACAATAATTGTACATATTTATGAGGCAAGATGTGATAATTTGATGCATTTGTACAATGTATGATGATCAAGTCATGGTAATTAGTGTTACTTCCTAAAGGTTTATCACTTCTAACTGCAGAAGGAACAGAAAGCCTTGCAATACAGCAGGCCTGCCTGAGAGTGTACTTCCTTGTCTAACCCTACTCCCACAAGTACTGCAAAGTCAGTTATTCACTACAGGTATGGAATCTCTCTTTCTTCATGCTATATCCCTCCCTCTTGGTTGGCTGCTGTCTCTATCTGTACTGAGATGGGGCGAACATGAAGCAACTTAACAAGTCAAGTCCCCTGTGGAGGATAGGGTTGGGTGAGGATTTACAGGAAGCATTATTAGTAAATATCTCTGATTCATAGTCTTCTGCACCCCTCTGCTCCTCCATTTCCATGGAGAATTAAAAGTTGTTTACAAAAAACAAATTTGAAGAATGGGAGGAATGTTGACAGCGTTAGTCATGGGTGTGTTTAAACCATGTGGCTTTAATAGACGTACAGTGACACAAGTCTCCAAATACTTTATCATGGGGGGAAAAAAACCCTGTACCAACTAAAAACAGTTTTGTTTTGATTCGTTGTGTTAAAATATTTACAGAAGGAAAAAAATGTTGGAGCCCGCTGTGGTTTGTAGGTCCTCAGCAAAACTCAGATTGCAATTCAGTTTCAACTGCGATGGAGTTGGAGTGTAGAAATGACTAGGGTAGAGGTAGGACCTTCTGTGGTCACAATTAAGTGAAGCATGACAGTGAAGGCTGCAGGTTGACAAGAGGAAGGCAGACCTGAGCAAGGATGCCCTGCCCCATCTTCTCATACCATAAGCAAGGTGGCACTCAGCAGAGCCATCCATCAACAAGGAAAAATTTACTACATGGATTTTCCATTTTCAAACCTTCAGAACTGCAAGCTGGGTAAATCTTTATTCTTTGTAAACTATCCAGAGTGTGGCATCAGTTAAATGACATGACACAGCCTGAGAGCTCACGGCATTTAGGGCAGAAGGCAAGCATGTCAGGTGGAAGAGAGCAGTGAGGGACTAAGCTAGTCACATTGTTCAAGGAAAGGCACAGGTCTCCATAGGGGTGAGGTCCCTGAAGGATGAGAGAAGGGCAGTTTCAAACATGCAAGGACTGGGTATCACCAAGACAAGAAAAGCAAAAGGGTGGGACAGGTGGGCAGGGGCAGGACTACAGGACCAGCCTTTTAGCTGCACAGCTTATAAGGCAGAGAGTATTAGGTTGCAAGTTCAGTGCTCAGCGGGACTGAAAAAGAGTAAATTAAGTCACTCTGTGACCAGAGAAGTGAAATAGACCTGGCTGAAGATTTGGGAACAGAGCCAACACATGAAACTCAGAACAAGCAAAAATGAACATTAACTTAGACCTGGGGTCATCAGACTTTTCTGTAAGACGTTGACTGTTGGCTGTAACACATGTTTCTGCATGGATGGTCACAGACTATCAGAACCATTTGGCCTTGTCTTTGTAGAGCAAAAGCAGCCACAGGCCTTGGCAGGGCTGGGTTCTAATAGAATTGTATTTAGAGAACAGATTTAAATGTCACATAATCTTCATATGTCACAAAATAAACTTTTTTCTCAACTATTTAAAAATGTAAAACCTATTCTTAGCACATCGGCTGCACAAACCCAGGCAATGAGCCAGGGCCACTCTTTGCCAATTCCTGCATTAAAGAAATAAGGACAGGGCTGGAGCAGGGGAAAGAAACAGAGACAGAAGAGGCTGTAAAGACAAGTCTTAAGGTTTCTAAGAGTCCAGGGACAGCCCCCTTCTCACCTGTCTCCCAACAGAAGTTTTACAAACCCAGAAAGAAGTAACTGTATATATGTAGCACATCAGAATTAGGTAATAGTTAATCTTAGTGACTGGAACAGTCAAAAAATTTGCCTTTTAAATATAATAATTGGCCAGAAATGGGATTCAAACTCATACCTTCGAGGGAGACTATGACCTGAATGTAGTTGCTTGGGGTGGGGGGTAAATACAGAAGAAAAAGGTAAAGAGGTAAAATACCAATAAAGATGTCTAGAGAGAACATAAGGAATCATACTATTAATTATTTATCTAAAAGAGCCTATGTCATGTGTAATTCTGTGTATAAATATAAATACATAGTTTTAATGAACTTTTCTCATCTGGGTGAAAATGCTCCCTGCAAGAGCAAAAGACCACCTAACAAAGACTTCAACAACAGACATGAGATGATCTCTCTTGAGTTGTTGATCAGGGTTGTTCAAGAGAATCTTAAAACAGTACAGACTAGTATGCCTCCCCTTGGTTGCCACAAAAAGGAGGAAGGTAAATCAGTATTACAGAAGACACCATGTGCTTCTGATGGAAGTCCCAGAAGTCCTAGAGCTGGAATTGATTTGAAAGTCCTCTCCTTGAGAGCAAGATTTTGCCATCCAGGTTTCCAAAAGATGGAAGTAGCCAACAGTCCTACCTAGCTCTAAAACCTATGACCTCCTTAACAAGAGGGAAACAGGGGCTGGTACTGAATGCCTGGTACCTAGAGCTACTGGCAAAGACTAGTAAAGCTATGAATCATGAATATTGGGAAAGACCCTACAACCTCTACACTACTAAACCAGTGTAATCCCTAACAACAATCTAAATATCTGTCCTTAGAGCCACATAAATGTAATCTTTACCCCTCACCAAGGATACTTTTGTTTGCAGCAGATGGAGATCACTGCAGGAAAACACAATCTAAATCAAGACTCAGAATCGTGGCTCTCATTTTCAAGGGATACATGCACAAAACACTCCTATACCTAAGACTTGGGAAATATTGAGGAAGATGTCAAAGGTTCAGGGAGTTTGCTCTGAGGTTGTATCTTCTAGTAATGTCAGAAGCTACACCCATAAAGTCTCACCAACATGACTATTTATACATGAACTGAACAAGAACAACATCAACAGATATCCCCTGCCCCCAATGACAGCCAACTAAGGAGTGCTGAAAGTGGAGGGAATAGTCTTCTGAAAGGAAGAACACTCCCATTGGTAATTCAGTACCAAATGATCAGCCCTGAAACCACACATATGAATGCCATTATACAGACTGAGCAGGTTGTATTTACAACTATATATATATACGTATACATATACATATATATATACATGTACATACATATATATGTATATATACACATACACACACATATATATGTATATATGTACATACACATATATACACACATACACACACATATATATATGTCTATGCACACAATAGCTAATAATTTTTAAAGGCCACAAACCTGAAAGAGAGAAAAGAAGGATTGGAGGGAGGAAAGGGAAGTATAAAATATTGTTATTTATAATCTGAAAAAAAGTTTAAGGAAAAAATAAAACTGGAAAATAATTGACCTTTGTTTTCTGTAACCAGATTTCCAAAAAAATTCTAAACATACACACTGGTTTAATAAAAAAAAATTGTTATCATTGTGTGCACATATGTGTAGGCATATGTAAGTGAGAGTCAGAGGACAAGTATAGAGTGTGCTCTCTTCTTTAACCTTTGCATGGGGGCTCTGAGACTCAAACTCAGGACACAAGACTTCCCATGCAAATGACTTACTGGCTGAGCCAGCTTGCTGCCTATGTTTTATCTTTTAACATAAATATCTCTTTCCATTTTATAAGCATAAAATAGAATGCCCATATTTTATTTCTGTTTTAATTGAATCATATTAGATATAGACTATTTTTGCAGTTGTTCTTCACTGTTTAGGTTTTTGATACCTGGAATGAACAACTATTGTGCAGAGCCATCTCTAGTAACCATTGCTGAGGATACACTCTGGTTTGAACATGTTCCATGAAAATTTATGGTATAGAAACTTAGGCCTCAAGTTCACATCCTAATAATATTTGGTAGTAGGGCTTTTGGGGATCAGATGAGGTTATTAGGGCATGCCTTTGTGACTTAGTTGATAGCTCTGTTAGATAAATAGCCACATTTAGTCAGCATCCCTTGCCCCAGGAAAGTAGTAAAACTGTGGTCCTGTGCACGTCCTGTGTGGAGAGCCATGAAGGGCTCCCGACATGTTTGTAGATGACATCATCCTATCACAATGTTGGCCATGCTGTGCACCCCCTGCCATGTGAGAACACAGAGCAAGGCTCTCACTGAATGCCAGGCAGGTGCTGGCACCATGCGCCACAGCTTCCAGCTTCCAAAACCATGACTCAGATAAATATCTCTTCATTATAAGGTAGCCATGCTGTGCTATTCATTTATAGCAACATAAAACAGACAGCTTGCCCTGGTGACATTTGATCAACAAGGGGAGCAACTTGGTTTGGAAGCCTGATTCTTTTCTTCAGGGTCAGAATGTGTCATGGCCCAGGCTTCTCTGAAGCAGTCTGCTGCTGCAGCCGCCTTCAAGAAACTCCCTGTGAGCTGTTCTTTGGAGGGATTTGTATGTCTTACTTAGATGAGGCCCTGAGATAACTGAATTTGACTGAAAATAACTCCTTGGATGGTGAGCTAATTAAGAAGCCTCATTGAAGCCATACTCTGAGCATCCTCAGGACAGCTTATGGCCCCTTCCCATTGTGTCTTCTCCATTTCTTAGGACAGTGCTAAGCACATAGTGCAGGCTAGGTCAGTGTTAGTTGATGGGGAATAATAGATATTGTTGAGCTATAGATATTTCTGCTCTTAGAATTAAAAGTGTTATAGGGAAGTTGTGAATTTTGGAGGGCTATATACAGTCACTGTTTCCTTCAGATTGTAGAGTCTAAGTTTTAAAGACATAAATAGGTGTCATTTCCATATTGTCCTAATTTCAATTCTTACTGCTGTGACAAACATTGACCAAAACTACTTAGGGGAGAAAGAACTTTTTTGAGTTCACAAATCTGGGTTACCATCCATTGTTGGAGGAAAGTCAAGGAAATAGGAACTTGTAACAGCTGATCTAGTCAGGGAGTAGAGAAAGAAAGAACATACACATGTATGCACTCAGCTGCTTTCTCCACTTTTACATAGGTGAGAACCCACTGCCTAGGAAATGATGCCACCCAAGGTTGGCAGGTCTTCCCACTTCAATTAGCACAATAATGATAATTCCTCCAAACAAGCTTACAGGCAAACATATCTATACAACCTTTCATGGAGAATCTCTTTTCAAATTATTTTTAAATATGTCAACTTAAAAGTGACTATCACATATTTGAATATACATTTGCAGCTGTTGGGGAAGGCATTTTTTTTTTTTTGAGTGGACCACTTTGAGATGTGGATAAAGTGGATCAGGGTGTTTGCCTACATGAAGAAGCATGTCGAGTTCTGAGACAACATTGGGTCATGGTGATGTGAGAATTGACAGTGCATTATTATACTCACCTGTTTGCTTGAGACAGTTTCATTCTGTAGCCCAGACTCTATAACTCTAAAACTCTAGCTCAAACTCATGGCAGTCCTCTTGCCTCAGTCCCCCATCTGCTCAGACAGTAGACACACTACAATTCTAGCCTTCATTAATCATTTTTTAACTCTGAGATTAGACAAAGAACAAAGGAGGGAAGACCTGATATTCAGCTGGACTTGACCAGGTCAGTAACTAATTCTGAATTTGGTTCATTGATCATATTGTTATTATGAACATCTGCCAGGCTAGAGAGACAGGATAACTGTCAGATAAAAGTCAGGAGCTAAGGTGGGAGAGCCAATGAGAAACTGAGTGGCCTGAATCACCATGTGGGACACACATGCTTGGATAACACCACGTTTTCCTTGTGGTACTGGCCCTAGGCCTTCTACTAGTGCCTTCTTCCATGGGTTGTTTTGGACTAGGTTCTGAGGCAGGTGGACAAGCATCTGTGTGTGGGTTCAGTGTGCTCTGCCTACCCAGGTTCAGCACATTGGGAATCAGACAGGCCAACATGTCTCTTTACTCAGTCATCTTGTGGGTGAGTAATAATTACACATATGGTCACTGAAATCTGTTTTCCCTTCCAAGTGCTTCATGTCTAGATTGATCTGGGCTGGGAATTTGCAGATTGGCACTTAGGTGCCTTTCCAGTGCAGAAGTGTCAGCGCATTGAAGGGCAGCTCTTAATCCTTTCTTGGCCCAAGGCTTTCAGAGTTCTTGCAAAACATCACTGCAGAATAGAGTTGTAGGTTGTTCAGGAGACTGCAATCTTACTTTTACTGGATTATAGAGAAATTCAGGGATCTATTTATTTAGTCATTCACTTATTATTTAAATTTTGCGTGTTTGGGAGCAATGTAAAGAATGCCTTGTAAATATCTTGAAACTAAAAAAAACACAACCCAACTGAAAACACACATGCACACATGTTCTCTCTCTCTCCCTCTCTCTATAAAAGAAAGTTTATTCCTGCAAATCACAAACATAAGGCATCTAGTGATCAAGCAATTTCCTGGCAAGTAATAGTGCAAGGCAGATCTGGAAGACTTTATACACATTGACTAGCTCATGAACCACAACCCAGACAAAACTCCTGCAGAAGCCTAGGTGTAGAGAAGTTTCCAGTGATTCCTGGGACTCCTTTGTTCTGCCCTGAGACCTGGGAATAAAATAGCCACAGAGTAATTTGAGTCCAAATAGAAAATGGAAACATATGTGAAAGACGTTTCTGGAAAGAAACTGAACATTGGATCAAACTTAATAAGGATGCTGGGCATGCGAGGCTTCTCTTGTGGCCACCCTGGAGTGAGAGCAGACAACAGTGGACATGGTTCAAGCCCAAGAACAAACAATGACCACAGTGTGAAGCTGCATTTAGACATTTGGATCAAGAGAGTATGTCTTCCATAAGCTGGCATCTCACCGTCTTCACTGACTTGGAGCTGATAGCCTAGGACAAGGTTTTCAGTGTCAACATTTTAAACACACACGCACACACACACACACACACACACACACACACACACGCACACACAGGCACACATATGCATGTGCACTTGCACACACATGTACACCAACATCAAGTACACTACCAAGTTACAATAACAAGAGTGTGTTGTTTTAAACCATGGATGGAGAAGAACCAAAGGGACCTATGAGGTCATCTCAGGCTCCTTCTGAGGAGGAAGTGTTTCTTTTTCAAAGGCAGCATCTTTCTCTCCAAGCACAAAGTATCCCCAGAGGCAGTGGGACATCTATGAAAGCCTCCTTTCTGTTGTTGAGTTCTTTTATTTCTTCTCCTCCTTCTCTTTCTTCTCCCCCTTTTCTTCCTTCTTCTTCCTCTTTCTCTTTCTTTTTCTCCCTCTTCTTCCTTCTCTTACCTTCTTGTTATTTCTACCATTTCTTTTGTTTGCATTTTAAAATATTTTATGTGAATATTATGTTTGTATTATGTATATATGTGTATATGTATGCATGTATTATGTATGTATGTATGTATTTACTGTGCCCATGTGTATGTATGGAGGTATTTTGATGCCACAGGTGTATATGTGGAGGCCAGAGGACAACTTGCAGGTATGCATTCTCTCCTTCCATCATATGCATCCTTCAGATTGAACTTAGGTCATCAGGTTTGATCTAAAGCTGTGTACCTGCTAAGCCATCTTGTCTGCCCATTTGTGTTTTAAACCTCCAGAAGGAAGTGGGATTCTTATTCCTTGGGTCTTTTATGCAGCTCTTTTATATATGCTTCTCAACCACAAATAGTAAAGAGAAAACATTAAACAAAATGGCAAAAGAAAGTCCAAATGCCAGGGCTTGCAGTGACCGGCCTCATTGGACTGGTGTGTGGTCTAGGCTAGTAATTACATTACTGCCAGTACAGTTTCTCTCTTTCTCTCCAATGTTTATAGCTCTTGTTTCATATTATTCTGGTAATCCATATTGCATTTGTGAGTCTACTGAAAGCTTTATGGATTTGGCTACTGAACCAATGACTCTATTTCCCCATCTCAGTTTCACTATCTTTTTTGTATTTCTAGGACTTGCATAAAGAAGCAACATAGATATAATGGCTTCAAACAAACAAACAAATAAACATCCTCCCCTCAGAACAAGCCATGCACAGTGGTGCATACTTGAAAGCCCAATACTCGGGGAAACTGAGGTTAGAGCATCACTATGAGTTCAAGACCATCTTGGCTACATAGTAAATTCCAGACTAACCTGAGCTACAAAATTAGAGATGCTGTCTTGAGGGAAAAAAAAACATGCCAAATTGACCAACTCCAAACTTTAGGAAATTAGAGTTTCACAATTCTGGGAGTCAATAGGTAGTTCTGTCTGGGGCTAGGAGGACAGGGCTTGTCCAAGCTTGTCCTGATCACTACCTGTGCTCAACTTCCCATCTTTTCCACTATGTGTATGTGTGTGTGTGCACACGCACATGCAAAAGGCACAGGTTCCTCTTCCTCTAAGCAAAATGTCTCATTGACCTTGGACACACCGTTTTGATGTCATTTTTCTCATTACTTCTCTAAATTTAGATGTGTTTCCCAAACCAAGAATTCTGAGATATGAAGAATTAAGGTTTCCATGAATGGGCTTGGGGACAAACAGAATCCTGTCCTTGGAGGGACCATGTTCTCTCTCACCTTTGTGACTTACACTTGTGTCCACACTAGTGTCATCACATCTGCTTTGGATGATTCAGCCCAGTCACTGAAGAGTAGAAGGGGACCCCCAAATCAGAAGTTATATGAAGCCACTCTCTTACTTGGTTTCTAGAAGGTCGCCCTCAGGATTCAAACTGCATATAGCATGTGGCTACTTGACCTGGCACCTTTCTGTGTCCATCAGTTTGGTTTCCCATGCTTGTGGCACTAATTTTTAACTATTACCACAAGGATTTCTTGCCTGAGAGTTTCCCCTTATGAGTGTCCCTCTACCTGGACTAGCCTCTGCCCAGTCTTCCCAGTTCTTCCTGCTAACTCTTAGAACTCCACTTCAGTATTTCTCCATGACTTTCTAGTTTGTCTATCTGAACAAAGCTCCTGCCCTAAGTCTTGGTTTTTTTCTTGGTTTTAATATCAACTTGTAAACATCAAGCTATTTTGTATTCCTTGATCTTGTCGTCTTCCACCGGAGCAGAGTTGGATAGCTGCTGCTGACTTTGCTTCATGCATGCAGTCCAGTGTCCAGAGTGACGAGGAGCTGTGCCGAGGACCAGCAGTGCCGGGACTTTCATCTCATTTCTAACTTGAAGACATATGCCATGTAAGTTTCTTACCATCTAATTAGGTTGTATTTTGCTACACTTGATTATTTATTGTGTGGAAAGAGTTGCACACATGTCAAGGCTTACATGTGTAGAAGTCAAAGGATAACTCAGGGAAGACAGTTTTCTCTACTGTGTGGGTCCTAGGGATCAAAGTCTATCATCAGGTTTGTTGGCAAAAGTCTTTACCCATTGAGCCATCTAGCTGACTCTGGTATTTATTTCAAATTTTTCTCTAAACAGCATGCACAGAGATAGCTGATTCTCTAGCTCACAGGCTTTTCTTACTCATAAAACTCTGCCTTTCCTGTGACACCTCCACCCCCACCCCAGGGTAACTTAGGCCTTTTCCTATTTCCTCTCAGTAAATAATGGTGATCTCATTCCCATTACCAGCATTTGGGCTAAGAATGGGCTTGCGATGAAATTCTAGCTTATGAGACAGGATTCTCCGGAAAGGGCCTTCTGTTTTACAAGGAGTCAGCAGGAGGAACCAGAGCACATGGCACATTCTGCAAGGCAGCTCTGTGATCCAGAGGTCAGCGAGTGAACACAGATGGCCTATGCCTGGCCCAGTACCAGTGGGAGCAAAGCCGTGCCCTGATTCCTTACTGCTCCTGAGTGACTTAACTGATGGCAGCTAGGACTTCTGTATACGCTAGGCCAACGACTTAGAAATTCAATATGGTTTGTAAGTTATTGACTTTTTCTCTTTTGTAGTCTTTTTGCTATTATAATCATTGTCAAATGTTTTCCTTCTAGGTATGGTTTTGCCTCTCCTTTAATCTGTTCATGTCATAAATGCCTTTGGTATATTGTCCTCTGTTTAAATTCCTTTGCTGTCCTAAGATAAATTAAACTTGGTGGCTAAGTAGTATTTACTCTAATACTCTACTGAGGTAAATGCTAAATAATGTTTTGATTGTTACATTTGTATTTACTTTAAAAAGTAAGCTATAATTAGGATTCTTTTGTTCTTTAATTCTCTCTTCTGTCTTCTATTTTACTGTATGTGTATACTGATGCCATACAATGAACCAGGACATTCTTCATGTTCTTCAATGTTCCAGTGTTTTAATTTCTTAAAAACATTTCTCCCCTACCGATCCGATAAAACTCTTTTGTGGAATAATCGAGGGAGAGATTTCAGGAACTTTCCAGAACCAGATGCGTTGATAGCTCGTGTGGAGTTTTCCTCACGCCTTTGGCTCTAGCTCCTCTTATTCCTGGGCTGCTCTTGACAGTCCGCTCCTGGGAATGAGTTTCATTTAAGCAGTATTTTCATACAACACTTAACTGTCCTTTGTGTCCACAAGCATGTAGTTGCCTTTATTCTTTAAATGTTGGGCTGGAGAGATGGCTCAATGGTTAAGAGCACTGACTACTCTTCTGAAGGTCTTGAGTTCAAATTCCAGCAACCACATGGTGGCTCACAACCATCCATAATGAGATCAGATGCCCTTTCCTGGGGTGTCTGAAGACAGCTACAGTGTACTTACATATAATAAATAAATTAATAAATTAAACTTAAATGTTTATGCTGTCTCTACCTTTAGAACTTCACATCAGAATTTGCATATTTGAAGCATGTTAGTGTTATCCATCAGGTCCTCTGGGACTTGTGTGTATTTATTCTGCATCCATGTCGGACTCGCCGGCTAGTTTCCTGAAGCACTGACTTCTATGGCTTTCACATTTGCCAGTCTTCTAAGTTTTTTCCCCTTCCCAGGTTTCTCTGCCAACCTCTGCAGCTGGTCCCCATACCTCTCCCTGACTGTGGCCTGGCCTCCCAGCTGCAGACTTCTTTTCTGTACTCTAACTTTCCAAGCAGCCTCACCCAGGGACTCTGAGTGAATATTGGTGTAGGATGATGGATCAGATCTAGTGTCCCTTGACCCTGATCATGTTTTGCACATCACATGTGTGTAAGACTGTTCTTGCTTATTTCTCAGTTTGTTGAAGAACAGAGCCCACCTCAAGAACTAATTGACAACCATTTCAGTCTATATTTATGAGGGTCCAAAGAAGAATGTCTGGGATGGTGTTTGGTAAGCTACCCATCTTAAGTAAATAACTTAAGTAATTAAATGCTAAATCTATTCATTAAACATTACCAATAGTCAGGTCCATGTATTTAATGGCCTTGCATACTAATGTTTCTGTAGGATCCCAGTAGTCTGTAGCACATAGTAGGTGTTCAATAAGCACCAAGCTTGTAACAATCTATGGATATCATTTTGCTTGTTACCTATGAACACAATATCGTATTACTGAAGAGTTTACTTAAAAATTTTTTTCTTTCTTTCCTTCCCTCCCCTCTCCCGACCCCCCCTTTGGCTATTTGTATACAATAAAGAGGAAGAAGCCCATGGCAAGACTGCTAGCTGGCTACATAAACAAAAGAATGAGGACAAAATAATTTAATTAACAGCCAGCAAAATACCAACTAAGTTCAGAAAACAGCAACACTAGTTATACCAAAGACTAGCAGTGACATTTAGGGCTAGCAGCCAGAATGCCAGGTAAGGTCAATGGCCAAAGATGCAGAAGTCAAAGATGAAAAATGGGGACATCAACATGTGACATCTTAATCCTGGTTGGATCAGTAGGACATTCCAGGAGTGTGCCTGCTTTCCCATTGGCTCAATCCAAGCTGTGAAAAAAGAATTAGTCAACATAAATAGAATTGTCTTAGTCTTTGCCTGTTTCTGTAATATGTTCAGTAAAAAGCCCCTACCATGCTGTTGTGCACATCTCTTTGTCCCCTTACCCTTGATTTCTCACTTTTTTTCTCACTTTTTCTTGATTTTTCTTAATGAAGACTGCTTTCTCTTTGCTGACTCCGATGGGTGCCACATCTTTAATCATCATTGGTCTGAGTCTGTCACCTTAAGAAGCACCGTTTCAGGTTGATTTTGGAGATTATTAAGTGTCCAGCTCCTGAGTCCTTGAGTCAAGTACATCTAGTCATTCTCAAAGGTCTGCATACAATCAGGAGAGCAGGAGGGGTGCTGCTAGTGGTGTTAAACAGTGGGGGAATGGAAAATGTACTGTGCATAAAAGCCATGAAGAATGGAATCAGTGTTTGATTAAACCTAGGAGCAGAATAAGCAAAGGGGGAGAATAGAATGCATTGATGTTTGGTGAGTAACCAACAAAAAGATGGAAGAAATTAAACCCATGGCTCAGTTTTTGCACTAAATATAAATGGTAAATTCCTTCATTAAAAGTAAACATTGGTTGTAATGTTAAGAATTCAACTATATACTGTTTTGAAGGAACACATTTAATACAAAATTATAAAGAAAGTTTGAAATTAAAAGAACAGCAGAAGATACATCAGGATAAATACACACACAAAGAGAGAGTGGAATTGTGATTTTTAAGTAAGATAGTGTTTAAGGCAAAAACCAATAAAATCCTGAATATAGGAATATGAAATAATGGTAAGAGGCATTATTTATGAACTTACTATTCATAATGCTCCCTCCAAGAAGGTAAATAAGCCACCATCACATAGCAGGAGAGCACATAATGCAAGAATTCTTTTGAGTGCAAAAGGAAGCCTTGCTGAAACAGAGTGGTTATCAACCATCTTGCTATTTCCCAGTTTAGGAGCATTTGGTGTCAGTGAGCAGAACTCTATTCATCAAGTCATTAGTATGCCTTGTCACAAGAGTAAGTGGTGAGCTCAGTCTATTCCTGTGTAATCAGTGTGAGTAGAAATGTGTTCACTGACTGGTGTTACCCAAGAAACTTGATGAGAATAAACTTTCAAGTGATACCCAAATCAGAGAATATTTCAAAGGAAAAGTATGAACCAGAAATGTAAGGTTTTCATCACATCTGGATGTGGAGAAACTCTCCTTAGAACTCTAATACAAGCTAAAGAGATTCATGAAGAAAAAATAATAGCAGAATAGATGAAATTATTGAGTACTATGTACATCAAAGGAAAATTAATGTGTGCTTAATGGAGATAGAATCTTATTTTTTAAAGGTAGAATCCTAGGACAAACAGAGTTTAAGAAGTAACCTTGGAATATCCGGATCAAGAAGGAAATATGGAAAAATAGAAACAAGAAAAAGAAGAATTTTAAAAGATAGAAAAATAGATGCATATCCATAGCTTTGTTTACAATGTCCAAAATGCAGAAGCAGTTCAAGTGTTGGCTGATTGATGGTTGCTGAGGTGCAAACAACTCAATGGAACAGTAGTCAGCTTTAAAAACAAAGGGACTGCTGACCCAGGCTATGCCATGACCCAGGTAATTCTTGAAGACAGTGTGCTGTGTTAAGTAAGTCAGACACCAGCAAGCCACTGCTGAGTGACTCCATTTATATGCAGCTCCTAGAGCTGCCAACTTCATGAAATCAGGCAATAGAATAGTGGTTGTCAGGAGTTTCAAGAGAAAGGAACGAGGACATTTGTTGAATTGGTTATGGAGATTCTGTTTGTAAGGTGGATGAGAGTAATTGAATCACAAGGTACACATATGTAACAGCATTCAGATATATATTTAAACACCATTTAAAAGGTATATATTTTGTCACAACTGAAGGAAATTTGAAAATTATCAGAACTCAAGCAGAAGAATTTTGAGATAGCTTTTATTCAGCTCAGTAATAAGGTATAGAGCAACATATCAGTTCTCAACAAAGCTGTTAAATTGACCAACATAATTTCCTTTTGGGAGAAGTATGAGATCTTGATGTCATGTGACCTTGATGTCATGTGAACACTGATAGAAGAGCACACAGCTGTTCAGATGCACAGTTTTGCCTTGCACTTACTTGAACAAATTGTTGTACACTGCTTGCATCCATACAATAGCCCTGAACTTCCTTGATGGCAGACTTAGTCCAAGTAGAAGGAAGAGAGTGTGGTCCAAGCATTTGAATGTTTTCAAGATTTCTTACAAAGCTAACATTAGGACTCTAAACTAGTGGTTCTCAATCTTCTACAGGGTCTCCTAAGACCAGCAGAAGACATGAATATTTACATTATGATTCATAACTGTAGCAAAAAATATGGTTATGGAGTAGCAATGAAAATAACTTTATGGTTGATGGTCACCACAACATGAGGAACTATATTAAAGGGTTGCAGCATTAGGGAGGTTGAAAACCAGTACTCTAAACCAATATGGTGACCAGTTGGCTGCAAACCAATATGAAGAAACTCCAAAATCATTTATTTCATCAAGCCCATATTCTTTCAGCACAAAGTGAATACTTTTAAGCATAGTGCAAGAAAGAGAGCAACCTGTAGATCATGCTTACTGATAACTACAGCTGCATGTGTTCAAATGAAATATTTTCAAATAGAGTTTTGTACTTTGTCAAAAGGACAAGGCAGCATGACAAAGCAAGTTTGGGTGTAGGCTATGAGGATGGTGGAACAACAGCAAACACATCTGTATAATTCTTAACAGCATCTGTATAATTCTGTGACAACTCTTATAATAAAACATTAATTAAACACACAAAAAAGGATATGAGACAGAATCCACTAGATTTCTTTATCTCCCCAATAAATGTGTTTGTATTTTTGTGTGGCACTATTCCTGGAGAGACATGAGTAACTATCAACTTACCCCAGATAAAGAATCAACAGTAGCCAAAAGTACAGAAATCCTCAAACTCCAACTTGACAAACCGTTGAGGTTACTTACGGGAGTATGGGTAAGGAATTACCTACAGAAGCAGAAATTACTCAGAAATAGCTGTTACCCAAAGCCCATTCTAGCACGGATGATAACTCAGTCAAACTGAAAACCTAAAATGCGTTGAATAATCTAAAACAGCTAAATAGGCTGCATAATGTTCTTTGCAGGGAACTCAGTTGTTCTGAGACTTTTGGGGCGTTTTAGCTAGTCTCTGCTTCTGTTGGGCAGCTTGGTTTGTCTAAGAGTGTCTCTCAGCAGTCCTACCACTTAAACATGCACTAAGGAGGGAGAGACCTATTGTATTTGGTCAGTTTCAAAAACTTCCTCTAGCTTTTGAGTTGTTTACTTCTGAGGCTCTCCTGCAGAAAACACCTTACATCATAAAAATCTTCCTTTAAGACAGAAGGCTTTATACTGGAGGAAATTGCTACATAATCATTGGGTGAGTTAAGTGAGTGTGTGTGTTCATTCATTGTGTGTGTGAGAGGAAAGGTATAGGTCATAATGCATGGGTGGAGGTCAGAGGGTGCTATTTAGTGGTCCATCCTTAGCTCTTCACATTAGAGACAGAGTATCCTTGCCAATGTGTAAAGCAGGCCAGGTGGCCCTCAAAATTCTAGAGATTCCTCCGTCTCCCACTATTTCCTAGCAGTCTGGTGGTGTTAGAGTGGCTTATGGTGCAGCATCTGACTTTTATGTATGTTTTGGGGATTTGAATTAGGATTATCAGCCTCGTGCGGGAAGCACTTTTATTCAGTGAGCCATCTCCCAAGCTTCCAACAGTAAGGAATTTTAAGGTGAAGAGCCATAGTAGGAAAATATTTTTAAAGTAAGGATCCGACACTAAGCTAATATCAAATCTTTTAGAAGTCATTAAAAAATAACTTTAGTTGTTAAGAAATCAGGGCTGAGGAGATGGCCCAGCAGGTGAGAGTGCTTTCTGCGCAAGCTTGAGGAACTGAGTATGAGTGGAGACAGGAAGGTCTCTGGGGCTTGCTGGCTGCAAGAACGAGCCTGCTCAAGAGGATAAATAAGGAAAACAGGAAGTGATAAAGCAGCAGAAGATCCACTGTCCTCTTCTGGCTTCTTTCTGTGCACATGGACATATGCACCTCATGAATGTATCACACACATACACAATTAATGAATTAGTTAACTTAGTGCTTAATGCACAGTTGCAGTCCCAGCTGCCTAAAAGGCTGAAACAGAAGGTCCTTACGCTCAAGACCAGTCAAACATATCAGGGAGACTCTGCTTTAGAACTTCTTAAAGGACTTAGGTTATAGTTCAATAATAGAAAGCTTGCCTAGGATGTGTGAGGTCCTGGGTTCAACCATCAGTACTGGAAAAAAATTAGGCAAAGTACTTTGTCATCACTATTTTTGTAACATTGTAAAAAGTTGTAAGCAATAAACTGAAATAGAAAGTAAGACAGCATTAATACAGGAAAATAATTGATAAAGTTGGTCTTTTTGTTTTTAAGTTAGCATACAAGTAATGGGTTTCTTTGCATAGTTTCATACACACAGAATGCTATATTTTATATATATTCATCCTCTTCTGATGTCCTCTCTCCTCCCCTCTTACTGATCTTCTCCCCCCACACACACATGATAGGTCTAGTCCTTTCTCTCTTCTGTCCTCCTTTCAAGTGCATTCACTTACTCTCTCTTCCTCCTTGACTCCCTTACGACCTTTTCCTCCAAATGTTGAGTCATCTAGTTTCTTGATGGTGCTTGTCCTCACTAGGTGAAATAGAATCTGAGAACAGTGTTACTGCGTTTCCCTGGTGGCTAAAGAGGTTGAACATATTTCAGGAATTTGTGTTTTTGTTTTGAAAACTCTCTCTCCAGCTTAGTAGCTCTTTTTTTGATTGAGTTCTTTTTTGGCATTTATTGTTTGCAGCTCTTCTCATACCCTGGATATGGATGCCCTGTCCAGTGCATAGCTGGTAAAAAGTGTTTGTTTCCATCCTGCAGACTGCTACTTCACACTGCTGATGCTGCTTTTCGTTTGTTTTTGTTTTGTTTTGTTTTATGCTATACCCACCCTTTTAAAGTTAATTCTGTGAATACTGATATAATCTTAACTAGGAAACGTGAGACACACACAAAAAAACTATATAGAAAAATGAGGCAAATATAAACATTTCCAGTTTGTGATGTAAGCATTCTAAATGTCTAAAAAATTAACAATTTTAGATCAGCAATAATCAGAAAAATTAAAGCTGAATCGTAAAATAGGGCTAGGAATGTAGCTCATTCATAGAATGTATGTTCAAGACACACTGTTGAGTTCAATACCTAGTGCTGCTGCTGATAATGATGATGAGGATGATGTAGCATATTCAAACTAAATAAATATAAATCCAAAAGCTCTGTAATTTGTATTGCAGGGTCTGGGGTGAAGGAGCTCATATATCTCTGATGGTAAGGTTAACTCTGTCTTTTTTGGAAAGCATTCTGAATGACTTTTGACCCCCAAATTCACTTCTGGGAAAATGTTCTCTAGAAACAAAACCAATATATGAGACTTGACATACAGAGAGATTTAGTATAACACCTTTAACATTTACAACAATGAGAAAGAAATGTACTCTCCACCCAGAAACTCATTAGATGACTCCAATTTGTTGGAAAAGTCATCCTCAAGGCATTTTTATACATGAAAAGAATGGGGGAACCACATGTAATATATTCAATTATTATAAGAGAAATTCCTCTCTCCACAAGATAAACTGAACATGTTTGTATGTGTGAACAAAATTATGCATATGCATTAAACTGTGTTTATGTTTATAGCTGAGCAAATATGAAAGTGAAGAACAGTTACAGTAATTTATAGTAATAAATAGTGCTAGCACAGTGCTAGATATATAGGTCTTGTTTAACTCCTGACTATAAGCGGCATGTACACGTATGCTTGTATGATGAAGGACATGTCTATACTTATGGTTAGACATAAATAGATGTTTAATAGATATTTATTATCTATGTGTTTGAAATAAAGAGGTATTGATTTATTACACATGTAAATAGATAATGGGTGTGATTTTGATATACACTCTGCACATAGATGAAACTAGATGGGAACCAGAGATGGTGATGAGAAGAGATTGGTCAGGGTTGTTTGTGTGAATGTAGTTAGCAGTCAAGGTAGAGATTCATGTTTATGGAAGGTTAGGCTTAGGTTTTAGCAGGATTAATTTTATAAACCTGGATCCAAATCTGGATTATGATCCATTTTCTGCATGACTCTATGAAAGATTTCAATCTGTTTAACATAGTTTTGTGGCTGTATAGGATTATTAACTGGATTTTAAAGATCTGTACCTGATTTAGGATTTTGATTCCAATTCTAAAATTATATTTGAGGATATTTTGCTAGATGAATTTATGTATGTAAGAGTATAAATATATCTGTGGTTTACATCATTCAATTATGTAAGATGTACCTCTATACTTGTCTTAGGGATTCTATTGCTGTAATAAAACACCACGACCATGGAAAAGAAAGGGTTCATTTTACTTCCACGTAACAGTTCATCATAGAAGGAAGGAAGGGTAGGAACTCAAGGCAGGAGCCTGGAGGCAGGAGACGATGCAGAGGACATGGAGGGTGGCTGCTTATTGACTTGCTTCTCATGGCTTGCCTAGGTTGTTTTCTTATAGCTCCCAGGACCACCAACCCAGGAGTGGCACTACCTATAGTAGGCTCTCCCACATCAGCCGCTAACCAAGAAAATACACCACAGGCTTTCCCACAGGCCAGTCTAATGAGGACATCTTCTCAACTGAGGTTCCCTCTTCTAATTGTTTCAAGCAGACATAAAGCTAGCCAACACAATACTTCACTAGCAGTTCATAAATATATGTGTAATGTGTACTATATGAAGCTGAATAAACAAATGAATGCATATAATAATACAGTGACATAGCTCTTGTGGTGGTTTGCGTAAGAAATGTTCCCATGACCTCAGGCGTTTGAACAGGTATGGTTCCCTATTGAGGTGTTGTTTGGAAATGATGCTGGAATAAATATAACCCCCTGCCAGGCAGGCTTTGAGATTATATAACTTCACCCTACTTCCAGTTTCTCTGCTTTGTGATTGTAAAAAAATAAAATAAAATAAAATGACACTATCCCTCAGCTTCCTGATGGACTCTTACTCCTCCAGAACCA
>NW_022196904.1:73282897-73308205 GCF_008632895.1 Mastomys coucha
CAAAATAACAACAATAACAACAACAATGACAAAAATAACCAATCAACCACCACCAACAAAATCCCCTCTTTTATAAGTTGTTTTGGACATTGTGTTTTATTAACAAAGTGTAGTTAATACATTTATCATATATCTGTCTACCAATCTACCTATCTTTCATCTATCTATCTATCTATCTATCTACCTATCTATCATCTATCTATCTATCTATCTATCTATCTATCTATCATCTATCTATCACCTATCTATCTATGATCATCTATCTATCTACCTATCTTTCATCTATCTATCTATCTATCTGTCATCTATCACCTATCTATCTACGATCATCTATCTATCTATTATCTATCATCTATCACCTATCTATCTATGATCATCTATCTATCTACCTATCTTTCATCTATCTATCTATCTATCATCTATCTATCACCTATCTATCTACGATCATCTATCTATCTATTATCTATCATCTATCTATCACCTATCTATCTACGATCATCTATCTATCTATCTGACTCATAACCTTTTGGTAAGTTATCTAAATACACCTACAAATGGCATAGTTGCAAAATGGATTATACAACATTGGGTGCATTGTGTTAAGAGAATATAAATACATCCATGACTTTAGATGAATGCAGAAGCTTTTCTGTCTGAGTCTGCTCCAGATTCTGTAAAGATTTCTTTATCTACACCAAGTTATGTAGATTTATCTGGATTTTTTAGAACAAAAATCAGGGAACAGTCTCAGCCTAGTACACCATAAGTGCATGAGTGTATGTTTAGTGTTTTAAGAACATTGCTATGTTGGTAATTATAACAGGCTGTACATAAATACATACTATATTGATAAGAGTATGCATATCAGTTAACATCCACAACTTACATAATTACCCATCACATATGGTATTATGTAAAGTACTAGCTTCTGCTCCTTCATGATGACATGAACAAATCTATGTGACACTGTAGTGTAAAATGATGTAAATGGAGTTTCCATATGCATCTGACATGATGTCTAAATACATGACACTATGCAGAGTTATTATACAGGAGTCTGGATATGAACTTGCTTAGAATTACACATTTATTTCATATCTTACTTAGAATTATGGAAATGTGCTTTTGTATCTAGTGAAGAATTAGGTAAATGTGGTTGTACAGGAATAAGATCTTCTGTCTCTGAAATATAAGTGTATGAGGGCACTGACAGGGGATGTAGTTATCATGTCTGTCATTTTCCTCCCTGGAAGTCTGGGGGCCTAAGAGATGGGTTTCTTAGTCAAAGTCAACAAAAATGCACCTATATTTTATCCTACATCCACATAATATAGTAATATAATATTATAATAATATATATCAATTGTATAATATGTAATATAGTATAATATAATATATACATATATATGCATGTAAAAGTGTTTAGTGTTGATAGGTGTGTTTTAAAATTCTTTACTTTAAATATAATTTTCATTGTTCATGTTGGACAAGCGCACCAACATTTTTCATTAAATGCAATATTTGCATGTAGCTTTGTCTTTTGCTTTACAGAATCCCTCTCCTGCCAGGTCCAGAGCGTTTTCTGTGTTTCTAGTAAGCTGAGAGTAGCAGCAGCTCTTTGAGGCTGACTCCTGAGGATCATTTTTGGCATTTGCTGAGATAATCACATTTCTCCTTGTATAATGTGTCCTCATTTGTAACCATTTTACTTGTCAACATGGTGCCTTGCTCCCACGTGCCTGCACACAGTAAGATGATCCCCGTGCTTCCTCTGCCTCATGCTCATAAGCAAAACATTCCATAACTTTTGCTTGTTGGGTCTCTTGGCCTCACTCCTATCTATGCCGTAAGCCTGTAAAGATGGACCTCTTGCTCTTTCCCCAATATATACTTCACAGTACTTCTGAAAGATATTTTCAATTGTTCACTGTTTTTTTTCCTGTTAAATAATGCTCTTTTCTCTCCTCTGTATCATTAGTAACTTGGCCTGGGTTTTGGCTGATTGCCTTTTGTATCTTTCTCTCTCAAATGAGGCAAGGATCTAGCTGGGGCTTTGATAATAAGCCTTCCCAAGATGCTATGCGCCACCTGTGAAGCCTGTTGTCCCACTTTGGAGATTTTGTTAGGTAGACTGATGATCCTCTTAGAACTGTCACCTGTCCCTCCTGTTAGCCCTTACCATCCATCTTTATCTGGTGCCTTCATGAGTGTGGCTACAAGGCCATCTTCCAATTGTGCTACAAGGCTACATTTACATCTACAGATTTACAAACATAAAACCACTTAAATTACTGCAATAACCTCCCCTTGCTGGTTATATACTACTTTGTTTTGTTGTTGTTTCGAGACAGGCTCTCTTACTCACACAGGCCTGGCTGGAAGCCATTGCAATCCCCTGCCTCAGCTTTTGGAGTACTTTGACTATAGGCTTAAGCTACCATGATTAAATTCACACAGACGCCATAGAATGTATTAGGACTATTCCCTCCCGCCAACATTCTAGAATCATATGTGTAAGCTTGGGCTGATGATCTTTTCTGACTGCGTTGGGGCTCATGTGATGAGCTGACAGTCCCTTTTTATATTTGTGATGCACTGGGAGGTACCAATCAGCCTTTCAATTTTTTTCTCACTTTTCATTTTCATAAATTTGAAATCTGTGTATGTAATCTAGGTTTCAAATTTACTAGCATAAATTTCATCTTCTTAACTTTGAACATAACCATTTATTCTTAATATTTTCTATTTGAACTCTGTTTTCTTGAGTTTTACACCCCAGATTTCTGTCAGATTTGTTGGATTTCTAAATAATCTACTTTCAGCTTTGGTAGTGATTTTTTATTTAATTAAATTCACATTGTATTTATCCAACTGTCTGGCCATTACATTTCCTTAATTTTTATCCTTTCTTATCAAAAAAATGTAATGTTTTGGTTTGAAAAATTGTCATAATGTTTTCATGTTATTGTTCATGGCTGCTATGCAGATATTGTATGTTTTAGTGATATTTTTATGTTTTTCTTGAGATGTAGTTTATCTCCTCCCCCAACTCCTACCACTGTTCTTGGGAGTGGAGCCCTCTCTGTCCTGTGGTCCACGCACTGGATGTCTGTCTCATCATTATAGAAAACTCCTCTACTTCCAGCAGCTATCTAATGCCAACAGCTCCTCAGCTAGGACTGAGATTTTATGTTGTGCCTCCCCCAAACCCCTGGCTCCCTCCATGCTCCACTCCGAGGTTTCCTCTCACTTAAACTTGCACACAGGTCTGTGTGTTCTGTCCCAGTCACTGTGAATTCAGATGTACAACTGTCTTGTTGGGTCCAGAAAATGTCTTTTGCTTGGAATTATTCACCACCTTGGATCTTGCAGTCTTTTGCCATCTTCTGGGAAGCTCCTTGCTTTTTGGGTGCAGGGGTGTGAAGTGTATCTCCCATTTAGGTCTGGAGACTCCACAGTCTCTTATGATGGAGAGAGGGCTCAGAAGGAGTACATGCTTCTCTTGCTGTATTGTTTGTTTGTTTGACTGGTTTATTTTTTTCCAGACGGGTTTTCTTTCTATAGCCCTTGCTGTACTGGAACTCTCTGTAGACCAGGCTGGCCTTAAACTCATAGAGATCTTCCAGTCTCTGCCCCTGAGTGCTGAGATTAAAGGCCTGTGCCAGTAAGCTTGGCTCTACATAGTTTTTAAAGTTAACATTCATTTCTTTAATTTTCTCCTTTCTGTTTCTTTCTCTTCTTTAATTCAAGAGTCCTTAGGATGAATTTAAATTAGTCCTTAGGATGTTTTAAATTTTACCAATATTATGGAGATGTGGTACTTTATCTGCTCTGACTTCTAAAATGTATCAGGTGAAGATCAGCAACAGGTATAGACAGCAGCAGCCATGTATATTTTGTCAAAACATCCTTTGCAACCCCAAAATGCATCAACTTTTATATAGGTCCTCACTGATTAACGAAAATATACTTTGACTTCTTCTGTGTCTTCGAATTTTCTATTTGTATGAAAGGAAGATGTGTTTCTATCCTCATTAACATGGAGAATCTGCTGTGTTCTCCTAAAGTATTATAGGCTTAGCTTTCCATTTCTGAAACTATGTTCCCTGGCACACCTATATTAAGAACTATCTTCTTGTGTGTTAGAACTTTTATTACTGGGTAGGGAATCTTTTTGTGTAAAATCTATGCTGTCTGATTAATGTTGTCATGTCTGTGAAATTATGTCTGCTCTCCTTTGGTTGTTAGGATCTGGCATGCCATTTTTATCCTTTTATTTCTACGTTGGCTGAGTCTGTCTCTTTGGGGTATACTGTTTGCAAACATCTTACAGTCAAATTTTATTGTATCCATTCCGATCTATCTTTGCCTTTTAAATGAGTTTAGCACATTTGCATTTATCATTGCTATTCTATGTTGATATGTTTACTGTTTCTTCTATGTTGCTCTTTTTCATCCTTTATTTTATTATTCTCCCAACTTGTGCTTTTATTTTCTGATTCCATTTTCTCAACCTGAATGAGCTAGCTGTTATTTATCTTATTTTTATTTTAGACAGCCATCCTTATGAATATACTATGAATAATTAATGAAGTCTAAAATTCATCTCAATGTATAAGATTTCTAATTTGACAACAATACTTCATTGCCATTTCTTAGTATGGTCCTAAGTCATTACATGATGCTAAATGACCTCAAAACTTTCTGTCTTAAAGCCTTCAGTCTATTTCTTTCTCATTTTGCAGATTTGTCACAATCTGCAGCTGCTGCGGGGAAGTCTCTCATATCCTTTCACTTCCTTTAATGAGACAACATTTTACTATAGACACTATTATCAAGGAAGAGAAGAGATAATTCTTGCTAATACGCATGAGAGGGTTAAACATTCTATTCAAAAGAAGCCGGTATTGCCTGTATCCACATTTTATGTGCCCAAGGAATTTCAATGGAATCCAGCTTTCCCACAAAGAGGATCTGCAGATATCCCCCCAAACCTCTCCCAGGCTACTCGCTCATTACCCCTCCTCCAGAAGAGACTGTGCCAGACTTCACACAGCTAGTGCATGGGGCTTAACGTTCAGGACCTTCTACTGTATCTTTTCCCTCTCAAGATTCCTAGCCATCTAGAGTTCTGTAAGATCAAAGCACACTACAAACATCTACATTCAGAAAGAGTTTGACTCATGGCAATACCACAGCAAATCTGAAAGTATAGAACACATAACTAAGGAACTCTCTTCTTCGGGGTTAGAGAATATTTCTTCTTTGTTCTAGATTCATAGCTGTTGAAGTCTCTTCTTTGACTTCTGGAAGGTCCTTGCTTTCTCGTAATTCTTCTCCAACTCCATTGAAGACATTATTAAAGACTATTCCCCCAGCTAGGCATCATGATGCATGCTTGCCATTGTAGTATGTTGGGAGCTAAAGAAAGATTGTCATAGTTTTGATGCCAACTTGTATGAGAATAGAGAGATTCTATCAAAGGAAAACAAAGTTTAACAGTCAAAAAACCAAAATGAAACAAAAAAGAATGTGACCTCCTGTCTTAGTTAGGGTTTCTATTGCTGTAGAGACACCCACCATGAGCAAGGCAACTTTTATAAAGGACATTTAATGGGGCTGCCTTACAATTTCTGAGGTTCACTCCATTATCATCATGGCAGGAAGCATGGCAGCATCCAGGTAGGCATGGTACTGGAGGAGCTGAGAGTTCTACATCTTGTTCTGAAGGCAAACAGAGAAGACTGATTTCCAGGCAGCCAGGAAGACGGTCTCAAAGCCCAACTCCACAGTGACACACTTCCTCCAACAAGGGCACACTTCTTTTTTTTTTTTTTTTTTTTTTTTTTTTTTTTTTTTTTTTTTTTTTTTTTTTGGTTTTTCTGAGACAGGGTTTCTCTGTATAGCTCTGGCTGTCCTGGAACTCACTCTGTAGACCAGGCTGGCCTCGAACTCAGAAATTCACCTGTCTCTGCCTCCCAAGTGCTGGGATTAAAGCGTGTACCACCACCACCCGAAGGGCACACCTCTTAATAGTGCCATTCCCTGGGCCAATCATATTCAAACACATGAGTGAGTGGGGACCAAACCTGTTCAAACTTTTATACCTCCCTGGAAGCCAAGAATCTTTCTCAAGCTTGTTTTCTCGTCATAGTCTGTGAGTGAAGAGTTTATTCAGTTTTGCTCATTCAGAACTTTTAGTTAGAGCTGATGGTCCAGAGACCATGCCACTCACAAAAACATTTTGCTTTTACCTTTTTATCTGCTCTTTATTGTCCTCATGTGCAAAGAACGATGCTCCAAGTAATTTTTGAGGCATGAATATCTGCAGCCCAGTGGACCTTTGTGGAAGAACCATGTCTATAAGCTTTCCTCAGCAAGTCCTTATGCCCAACCTTCTCTATTCACCAGGATTACCTCATTCATAGGTTTTAAACTCAAAGTTGTCAGATGTAAAATATTATGATTTTATTCTGAAGCCCAACTTGGAAGACCCTCCTCTAGAAAAAAATTGAGTATAAGAAAAATAGATAATGGGATTCCCTGTGTTGTTCTTCTTCTTCCCAATTTTTTAGTATTTTGCCATATTAATATCTTCTCTTTTTTATACTTTTGTGATTCTTTCTGTTTTACTTAAGACACACCCTCCCAAATATGTTGATATTATTGATTAAGAGCAAGGTACAAGTGATGTTAAATATTACACACATGGACTAAAGGCGCTTTCCTATAACCAAGTTAGAACAATCCAGTTCCAACATTGTAATTTAGCTATATCAGTCTGACCTGTTATATAGTTCATATTCATATTTGTTCAGTTATCCCAACAGAACTGTGGGAACACGGACTGCATTTAATTGTTAGTGTCCTTGTCTTTCAGGATTTGGCAATTTTTCAGAGTACTGGTCACCTGTTTTGTTGAATATCCATCAATCAGGTTTTGTCTGGTGTTTTTAACATTCTAACAGCAATGTTGCCTAAATGAGTTTGGGTCTTTCCAGCAGCACATGGAAGGGTGCTAAGAATGTTCATTGCTACTGAAAAGAGCTTAATATTAATTAGCCTTTTGTTATTCAAAAGATTAGCAACGGGTACCAGATGCACCTCTCAGTTTATAGTCCTGTAATTCCTAGAGTCCTGTTTCTTTCACTTCTGCAAGCTGGCACCTCTTTTATGAGTGCACCTCTTTATTCTGGTGCCTTGTATGTAGCCAGTAACAACTAAGATTTCCTATTAGCACCTGCTTGTCATTATCTTTATGTAAAGCCATCAGTTTCCTTGCCTCATCATCTGCTTTCCAGGTTACTAGGGAAACAGTTTGACCAGATGCTTCACTACTGTATAATAGGCATACCATTTTTCTCAGCTTCAACCCATTATATGCCATTTGCCTGGCCCTGAAGCTGATGACATATGTCATGGGTTCCACTGCACAGGTGTCACTTAGTTCTGGGCATTTCTATCTGTATCCTTCACTTTAGGTGGGATATGCTGTGGTGTGAAAAGAAAAGATTACTAGATGTTTCATATACACATTTTAAAATTAGTACAATTCAAAGACTATAGAAGTCATGAGCGGATGTAATATACTTTTTGAAAACAATTGGTCTGTCAACCTATTAAACAATTTTATCAGTCAGAATTCAACCTATAAGAAATATTTGAACATATGCATGGAGTGTAAATACAAAATTATTAATTTAGCATAGTTAAGGATGGTGGAAATCTGGACAATACTTCAGGGAGATGTTAAATGAAGGTGCAATCATATGGCTGATATTGTTACAGACATTAAACATAATACTGCATTTCTGTGTGCTCTACATCAATAGCATCTATACACCTCATGTTCATCAGAAGTGTCAAAAAGCAATGGAAGTATACAAATCTTTAAGATAATGCCCTTTCTATAAAAACAAGAACAAATCACATGCATTTCAACACAGATACAGAAAATGTAAATGTAATATAATCTGGGAGACTATGTAACAGGTTGCTAAACTGCGTTTATTTCTAAAGAGAGATATGAAAAGTGGGGACAGAAGGTTGTCAAAGGAGACACAAATATTTAAGATTTGACTCTTGTTTCAACATTTGGTAACCCATATTTTGTTTTATTGATTAGATTCACACACAGAATAAGTTACACAACGTGTCAGAGAAGTCCATACTTACTTGTAAAAGCAACAAGAAGTTTAAGGTGACAGAGAATGTGGAAGAAGCAGAGTGTTTTTGATTACTGCCATCATATAGAAAATAAACATCAGTTCATCTTCCAATGATTGCTGCAGATGAAATAGGATACTGTGGGATATAATTAATTTCACAATGGTGGCATTATAAAATGAAAAGATAATTAATCTAGATGTGTTTTTATATAGAAGTGTCTTAGACAGCCCTGACTTCTTATATAAATTGACTGACCCTAGAAACCACATATATGTTGAAGTATATACTTGTACTGTTGAGGATTGGTGTCTGCACAAGCTCCCAGAGGCATCGAGGTCTACCCTGGCACCAAGCTGCCCAAAGCATCCATGAGAGCACAGTATCTGCCACAACTGACTCAATCAGCCTTGGCAAGAAGAGTGCTGTCTCAGAACTTTTTGTTCAAGTGCTCAGTTTTCTGAGAAGACTGAAGTCCTAGGTTTTAAATATTTTGTGCCATCTTTTACCAAGCAAGCACACATACTCTATGCTACTTCTAAAAGTCAAAGTCAAAGTCAAAGTCAAAGTCAAAGTCAAAGGAAGTCACCTGGCCATGTGTGGGATGCATGAGCCTCTTGTTCATGATTAAAATCAAGGTATTATCAGAAAGATGCTGTAGACTAGTTGTGTTTATTACAGTGAGACACTTTCACCTATTGGAGAAATATTATACATAGATTTTGAAAAAAATTGTTTTTCACACCTTGGGCTAAGTTACATAACGGTCTGTAATGCCATTCTGAACTTGACAATAAACAAATATAACCCCAGAATTAACATAGTTTTAGGACATTTTGTGTTCATTGTGTTCAATCAGATGCTAAGACGGGGATTTTAGTGCAAGTACTTATCTGGGATTTAAGATAAGGGGCATGAAGGTGTCAGAAAGGAAGATGACTCTAAAGAATAGATTGAAAATAAGCTCAAATTATTGAAAATAAGCCCACTTCCCTACCTCTTGAATCCTGGCAAGTGTGGCTTGCTTTAAGTCAATGAACTGTAGTAATATCTTAGTATATATTTGATAAAACCAGCTTAGGGGAGAAAAGGTTTATTTTGCCTTATAGTCCCATGGAAATACAGTCTGTTATGATGGGAGAGAGATGCTAGCAGGCAGGGAAAGCACAACAGCAGGAGCAGAAGACTGGTTGGTCACATTGCATCAACACTCATGTCGCATAATTAACAGAAAGTGGAACTTGGCTATATAGCCTCAATCCTTATCCTCCTGACCCGTCTTCTCCAGCAAGTCTCCATCTTCTAAAGAGTCTACATCCTTCCCAAGTAGTGTCACCTGCTAGAGGATCCAGAGTTCAAACACAGGCAGCTGTAATGGGTATTTCAGGTTCAAAGTGCTAAGGCAATTGTGGTGGTTTGAATAAGAATGGCTCCATAGCCTTATACATTTGAATATTTGGATCCCAGTTGATGGATGATTTAGGAAGGATTAAGAGGTATGGCCTCGGAAGAGGTGTATCACTGGGAGTGAGCTTTGTGCTTTCAAAATCCCACACCAGGCCCAATTTTGCTAACTCTGCCTCTGCTTTTGGTTGTTCTCAACCAAAATGTAAATAAGCAAGATCTAAGTCCTCACCTATTCCTCCAGACCATTCCTGCCTTGCTCCTACCATGCTCCCCACCATGGTGGAAATGGACTAACACTTTGAAACTATTAGCAAGACACCAATCAAATACTTGCTTTAACGAGTTACCTTAATCATGGTGTATCTTAGGATCGATAGAACTAAGACAGCAATGGTTCTGGGTCTACCTGGCTAGAGATCTTGTGATTTAAACCCTTGTCATCCTGAAAGTGTTTGCAGAGCATTGTGGAAAGGAGCTTCTTCTAGGGGGAGGGTTACAGAACATAGATGAGTCATTCTAGCTGGAGGTACCCATGGAAACCTGCTGCCACATGATCCTCCAACTGACTGTAACCAAATGACTAACCCCAGATGGAAACAGAAGAAATGCCCTGCTCAGCTAAGCCAAAATTGCTAGCCCACAGAACACAGGCAAATAAAGTAATCATGCCCTCAATGCTGACAGCAGATGGCATGAGTTTCCTACCCAGGAAAACTGTAAAAGAGTAGAAAGCACATGCCTTAAATTAATCTCACCAAAGGATGAGGAAAGTTGGGTGCTGGCTCACCAGCTCCTGAGGATCAGTCATGGAGAGCAGTCTCTGATGTGAATTCTCTAGCTCTACCAGATTGCTGCATTACAAGCTAACCATCCTCGCAATGTCCTAGAAAGACATCCACAACCCAAATATTCAGGCCCTGATAGGTGACAACCAACCAGAACACACTGAAAGGTTTAAAGGACAAGAGCTGAACATGAAGAGTAAATGTTACTAGTTATTCACTGAATAGCTATTACAAAAGTGAGGCTCTAGTATGGGAAAGCCAAATGGATTGATAAATGATAGGTAATAGATAGATAGATAGATGATAGATAATCTTTTTATCAATAATTTTTATCACTTTACATCCCAATTGCAGCCACCCTCCTCTCATCCCAGTCCCACCCTTACAAATACCTCTCCCCATTACTATCTCCTTTTCTCCTCAGAGAATGGGAGCCCCCCTCAGGTACCACCCCACCCTGGAACATCTAGTCCTAGGGCTAAGCACATACTCTCCCACTGAGGGCCAACCAGGCAATCCAGGGAGATCTAGCGAGAACTTCAAGTACTATTTTGACTAGATATGGAAAGAATGACCAGTCCTGGCCCTGATTTTAGTGGAATTGCCTTACATTTCTCTGTGTTTAATCTGATGTTGGTAATTGGTTTGCTGTATATTGTCTTTATTATGTTTATCTATACACTTTGTATCCCTGGTCTGTCCAAGGCTTTTAAGATGAAAGTTATTGGATTTGTTAAAGATCTTTCAAGCCAATAGTCCCTCAGGGGAGCCCCTCCCCGAATTTTGTTGCTCTTTGAATAAGCACAGGTGTGGGGGTTTGACCAGTAAGTATTTTTAACTCTTGTAATTGCCACAGTCTGTGCTAAGAGTGTACTTAGTTTTCTAAGCTTCTAAACTATCTTGCATAGCAGCTCTCTACCAGTTGCATTTGTACTGCTAAGGAATGATGGTTTTTATTTTCCACATCTTGGTCAACACGTGCTGTTTTCTGCTTTATGGATCTTGGCCATTCTGATAGGTGTACAGTTTTGTTGTATTGCTACTCATTCCCTCCTCTCTCTGTGTGTATGTATGTACACATGCGTTTATATGTGCATATGGATGTGAAAGGCTACATGTGGAAGCCAGAGATCACTCTTGGCTTTCTTACTCTATCACTCTCCACCTTGTTTGGAGACAGGGTCTCTCAGTCAGCCTGAAGCTCACCCATTTAGCTAGATTGGTTGGCTGAGAAGCTCCAGAGATCCTTCCATTTTCGCTTCCACAGCCCTGGGACTGTAGGGATGCACCACTGTATTTGGATTTTTCACATGACTTCTTAGGGATTGAATTGAGATCCTTGTGCTTACAAGTACTTTATAGGCTGAGCTGTCTCCCCACCTTCTTCTCAATTTTCTATATTTTCTTTCCCTTACATTTTTTTTTGCTTAATACTCCCTTTTCTCCTTTTCTTTTGCAGATCTGTCTTTTATGCCTACCTTGATGCTGTTCTCTTTGGCATTTAGTCTCAGAGGTATTCCTAAGTGGGATATAACTGACTAGCAAGAAATAAGAACAACCAGAATTTTTAAGCTGGAGAATACCCTGATAGTAGCAAATATATCTCCAATTTTCCCATGGTGTACCTTGCATAAGTCACACAGTGCATTGCCTATGAATGGTTGGTCAATATTCACACATCAAATTGACTTTTTATGTAGAAAATAAAATGCTTTAAAGTATTAATGATTGAACAAAGCCTGGGGTTTCTTCTTATGTTGTGGCACCAGGGGGCACATTCATGTATTTCACATTACTGAGTCTTCCTTTCACATGATTCACTTACTTAGACATTCCATCATGTAAATGAGCTCAGGGGGTGTGAAACGTGTTTCCTCTGCATGTGTCGGGTTGCAAATCCTCACACAGGCATTGATCTGCTTGTGTGTGTGACATCTCACCTTGAGGGAACATCTCAACTCACATCTATGACAATTGACCTCTCTCTTCTTTAAAGGTGAGGTTAGAAGAGGGGCAGAGCTAAGCCCTCCATCCTTTTAAACAGTGTCTTTCCACTCCAATACTATTTTAGTGATGCATTTTTCTCGGCACTGGACGCTATTTTTATAAAGATGGAACAACCTTCTTCCTACATGAACCACAGTTCTTGCCAGACCACAAGGGTGAACTCTTATCTGAAAGCAATAACCACATATTGTGATGGACTGAACCACTTGCCTCATGTAATCCAATGCAGAGAGACACGTTTATACCTCTCTCATTACCAAATACGTTACTTATCACTGAAGAGCAATGCCTTCTCACACTGTAAAAAGACCTAAAAATATTGAAAGATGCAGTGCCATATTTAGAAAGACTAACCCACCCCCTTAGTAGAAGATCTTCAGTTTCCTCACCAAACTGAAGTCGCAATGTCCTGCTAAGCACTGAGAAAGAAGACTTGTAGTTTTGGAAATGTGTTTATTTTTAATAAAACATAAATTCACTCAAACACATTCAATAAGGTGTTCATAGATTTAGACAATATGTCATGCTAAGATCTTGAAAATAAGTTTGTTGTAAAGGAAACAAAGCAGGGGCCCATTCACCCCCTTAGCACACAATCTTGGTTCATTCAACACCTGAAATTTCTGATATTTCATGCATTCTTCTTAGAGTTTAGAATTTACTCTTCACAGGATTTTTTTAAAATGTAAAGCAGTTTGGATATTTTTTTAAAAAAAAATCAATATTTCATTTATGATTCATGTTTTGCTAAAGTGAATAGTGTAATTCCTTAATGGATGGAAATGGATCATGGCAAGAAGGTCAGAAAGCAATCACTGTCATTAATAATATACATCCTACAAGGTAATCGGCAGACACTGAGTGGGTGGCTCTAGAATATTCCTGCAGTGGTTTTGGTATACAGGATGGATTCAAAAATAGCAGCTGGTTTTAAGAACACCATGTGTCAGAGAAGCATACATATTTGTGTGAATATTATTAAGCCTTTGCCTTTAGCAAATAGTTTTTTTTATATTCAAAAGCAGTAGGCAGTTAATTATAGAGTAACATGTGATTAGAGAAATCAGGAAGAGCAAATGGGCTGGATTCCCCAGTTGCAGGGAAGTTGGGGGAATGGTATTCTGTGCTGCATGGTCCACTGTTATGTTTTCTATTTAGAGTTCATGCTCTTGAATGTTTTCTGACAGTGCCTCAAGTCAAACTTGAGAAGCATTTCCCTGATGAACAGAGCTGATATGAGAAGTCTCCTCTTGTGCTTAACACTTTCCTGTGACTGTGATAAAATATCATGACCAAGGCAATTTATAGAATAAGGGTTTTATTTTGGCTTATGTTTGCAAAGGGTTAGAGTCCATAGTGGCAGGAAGAGCATGGATGCAGAATCAGGAAGCTGAGCGCTCACATCTTTACCCACAGGCATGAAACAGAGAGCAAACTTCAAGAAGGCAGGGCTGTTTAATTTAAAGCTCACTTCCAGTGACATACTTCCTTCAACAAGCCTGTACCAACTAAATGTCCCCAAACAATGCAACTGACACAAGCTGAAGTAGTCTTAGAAAAAGGGACCTCAGTTGAGAAACTAACCCCACTAAATTGTCCTGTGGGCAAGACTGTGGTGCATTTTCTTGACTGATGACTGATGTGGAGGGTACAGCACACTGTGGGTGATGCCATGCCTGGGCTGGTGGTCCTGGGTGTTATAAGAAGGCAAGCTGAGTAAACTACTAAACAGCACTCCCCTATGGCCTTTGCATCTGCTCCTGCCTCCAGGACCTCTCTTGGAATTTCTTGGATGGTGGACTGACTATAAGCTGTAAGATGAAGTAAACCCAAGTTGCTTTTGATCATGATGTTTTATCTCAGCAATACCAACCCTAACTAAGATGGATGGTTGGTGAATGTTCATTTATCAGAGGAGACTGAGACCAAGAATGTAGTAATGGTTGACTTAGGGCCTTAAAATTCATAAGGACTGACTTAGAGGCCACTCTGATGTCTTTTGATCCAAAGCTACATCCTCTCCTATCCATTGATAAAGAAACACAGATTAAGAGGTTAAGGCATATGATAGGATTCTGTTGTCACCCGTTGTGTTTTATTTTAAGTTTTCACTTATTTTAATTGTTCCCACTTTCCCTGGTGATAAGTCTAAAGCCACATTATGCTATAGGATGATAATCCAGCAATTTCTTGCTTCGAGCCTGATACTGACCAGGGTGAAGGTATTTCCACTGTTGTAACTGTCAGATGCTCTAAGTCAGGGTTATGATCTGGAGAACAGGAGCAAGGTGTTCCCTTATTCCACTCCCTTGGCTCAGATGGCATAAGTGTACATAAGTCTTTATATTTGAAAAATTCTTTACCTATGACATGTCCTCTGTGTTCTTGAAAGCATCTCTAGATCACTTACAATGCTAAGCACTTTATAATGCTATGTAAATAGTTGTTACAGTGCCTTGCTTATGGAGTAATGACAAGAAATAAAGTCTGAATATTTTTAGTACAGTTGTAACTATTTTTATCAAATAGCTTTTACAGTGTGGTTGGTTGACTCTGTGGAGATGGAGCCTGAAAATACAGAACACCGACAATATAACACAAGAATGTATACATATAAATTTATACATACAAGTACTATTATTACATATATGCGTGCAAGGATTGCATGCTCATATAATTTTTTCACGGTCCTTCCCAAAACTTCTTTTTTCTTGTAATAAATTGTGCAGAAGTTAGTTTGATATTTGAACCAGTGCTTTATAGAGATTAATATCATTACATATATTCACATGGTATAATCACCATTATTATGCCTCTCCAAAACATTTCTTTATCTCATACTGAGACCTTGTACCTTTTAAAAAATAACACCCCATGCTAGTAACCTCCATTCTCTAGCCTTCTCTAGCCTGTTCTCTATGAGCTTGACCACTGTAGGAAATAAATGTGAATGGGATTATGAAATACAATTCATTTTGTACCTTATGTATTTCTCTTAACATGATGTTTTCATAATTCATGCACATATCACATTATTGCTGTTTTTTTGCCTTTCTGAGTCTAATTTATTTCACATAACACAGTAATCTTCATTTCTACCCATTTTCCTGCAATGACATAGTTTCATTTTTTTACAGTGAATAATATTCCATCATGTATATCCACCAATTATCTTTATCTATGCATCTGTTTATCAGAGCTAGACTAATTCCACATCTTGTTTATTGTAAACCTTGCATTGATAAGCATGGGTACAAGGCAAATGAATACAGGAGAGATCTGACCTTACCCAAATTCTTACTAAATTAGTATATTAAAAAAAAAATCAATGAGCAAAGAGAACCTTCACCCTTCCACTCCACCAAGTCGTCTAAATTCAGTCACTTGCATAGGTACTGTGGTATTGGACAATGTGAAAAGGTGACCCATGGCTCATTATAATACCAGAAGATTCCAATCTGAAGTCTTAAGACACTAATGAGCAATGTGATATATGAAGTTATGTGTAGAATTTCCTATAGTAGATACAGTATCTGTAGAAACACCAGACCAAGCAAGTCAGCTAACAGTTCATGTTATGTAGCCACAAGCACACAGTGAAATGGTATAAGAACTCTAATTCTTTGTACAGGACTCCCTAGAGTCCTGTACAAAGGACTCTGTGCCCCTCCTTCCTCATTCTTGAAATGTTGCCACTTCACTCTCTTTATTAAAATAAAACTATTTGTATGTGTATGTGTGTGTGTGCATGTGTATGTATTGTGTGTGTGATATGTGTATATGCATTATGCATGTGAATATGTTGATATGTTTGATTGGGGATGATGTATGCCACAGTTTGTGAATTGAAGTAAGACCTTGGGGTGTTGGTCCATGCCATCTATCTTGTGTGAAGAGGCATTGTTGCTATCTATTTTATTTGCAGGATGGTTGTCCTGTGAGCTTCTATGGATATTTCTCTCTCTGCCTCCCATCTTTCTATAATGGGAGCATAAGCAGTGGGATTGCAAATGTGTGTTACCATGTCTGCTGTGTGTGGATTCTGGGGATTCCTCCAGGTCCTTATAGTTACATGACAAGTTCTTTACCCACTGTACCACCTCCCTGTACTTGAAAGTTTATTATCTCTTAATGAACCATGGGCTGCTTCTGTTGTAATGGTGCATTTTTGTTCAATTTCTTGTATGAGGACAGAGGAATGCAGAGTCTCTCTAGAGATGCTCTCTGGACCCTGAGATTAGTTTATATATGAACAAGTTTCTCTGTGGTATTCTGGCCTATATTTCTTTTGGAATATTTATGAGAATTCTATAGCTGGGTCATATGGCTACTCTTAATCTAGATTACTCTTAATCTACATTTGTGTATGTGCATGTGCCTGTGAAATGCAGATGAGAACTTTGGGAGCCATACTTCAGTCATACTCACAAACACAGGTCTCACTGTATTACTCAAGCTGGCCTGCAACTCACAAAGATCTTCCTGCAAGTGTCTCCTGGGTGTTGGGATTAAAGGTATGCATCATGAAGAATTTTATTTTTAAAGCCTGAAAAATATTTCATTTCATAGATAATATACAGAATATATAAAATATTTAAATATATATATGTGTGTGTATAAATATATAGTAAAAATAAATGAGCATGAGTTCATCCACTCATTTTTTTGTTTTGTTTTGTTTGTTTGTTTCCTTTTTAAAAATATTTTTGGTTTATTTGAGACAGGGTTTTTCTGTAGCTCCAGATGTTCTGGAACTCACTCTGTAGACTTAGGCTGGCCTCGTACTCAGAAATCCAGCTGTCTCTGCCTCCCAAGTGCTGAGATTAAAGGCGTGTGCCACTACTGCTCGGCTGCATCCACTCATTTGTCAATGGACATTTTGTTTCTATTTTGTGATGTTATAAGTGATGTCATTATGAACACTGATGAACACCATGTATCCAAGTTACCACTTTCAAGTATTTCCTGTATGCATGTAGCACTGGAAGTACAGGATCATGTCATTCTTTATTTAAACTTTTGAGTAGCTATCATAATGGTTTCCTTGTTGGCTACGGAATTTACTTCCTGACCAGCATTTTAAATCTAAGTGTATCTCTGCAAATTAACTACACTGAGAACTTTTACTATCTTTTACATGCATATAGATTGCCTGAGCCCTTTGAAAAAGGGTTACTAATTGAGCATAGAGTTCTCTCTTTTTCTTTTCAGATTGGTTGCCAGCAAGTACCAGCTTTTCTTCCATTTCTTGGAGCTAATGCTGGGGTTATATTGTGGATGGTGACACCTGGGCTCTTTTAAACATGGGTCTTAAGCATTTGATTGCATTTCTTCACACTTATGAATCAAACTTTCACTTCTAGGCCAGCTCAAGCCTGGAGAGACTGACAGGTCTTACAGGAAGTAGCATTTGTATTTTTTGATCCTGCTTGTGGAATTAGGCTCCTTCTTTGCAATACTACTAGGCAAAGAAGTAAGTTATTTTCTAACATGTGACCAGTGCGTTCTCACCACTGCTCTTAGTTGTCACATGCTACTGTGTTTTTACTAAGTCCAAAGGGTTCAATGCTCACTAAAGTTGTTTAATATTTAACTGACAAGACTGCCTTTCCACACGTCCGGAGTCTGCAGACCTGAGTGTTCTTATGGACAACATTCTTATATCATATTTAGAAATAAAATTACATAACAATAAAATGCTTCCCAATGTCAGATCTTGAAATGTTCTCTCAATTACATAAGCTTCTCCCCAGAATTATTTACCTTTTCATGTGCTGTTAAAAGCTTTTTATTTTGAAGGAGCATTTGAAAGGAGCGTGTGTTTCATAACACCTGCCAGCAAATGCACTGAATGTCATGTATTGTCACATTCAGATATTGATCATTTTTCGGTCATTTAGCTATCTAAAATAAATGTTTATGCATTTTTAATTTTGAAAATTTTGTAAGTATATTTCTAAAATGCAATCAAAGAATTACTTTTCAGGTACAATATGTATGCAGTACACATATATACACACAGATTCAGATCTTGTAATATACATGTAAATGGCTATATGCATAAGCTAACTGCTCCTACTTACATAGACAAATATATTGTGTGAACACACAAATATCACACACAAAAGTATATACATAACATAAAATATAATTCTATACATGTAATCTTACAATCAGAAGTATATAATACAAAAACTGAACATGCTTTTTATATAAGTACCCCTAATACTTCATGTATGCATACATATTCCTTTAGATAATATTATAGATCTGCATATACATTTGCATAATCTTATACATAACATAATATTGTGATTAACTGGCTTGACACTCTGTACAGACCTTAAAACCCTATTATGACTAACATGATTAACAAATATGAACATAAGTCACACATCTAATCCCAAGGGATGAGCAAAGTGCCCTACTGAGCTTGCTCCTTATGGAATATCAGTTCTTGAAGCAGGATGCTTCGAATACAGGGTTATCATGAAGCAACCTCAGGGGGCCAAAAACTGTATTTAGATGCTAGGCTAATGGTGAATTGGGGTACTATTTTTTTCTACCCAACAATGGCTTGTCTGAAAACTTGTGTGGGAGTTCAGTATTCTAACCCCTCACATACCTACTTTTATTCAACATGCATGTCCTACAGAGGCAGTGTTTTCAACATTTAAACTAAGACATTGATAAATACAGCCTAAGGAACCGATGGGTAGGGAGAAGGAATTGAGAAAGGAATCCAAATCCAGTGGACTCAAGGTGGGGCAACAATCAAATGGAGAGAGTAAGCTGGTGTCTGAAGTGTGATGTCTGACCTCACCAACCCTCTACACCCGGCAGCTCTGGATTTCATAGCTATCATTGTAATGCAGGCACCTCAGTCACTGTTGAAAAAAGAGGCTCCTTGAAATAGGATGTCTAAGGACCACATCACTGCTAAGTAGCAGAGACAGCGTTACACCCTCGCCGTCTCCATAGCAAACCTTCTTTACATCCCACTGTGCTAATTTCTCCAGCAAAACTGCCCTTTTATAAAAAAAAAATCCTATTAATCCACAAAACTGACAAACGTGCAAGAAATGGGTGGTAGGGATTAGCTCCCCTGAGTGGGGGTACACAACTCAGCCTTCCCTGAGACACTCCAAGCACATACAAAAATATCTTTTTATACAAGTCTAAAGTGCATGTCAGTCTTTAGGACTCCAGCCTGAGAAAATGATTCTGCAAACTTCACATCGAAAAGGGTTCATGGAAACCTTATTAAAAGTAATCATGCATTTGAAATAGTTTTGATTTGCAAAGCTAATTAAAAAGATTAGTAAACAGTGCTAGATTTTTGCTTTAGAATATAATATCACTAAAAAGTGTTTAGAAGAAATGTTTTGTAGTTATGCTATATTAAGGAAGAAAAATTATATATAGAATAATCACAACATTGTAAGTGTAAATATGTATATTTTATATGTGCCCATACATATATATATATATATATATATATATATATATATATATATATACACACACACACACACATTGGAAAGAAAAATGTTACAGTAATAACAGGATGATTTCTACTTTCTTAGTTTTAATTTGCTGTGTGATAAATGTAATAATGTCAGAATATTTAATAGTTAAAGAAAAAAATTGAGTCTAAAACAATGGTTCTCAACCTGTGGGTTGCTACCTCTTTGAAGGGGTTGAATGACCCTTTCGCAGGGGTCGCCTAAGACCATTGTAAAACACAGATATTTACATCATGATTCATAACAGTAGCAAAATTACATTTATGAAGTAGCAAGGAAAATAATCTTATGGTTGGGTTCACCACAACATGAGGAACTGTATTAAAGGGTCACAGCATTAGGAAGGTTGAGAACCATTGCTCTAGATGCAGAAAGTATAGAGAATTCTAGTGGGCCAAACAACTCAGGCTGGTACCCTGTTTCCCTCTCTGTCCTGTGGGCAGAAGATGCTCTCCTCACAGAGATTTAGGTCTGTGGGCCACAGAAGGGGCTTGAAAGAAATTCTAATTCCTCCTCTGCTTTCACTTTCTATTGGAGAAAATGTAGGCATGACTTAGGGTCCAGCCTATGTGGCACATTGTGCTTCTAAATAAGACTCATGGGACAACATGCTCCTGAAGTCAAGAACACTCAATTCTGAAGTAGCATGAGCAGCTGGTAGCTGACCTGTGCATGGGTCTCCACTCATCCATACACTCTCCACGTCTCCTTTAACGGGCTTCTTCTAGACTGGTGGTATGAGTGCTCACCATCCAATGCAAGGTAACAAATGTGCTAGCCAATTACAGTCGATAAGTTTCCACTATGTAAATGGTTGCTCACATGTAATGGTGCAGACACTGGTCCCTGAAACTGTCTCTGGAGTGGCTTATTGCTAAGCCCTTTACCTAGCCATGGGCGTTGCTGTCTTGTTATGGGAATGCCAGGTAAAGGATTGCAGCTTTCCAAAATCATTCATGAGAAGTTTGGTGTCTTTGGGCATGGTGATAGTAGAGAGGCATTTGAATCCCTCTAAACCAGGAGCAGATTTTAGGAACAAGTTGAGGGAAGCAGAATGAAAATACTCATCACTGGAAACTGAATCATTTGACTATCTTATTACTTAAGTTTCAACTCCTGATTCCCAGTCATCTCTGGAGGGTGTTTATTTAGGTAGAAAAACACATTTAAAAATCTGTCCACAATCACGCCATTCTTATATAAGCCCATATATGCGAAGTTTGCATATCTGGAGACACTCAAGCGTTCTGGCCCTTCCATAGGTCTCAATGCATGCACCTCAGGAGATGTGACCCACACCAGGAAAAGAGAGAGTAGGGGCAAGGGAGCCTACAAGAGGATGACTTGAAAATTCCTTCTCTTCACACCATAATCACTACATAAGAGATCAATTCAGAAAGTTATGGCCATTCTCATAACCACATAGCAAGCCTAACTCGTCAAGACTCTTTCTGTCACAACATTATTGTCATGACACAAACTCTAAGTCATAACCTATATGAATGGTAAACATTCATTCCTCCCTCAATTTATTAAAGAAATCCCAGATAACTCTAGGACATGATACCTGGAAATCTAACAGGTCTAAGTCTTCATTTTGTCCCAAGCAAACCCTAAGAAAAAGATGTTTGTGCCTGAGACATAAGGGATACTAGATAAGGACATGAAAGAACATAGAGAGATAAATTAAAATCTTTCCTCAAATTTCATATTGTTTCCAGATTTTTATGCAAGAATGTTCACTCTGGCCAGTATTTTAGGCAAACATATTCATAAGGATGTACTCTCATCAGATCATTGGATTGTACCCTCCTTCAGTGGTCTGTTCAAGACAGGTGGTTAGGGCCGGCATGTGAGTGTTAATCTGTGAAGAGCCAGATAGTAAACACTTGAGAGCCTGAGACTTAGTTATTTTCTCTAACTTTTATATCACTTTGGGGTTTGATATTTGTTTATAAGACACTTTAAAGATGTCAGACTTATTCTTCGTGCTTACAGCTGTATAAACCAATTATGGTTTGCCGACATGTAAAGTTAGACACTGTGGCCAGTGAAGCAGCTGAACTCCTGGCATGTTCACATCTGAGTATTTATGTGTTTCAGAATGTGGGGGGTGGGGTGGAGGTCATAACAGGACCTCTACCCACAACACTCAGTAATGAAGTATGCGGGATAGGAATGACACAGTCAGAAAAACTCGGGCCTAGACTGCTCAGCAGTTGAGGAGCAGAGTCAAGCCTGGAGTCACTCAGGACCTTCAGATCTCCTGTACAGGATGGCTACTATAAAGCTGCAGCCTACAGCATGTTGCTGGTAGCTTACTGTCCTAGGGGAGAGATAAAAACTATGCTTAGGGCATGAAAATAGTTCTCATATGTAAAGTGATATAAAAATAGCTCTCACCTCCAGGTTGTTTTGCAGCATAAATAGAATGATGAATATGAATTTGCTCATTATGAAGTGTAGCTCCAGTTATTATCCTGGAAGAGACCTGATTAAAATGACTAATTAGACAAGAACTTTTGGCAGAACCTTTCCTGGGGTAACAGTCTTGATGTGATGTATTTTAAGCATACTTACTTGATACATGTTTCTGCTTGTACTCACTTAGGCTCCATACTTTCCCAGAGCAAGAACAGGGCTGAATCCCTCCTCCAGCTGTAGCATTAAGCCCAGGGCCAACCACATAGCTGTGCTGGGTAAATATATATTTTAGATAAATAGCTTTACTTTAAAGGATTAAAGATTTGTGTGTTTGCTTGGCCTTTCCTTGGCATTTTTAAACCATGAAGGAATTTCAATTTAAAATGGCTGTCAGAATAGATACATGTTGAACATTCAGTAGGCCTGACAATAAAAGAGAAAATGCATGTAAACAGGTAAATCAGTCTTGTGTACAACAGAAAACAAATTCAGCTTCCTTTGGTGAAGAGTCTATATGGAGAGAGTGAAAGAACAGGGACCAAATTGAAAATGGAAACTATGAATGAAATGTTTATAGAGAGACAATTGTTGGAGAAAGACTTGGGCAGCTCTGGAGTGCTGCCATCCAGGCTGCAGATAAAAGAGCAAAGGGGATATCAGCAGGTACCTATTTGGGAAGCCACAGAGGGGCAGACTCCTCCCTGTTCTACCATCTTAGACCTAGCCACACACAACAGGATGCAGGCATCTATCTGACAAGCAAGACCACATACCACTGGTTCTCTGCATATGTAGGTTCCACATTGACAGAATCAACTAATTGAAGGGGAAAAATATTTATTACACCCTATCCAATATGATGTGACACCTACTTGTGTAGTATGTGTTGTGGGAATTAATAAAAAATGAATCCACCCTGCAAACTCCCTTTCCCGCTGTGCCACGTTCTTGTGCCGGTCCCGTCAAGCTCAACACTAACTTCAGGCAGGTTTTTGTTATTCTTTCTCAGCTATGCAACATCTCGCTCACATGCAACTCTTTGCACACCCCCACAAACATTCATCTAGCTAGCGCCTAGTACCTAGTAGCTAAATCATGACTCTTAAGTTATTCCTAAGGCTTTAATATCCAATCAAGTTTATATAATAAGAAGATCACAATTTACAAGATGCCAATACAATAATTTCAGAACCAAATAATAAAGACAATATTTTGACACAATTACTTTAACCTTGTAAAAATGTTAGCCTGGGTATAACCACGCAGCATCTGACTCGTCCTCATTGTCTGACTGCATGATAATAAACTATCTCCTCTTTCTCCTTACCTTTCTCCTCCAACTCTAGCTCCACCTCTCTATTCCTGTCAATCAACAGGCCTGTCACTGCCCTAATGTGATTGGACAGAGAATATGCTGCAGCAAGTATGCATATTATATTGGCTGTTAAAAGTAACACGGAGATGATGAACATGTTATATGTAAATACTCTGTGCCAATTTTTATAAAGGATTTGAACCTGAGCAGATTTGTTTATCTGCAAGGGAATCTGTGGAACCAATTCCCACTGATCCCAAGGGACATGTGTGTTGCCTACTTGGCCCTAGGAGGAATGGAAAGCCCTTGTACTCAAAGATACCAATGCTGAAAATATACCCCCACATATACAATACAGATAACAAGTAGTGCAAATATTTATTACTGAATGAATTGCATAAAGGTACACTTTAGGAAAAGAAAATTAATGTTTAGAAGAAACAAAGACATTTAGATCATAATAAACCAAATAATTCTAATGGATGTAAGGGCAAAACTCACTGACAGTAGTAATTTTTTCATAAAAGACTTAATACACTGGTTCCTTCCGGTGTCTCTGGGCTGGTGTCCTGAGCAGACCTTGGCACAAGCTCCGCAACCAATCACACAATACCCAGAGGAAGCTCCACTCTCAGGTGCTCTAACAAGCCCAGGATCACAGGATCCCAGAATCACAGGGTCACAATGACAGCTTGACTCTGAGGAGTTCTGACACAACCGGGATCACAGGAAGGACTGACTCCAGTCAGATTTAGCAAGGGCAAGTAGCACTAGAGATAACAAGATGGTGGGGGGCAAGCATAAGAAAATAAACAACACAAACCAAGGTTACTTGGCATCATCAGAACCCAATTCTACCATAGCAAGTCCTGGACATGCCATTACACCGGCAAAGCAGGATTGAGATATAAAATCACTTCTCATGGTGATGATACAGGACTTTAAGAAAGACATAAATAGCACCCTCAAAGAAATACAGGAGAACACAGGTAAACAGTTAGAAACCCTTAAAAAAGAAACACAAAAATCCCTTAAAGAAACTACAGGTAAACACAATCAAACAGGTGAAGGAAATGAGCAAAACCATCCAGAACCTAAAAATGAAAATAGAAACAATAAAGAAATCAGAAAGAGAAGACAACCCTGGAGATACAAAACCTAGGAAAGAAATCAGGAGTCATAGATGCAAACATCACCAACAGAATACAAGAGATAGAAGAGAGAATCTCAGGGGCAGAAGACACCATAGAAAACATTGACACAACAGTCAAAGAAAATGCAAAAAAAAAAAAAAATGCTCCTAATCCAAAACACCCAGGAAATTCAGGATGCAATGAGAAGATCAAACCTAAAGATAATAAGTATAGAAGAGAGTGAAGACTCCCAATGTAATGGGCCAGTAAATATCTTCAACAAAATTATAGAAGAAAACTTTCCTAACTTAAAGAAAGAGATGCCCATGAACATACAAGAAGCCTACAGAACTCCAAATAGACTGGACCAGAAAAGAAATTCCTCCCGTCACATACTAATAAAAACACAAAATGCAGTAAACAAAGAAAGAATTTTAAAAGCAGTAAGGGAAAAAAGTCAAGTAACATATAAAGGCTGGCCTATCAGAATTATGGCAGATTTCTTACCAGAGACTATGAAAGCTAGAAGATCCTGGACAGATGTC
>NW_022196904.1:73310814-73311803 GCF_008632895.1 Mastomys coucha
TTTATTGTTTCTATTTCCATTTTTAGGTTCTGGATGGTTTTGCTCATTTCCTTCACCTGTTTGATTGCGTTTTCCTGTAGTTTCTTTAAGGGATTTTTGTGTTTCCTCTTTAAGAGCTTCTTCTAGCTGTTTACCTGTGTTCTCCTGTATTTCTTTGAGGGTGCTATTTATGTCTTTCTTAAAGTCCTGTATCATTATCATGATAAGTGATTTTATATCTGAATCTTGCTTTTCTGGTGTGATGGTGCGTCCCAGACTTGCTATGGTGAGAGAATTGGGTTCTGATGATGGCAAGTGCCCTTGGTTTGTGTTGTTTATTTTCTTATGCTTGCCCCCCAGCATCTGGTTAACTCTAGTGCTACCTGCCCTTGCTTGCTGTGTGCCTGGTCCCACTGGACCCAATTACTCCCAATGTTGGGACAGATATTGGTTCCTTCTCACCTCTGATCCTGGGTGTGTCAGAGTGCCTGGGAGTAGAGATTCCTCTGGGTGTTGTGGGACTGGCTGCGGAGCTTGTACCCAAGGTCTGCTCTGGACCCCAGCCCAGACAGACTGACAATTACTTTTTTTAATATGAAAATTAATATTACCAACATATCCTAATCGATTGAAATTCAAAAATATGAGGAAATAGAAATTTGTTAATTGTCATCTAATGGTTTCTCTAATTTGGTAATTGGAGAAATAGGTCCAATATTGTACAATCTCTATATACTTTCAGCTAGTTTGTTTGTGACAGTGTCTTACTGTGTACAACATAAGGGTCTTGAAATCTTGCTTCTCCTATCTCAGCCTCTCTATTAGTAGTATTATTTATTTCATGTTTTTACACTATACTATGGTTTTCAGAACAGCTTATATATTTCAAAATTATTCATATACCCAAAAGAAACATAGACAATTAACTAGGGAGGTGGCTCATAAGAGAACAACAAAGAGTGAGACTAAATGCTTTGCTTGACGTTTGTAACTCTTGTATCAAGTTTGAA
>NW_022196904.1:73312303-73352448 GCF_008632895.1 Mastomys coucha
ATTTATGTTCATTTAAGAAAATACTAGTAGTGATGTATTATTTTGAAATTTACAGTTAATATGTTTGGTGTTATTTAAAATTTGTATTGAGAAAAATGTATTTTCACTATTGTTGTAGACAAGCATCTACATAAGACTGTTAAATTGATTGTTGTTTTATATAAACAACTTTTATAATACTTATTTTTATTGTTACAATATTTTATAAATTTTAAGGAATATGACAAAAAAGATATTGTAGGTATTGAAAGTGGGTGTCTGGGAGGAGTAGTGGTACAAAAGGGAAACAAGAATGTGATTTAATTCTATTTACTTAAAAAATGTTTTTAAAAATTAACAAATTCAGATAAATTGAAATCATGTAACTTTTCTCTTCATAATGTTATAAAAGTGTAAAAAAAAAAAAGACTTAATACAAAGATGGGCATGGTGGTATATGCCTATATTCCCAGGTGGAGGTCAGAACTTCAAAGTCATCCTTAGCTACTAGGGAGTTGGAGGGCAGTCTGGACTACCTGAGACCCCATCGACCCCATCTCAAACACACACATACATACACACACACACACACACACACACACACACACACATACACACACCTGATTTATAATCACATGAAAGGATAGTCAAAATCCTCATAAACAAGGGGATATAAGTTAGAATAATGTTATTTTTCATTCATCAATCTAACAAGGTTTATTATATCTAATACTGATTATGTAAGTAAATCAGTGCCCCAGGCACTGCTGTGGTCTAATTCAACCTTGAGTCTGTAATAATGGAAAATGACTGAGCAATCATATCTGTCTTGTCCACTTCAGACACTCACTCTTATGAGCTCATTATAAAAGTACTAGTGTGTTCACTGATGTAGTGTCAAGAATGGAAAAACTAAAAAGTACAAGCCAAAATAAGCATACCATGGGCTATTCATGTGATAGTGATTATGAATAGACAGAGCACTCTGTATGTATCAATGGGGGAAGGACTGCAAAGCCATGCTTAACGAGAAAAAATGATTCACAAATTAAGAACTGTGGTACAAAATTTCTGTAAAGAATCAATCCTGCAAATGATTATAGATGATAGGTATACGATAGATAGATAGATAGATAGATAGATAGATAGATAGATAGATAGATAATAGATGGATTCAAATTCTAGCATATTCTATAAATTTACGTTTTGAGTAGTATAAACATAAAGTGAGAATGTTCTAATGTCTTCCTTTGGAATTAAAACAGAAATAAGTGCCAAGGATTGCTCTTAGTTGCACTGGCTGGGTGACCCATCCTTCAACCAGGAAGAGGATAATATCCTGGTTCAAATGCAAGATTTTGCCTCCCCCTGCTAATGGTGTCTTTAGTGTTCATTATTTCAACTTACTTATTATAATGTTGACAATGTTCTTACACCAAAAACATGATTAAAAAAAAAAAACAAAAAACTAAAAAACAACCAGGTAGTGGTGGCACATGCCTTTAATCCCAGCACTTGGGAGGCAGAGGCAGGCAGATTTCTGACTTCAAGGCTAGCCTGGTCTATAGAGTGAGTTCCAGGACAGCCAGGGCTACACAGAGAAACCCTGCCTCAAAAAACAAAACAAAGCAAAACAAAAAACAAAACAAACAAACAAAAAATCAGAGAGTAGCAGATCTGTGCTCAGGAGAGCCAGGTAACTTGGCCATGTTGAATGTCTCAAAGTCTACCCTTAGTCAACATTTTTCTTTTTCTTCCTGTAATAATCATGCATAAGTCATAATCAGTCACTCTGTCCACAAAAATGCTGGATTCCCTTCTTCTTTCAGGGACCTGTGACAATTTCCTCTACTCAATTTAGGAATTTGGGACTCTGTCCACATGCAAGACATTGAGTAGAAACACTGAATTATGAGACCTCGAAGATGCTAGGCTATTTCAAATAAGAAAGAAAAACTTGTTTCCAAGGAAAAATAATGCATTCACTGTTAATGTCATCATCTTTCTGGCTTTGCATCCCTTTCCCAAGTGACTCAACAATGCCTTCACTCTAATCTTGCAGCACTAGGCAGCCACACCCCATCTCAGCTTCCTGAGCACCCCACTGGGGAGTTTCCTCTGCCAGGCTACCTGGGGCTCCCATCAGTCTGGGGCTGCCTGAGCTGTTTTTCTCCTTAGTGTTTTAACAGCACACCATGGTTTCCTCGGTGACACAACAGACTCTAGAGCCAATAAACTCCCTTCTAAGAGATGTAAAGCATATTCAAGCATGGTAATGATTACGTTTCCATGGGGGGGAAAAAAAAGAGCCTTTGTTTGCATTTTCCTTGAGAATACTGCTGGTACCTGATGAGCCCTTCATGCTAAAGCCATCACTACAGGGCTGGAAACAAGAAAGGTAACTTTTTCCTTAAGCAATGAAAGTGGAAAGTCCACAGGCAGACCTCTCTCTAACTCTGTCCCACGCCCATTTGTTCACAGTCTTTAAAAAGCCAGACTACATCAGATGGACTATAGCTGAGAAACATGACCCACTGGCCAATCAGTGTGTAAAGAGCATTTTGACAGTAATGCTGACTCCTATGATTACCTCGTTTAATTGTCATGGCAGCAATGTTAGATGGGTAACCTCGTATCCACAGAAGGGGACCCATCACTTCTGCTTTCCCAGACACCACAGCCTCACTGTGCTGCCTCCACTTGATTTAATAGAGGAATTTCCTCCCCTTATTAGCTGTGGTTGAAACTCCCAAAAGAATAAAAGACATGGCTTATTCTGGAACCAAAATTATGTGTGACCATGGCCCAGGGACAGGCATATAGGTTTCCCCAATGTAAGGTTCGAATGTAGAAGCAGTCTCTTGAAGTATTATAGTAACAGAACAAAGAGAGTTATGAATCAAGGCATGTTAAAAATATACTGATGGAAATAGCAGAAAGATGGGCTACAGCAAAGTAAGGAAGTTCTTCTATAAGCCTCAGATGCTATCTAGTGCTTTGAGTTAGTGAAATCTAGTGGTCTACTAAATTAATAAATTCCAAAAGGTTATTATTAGCTATTAATAACAAGATGTTATGTCCAAGATAGGCAAGGAATGGCTATTTAAGGGTAAAAGCTAGCCCAAGATAAAGTATAATTAGACTCAGGATCAGCACTATTCCAACTTTACCATATCAATGCTGTTCTAATTATATGGGTTTTCTTGTAGCTGCAAACTGTTGACAAGCCTAGAAGCCACTTATAAGCCACTACCATCTGCATTGTTTCTTGCTACTATTATAAGACTCTGGCAAGGGTTAATTTACTGGGGAAGTCCCTGAGTGTTAACTTACTGGGGAAGCCCCTGAGTGAACCACACCGAGCCTGGAATCGATACAAAAAACAAGAGGAATTTATTGTAGGCATTGGGGCCATCCTATACCCGAAGGAGAGATCATGATCCACCCCCACCCACCCACAGCCCATTTGGTCAGTCTTTATACAGTTTTTCAGAGCAGCAGCCATTAGGCACAATGTCATTGGCATAACAGCGTGACTTTTAAATTGATTGGTCTCTGGGGAATGAGGTGGAAGGGTCTGTCCTGCAGAATGTATTTATCTGGTCTAGGCCTTTCCCACCTGCAGGTCCAGTCCGTTCTGCAGAATGTTAATTAGCCTTCCCCTTCTGGAGGAGAAGGGTCTGGTGGAATTTTCAAAAAGGTCCTGAACTGGCCTTTTCACTATCATGTGAAATATAAATGTGTGTATGTATATGTTGTAAGTGTGTTTGTGCCAGATCATAATCTTGTATGACATTCCTCAGGAGCAATCCATCTTAGTCTGTCCCTCTGTCTCTCTGTCTCTTTGTCTCTTTCTGTCTCTGTGTCTCTGTGTGTGTCTTTCTGTCTGTCTGTCTGTCTCTCTCTGTCTCTGTCTCTCTCCCTCTCCCTCTCCCTCTCCCTCTCTCTCTCTCTCTCTCTCTCTCTCTTTCTCTCTCTCTCTCTCTCTCTCTGTGTGTGTGTGTGTGTGTGTAGGTTGGCCTTCCATTTATTCCCAAGGATTTACCAAACTCTGCCTTCCCAGTGCTGAGATTTTAAGAGAACATCATCATAGCTGGCTTTTTAGCATGGCTTTAGGGTACTGTTGTCAGGTCCTTGTGTTTAAAGGTAACTACTTCACATATTGAGTCATCTCTTGTGCTCCATAATCAACTTTTCAAAATGAAATCATAGATGCCTTCTTTATGTGTTGTGAGGGTTGATATGTCGATTTGTAGAAAACCCAACCATGAATAGGGTCTCTCTACAAATGATGCTTACGTGATCATAGAAGTTTGGGGGAAACTCAAATAACACTCAAGAAAAAAAAAAAGCTCCAAAAATCAAAAAACAAGTCAAGAAAACCAGTTAGTAAGAGTCAACCCACCCACATATACCTGTTTCAAAGCCATAAGTCATCAAATACCAGCTACTTCAGGAATCTAACCTTATCCCTGCAGTATGAGCTCCAAGACTCCCAGTGTATGACTAGCACTATGGATTTTCACTCTTGTTCCTATGTATACCCATGATAAGATTTTTTAGAGACAGTAAGAAGTTGAAGCAGGCACTGAGAATCTGCTTCTGTCAAAAGGTGTCAGCTCCTCACTTGGGCTGTGTCTTAGTCAGGGCTAATACTATTGCTCTGATGAAACACCATGACCAAGGAAACATTGAGAGGAAAGCACTTATTTGGCTTCTGCTTCCAGAGCACAATTCATCGCTGAAGGAAATCAGGAGAGAAACTCAAACTGAGCATGAACCTAGAGGCAGGAGCTGAGGCAGAGGCCACGGAGGAGTGCTACTTGCTAGCTTACTCCATACGTCTTGCTCAGCCTGTTTTCTTACAGAACCCAGGACTACCTGTGCAGCAGTGGCACCACACACAGTGAGTGGGTTATCCCCATCAATCAATAGTTAAGGAATGCTCTACAAGTTTGCCTATGTTTCTATCTTATGGAGGCATTTTCTCAACTGGGGTGACCTCTTCTCTGGTAACTCTAGCTTGTGTCAAGTTGACATATCCAGCACAAGCTCACTGAACAACTAACTGCTGAGTAACATCCCAGCATCTCTGCCTTCATATTGTGGCAATCTCCTTTGCATCAACTGCTCAACTCTGCATGTTGGGAAGTTAACCACTCAGTCTAACCTACCTCACACCCTTTTGAGGCTGAAGGAACGAGGATACGTCATTTCCCCTAAACCTGCAGTCCCTTCAGATTCAAGGAGCAGCAAAACCTTGATGTCTGTACACTGGAGTGAGACATCAAGTCTTGTTCTTCTGAGAACCAGATTGTTCCCTTTGAGTGAAAACAGTGAGAAGAACCTTTTTGGACCACTGATAGAGAAAGGCAGAATAGAGATGATGATCCCGCAGACCCACCTTGACCAAGGCTGCAAAATTGTAGACCTCCTCCCCATGGTCCTCATTCTCTCTCCCATTAAACTGGAAGCTCACGTCAGCACCCTGAAGAAGGACCTGGGGTCACCAGACCTCTTGTTTGTTTCTCTTCTTAATGGGAGCATACTAACTACATCTCCTTTGTCTTCACTCACCATGATTTGCCTCTTTAGTGAGTAAACTAGATGGGGCTGAACCAACTTGTTGGGGCCCCTGGAACCCAGCCCTAAAATCTCCCATAACAAGACTGGCATCAGTAACATAATAATTAGAGTAATCATAATACCATACTCTAATAAAATATACTCAAAATTTACAAATCATTTCTGAATTTTTCTACTTTATATTTTCAATATTTTGTTGATCGTAGATTAAATTAAACAGTAAAAAAGGAAAGCACGTCAGGCAGTGGTGGCGCACGCCTTTAATCCCAGCACTTGGGAGGCAGAGGCAGGCGGGTTTCTGAGTTCGAGGCCAGCCTGGTCTACAGAGTGAGTTCCAGGACAGCCAGGGCTACACAGAGAAACCCTGTCTCGAAAAACCAAAAAAAAAAAAAAAAAAAAAAAAAAAAAAAAAAAAAAAAAAAAAAAAAAAAAGGAAAGCATGTATAAAGGGAAAGTGGAAGCCTATTGCACTAATATCTTTGCCTCTACACCCTTCATATCTTTAACAAATCCTGGATATTTAATGTTCTTCACTTCAAGCATAATGGAAAGGCTCAGCAGGCCAGTGGCTAAGTCATATAATTTATTTCCATCCATAGAGAAACAACGTCTACTCACTATACTCCCATCATGCCGTTCACTATTTCCCAAAACATCAAGTGCATCATCTAACACCAATGTTCTTAGAAAATGGGCATTATCTTAGCTTTCCATTGAAATAAATGAAGTTGAGAAGGGCTAAGACTCTTGCTTCTTGTAACATTTATATCATGGGGAGGATCATTGCAATGGATGACAAGCATCTTATAGATTCCTCTTCTTTAAATTGTGGCCCCAGGCCAGTATTACCACACCATCTGGTAGCTAGTGAGGAAATCAACTCAGGACCAGCCTTGGTCCTAATGAATTAGAAAGGTAGGAAATGCTGCTGTCAAAGACAGTTATATTAATTAACTTCTTATTATACATGTAAAGAAATATACCCAAGAAAGAGCAATAGCTTCCAGAATGATTAAGTACTAACTTATCAAAACACAAACAACCAAAAAAGCATTAGTTTAGGACTTCAAAATAAGTCCAATTTTTCAAAAATTGGTAGTGTCTAAAACAAGTAGAATCAATAGGAAGCGTAAGTTGACAAGTTGAAAGTACTAATTAGGGTCATGAAGAAGATACATTGACAGGAAATACATGTGCCTTTTGCCTTGCTATACTGGGAACTGAACATAGGGCCTCCCATTCCATGGAAGCACTGTACCGCTGAGTCACATACCCACACACCCCGCCCATATTAGTGCCTTTTAAACACAAACTGAAATGAGAAATGATTAAGAATAAAGCCAAATTATACAAATGGGACACATTAATGCTTAATGTGGCTGAACATTTATTATGGGATGCATTACTTTATTTAATGGCCACAGTGACCTTGTGAATACTACTACTGTCACCTTCATTTAGTGCCCACACTGACCTTGTGAATAAGTTCTGTTATTGTTACCTTTATTCTAACCTAGAAGCTAGGTTAAGGACCAGTTCTAAGTCATCTAACTGGCAAGTTATGGAGTTGGACTGGAATCCAGGTCTTCCCACCACAGTGCGGGGGCTATCAGCACCAGACCATTCTGTCACATCCTGTAATACACAGCCAGCAGAGAGAAGAGTTGGACAGCAGTCATAAGTAAGTGAAAAGAGCAAGTGATTTGTCATTAACCCTTCACTGCAATGAGCAAGGGCATGTGGCAGGCAAGGGACAAGAGTTGCTTCTGACACTACTGTGACACTTTTGTTGTGTCATCAAATCCTTTAGCTTTAGGTGATGGATGAAAACTGCTCCTACTAATTCTGAAGAGATAACTTACCTTTTTAAAATCCCTTGTGTATCCACAAATGATTCAAAGAACATATTTTAAAATGAAAAGAGTAATCTTTGACAATGAGAAAGGAAACCATAAAGAGGAGCTCTAATTTCTTACCATCTCACAGTTCTGTGCTCAAACAGAGCTTTGAAAGGGATACAACATCCAGGCATTCCAGAAACATCTTTAAAACAGAAATTTAATTTCTATCTACCCTTAAAATATAAACTAGTATATCACTTCATTATGGAAAATGGAGAAAAAAAGAAAATTATGCAGAAAATTATATCCACACAACCTACAGAAGCCAGTTGGTAAATTGTTATACTCTTCTCTATATCTGTGCATGTTTATTTTTGCCTACTTTTTCTGTGTTCATGTTACTAGTAAAGTTTAGTACCTCGTATGCCCTTTTAACTTTATATTTCTAGAATTTGTCTTTACTATAAAATCTGCCCATAGCTCAACAGTAAGCTAGGTAATACTCCAATAAGCACACATACAGTGGCTTAACTAATTTTGATCCACTTATAAGACTATTTTAGGCTGTTTTTAAAGATTCTTCTCCATTTACAGATAATGTTTATATCATTTGATATAAACATTGGACCTTATAGCTCCACTATATATGATTTTTATATGTTTATTTTTATTTTATGTTTATTTTATTTTTATTTGTTTCTGATGCTATGACAAATAATTTGGGAAAAAGCAACTTAGGGAAGAAAGAATTTATTTGGCCTACAATTCTAGGTGATAGTCCATCATTTTGGGGAAGTTGAGGCAGGAACTTTATGTATCATGATCACAGTTAAGAGCATTGAGAGAATAAATGCACACTTTTGTACCTGCTCTCAGCTAACTCTCTTTTTTATACTGTTTAGAAGACCCTGCCTAGGTAATGGTACCTCCCACAATGGGCTGGTTATTCCTACATTAATTAGCAATCAACACAGTTCTCCACAGACATGCAAATAGGACAACTGATCTGGATAATTCTTCATTGAGACGCTTTTTCCAGGTGATTGTACCTTGAGTCAAACAGACCTCTAAAACTCATCAACACAGCTACACAAACATTTAACATGGTATTTACTACTTCAGTGAATCCCAATAGTGTCTTTGTGGATAAATACTAATGGCATCAGCATTAGTTCTTTTGTAGTAAATAAGATAAGAACTAGTTCAAAGTTATTAACTTTGACCTATTATAGACTTGGACTAACATCCAGTTTTCCCATCCCAGGGTCATCATCCCCATACCATTCTAACTGGTTCTATAATACAAGGCAATAAGATGGCTGGGGTTGCTAGATAGACCTTCCTTCAAATGATACCATTATTTGTTGTGGTTCACCAAACAGCTCTCAATGTGGAGGCTTTATTCATCTTAACATCATCATAATTCTATGATAACTTTACCAAAACCACAGTTTTCCAAAGACAAATCTGTGTGCAGGTCCACTCTTTATCAGTCTTTCCATCACAGGCTTTGTAATTCTGCTCTGCGTGATGATGCGTTGGCCACCATATACCTGCTAGCAAGTCTCTGGGCTAGCCAATAGCAAGATATGTGTTCATTAATAACAAAAGATGCATCTCCTCTGCTTCATTGGCAATAATAATGATCACCTTGTAATTTAAAATATTCTTAATCCATTGTAGGAAACGTCTACAGAAATAGATGTATAGGCTGAAACTCACAGTAAAAATTCCATAGAGCCTCCTATTTTGAATATTGCTATCTGACCCAAATTTTATTTCAGGTAATTCCCATGTGGAATTAGATAAGGAATGAACTTTCAGAAGTCAATGACTGGGGCTAGAGAAGTGGCTCAGCTGTTATGAGTACATAGTGCTGTTTAGAGGACCTGAGTTTAGTTCTGAGATCCCATGTCTGGTGATTCACAGCCTCTTGTACTTCCAGCTTCAGGAGATCTGGTGCCTCTGGTCTTCATAGACACCAACACACACACACACACACACACATACACACACACACACACACACACACACACACACACCTTAAACTAAAAATAAGTCAATGACTAACAATCTACAGATTTTGCCACTATGCAGGATGAATTTGTCTCTTCAAAAAGAAAAAAACCCCAACATGCTAAAAACTAATCATCATTCTACCATTATCATTATTCTATCATTATTCTATCATTATATTAGTCATATATGGGTTCACTATTTTTTGAACATCTGTATACATAGCTACTTAGCTACCTGTAAATATATTTTGTATAAGTTTATTATACATCAATCTATACTTTGAACGTGTATTTGAATATTTATCTACTACAATGTATTTTTCAACAGGTTTCCTACTTGTCTGATAATTGTAAACAACTGCTGAATTGAACAATTAAGTCAATAAAATTCAATTGATTTTGGAGATGTCAGATTGTTACTATTTTATTTAATACAAATCTCTTTAACATCTATTCATGTCTTTACCCACAACAGTTCAATAATGATTCAGGGAGCTTAATAATGTCCAATTAGAACAGTTCTGGTAACAGCACAGCAGGATGATTACATCAAAACATGCTGGGCATTAATTCATTGGAAATCTGGAGCACAGATCCTTCATTGTAAAGTAAGAAAGAATTAAAGTACTGAAATGAGCACGCTGTAGCCAGAGGACACATCACCAAATAGGTGGATGGATGAAGTGAGGAAGTAGGAGACTTTAAAACCCCAGAAACTAATGAGAGGGCACACATGTGGGAGCTGGACCTGTGAAGGGCAAACAGAAAAAAGAATCAAAACAAAATAATTTAGAGAATGCAGCCATTGTATAGTGTGAGTTCAAAAAGCTCCTAAAATATTCATATGCAGTATGACTGAGCTGGTATGAGCCCCAGAGCAAATGAGATGTCAGAAGGAGGAGACTGTCTATGCAAACCTAAGCCAGCAGATTAGATGACCTTGGGGAGGCCTATACTCACCAAGGAAATTGTCATGGCATAAATTACTTCAAGATAATATAGCAGATCTGAATTGAGCAGTAACCTTGACAAGTTGAAAATTTCATCATAGAACTCTCTTTAAAAGCCAGACAAACAGGTTCACGGTTGCAATGTCCTTAACTATTCAAAGAATGGCTTCCCCGCTATCCTGAGCACCTACAGACAAATACAAAATAAATACCAGAATTTAGGATGATAATACTAACTAGCCTCATGAAGAAATCTGACAAAAATAATCCATTGAAGAGATTACTGTTTGGCTTCATGCATGATGCAAATATACAACCTATATAAAGTATTATTTGGATTCAAACACTAAAAGGAGCAGTAGCTGATGAGCAATCAAGTTTTTGCTGTTTTCAGTTTTGTGTATTTCTAGATGCATTTGCTTTTGTTTTCAGTGAGTAATTATTTTACCTGCATTTATGTACATGTACTATCTGTATGCCTTGGGTCAGAGGAGGTCAGAAGAGGTCATTACATCCCCTGGGAATGCAGATGGTTGTGAGTGCTAAAAACAGAACCCAGGTCTTCCACAAGACTAAAAAGTGCTCTTAACCATTGAGCCATCTCTCCAGTCTTGAATGATGCTTTAATACACAATTTTAAAGATTACACAATTTGTTCAACAAAGGCTATGAGTGACTACATTAGCCTAGAAATAATTTCTGTGCTAAAATAGAGAGACAGCCTATATGGAACGGAAACTTCTTAAAATACCATTTTCATCAAATCTTTAGATTCTACATGCAGATGTAAAGCATTTGGAGGGGTCTTCTAAATTCCAACATGGCTTCTGCGGTATAAAGTTATCAGAAGAGCCCATACTGTAAGCTAACTTGAAGATGACTTATGTGGCTCATCATTCAGAGTTTTGAGGAGGAAGGGAAATTATACTATGGTACTTCACTGAGATAGACTTGTATACCAGCATTCACCGCTACTGCATTCAGTTCCACAAGAATGGGAAAATCTCTGAGTGTTCACCTACAGAAGACTGAATGTGCAAATGATATGCACTAGATTGCTACCTGGCAATGGGAAGGAGAGAATGGCTGATCTGTGGGACAATGTAGCTGTGTTTCAAAACCAACCAGCCATAACAAACAGATTAAAATTGAAGAGGAGACACTGGGATTCTCTTTATGTAAAAATTTACAATAGGAAAAAGTCTGTAGCAAAAAAATAGAACAGTGACTGCCTATGAGAGTATAAAGACTAGGAAAGAGTGACAGACCTTCTAGATCTTGCCTGGGATGTGGTTCCATGAGTTTTTGCAACTCACAGAATCATATCATTATGCCTACACATTCCAACAAGTGGAAATTCCACCTCATTTGTCAAAGGACCCTGGAACAAGAGCAAATAAATGACAACAGGATTTTAAAATCATTTTCAGTTTTCAAAATATTATCAGACAACCTTTGTCCATCAGTTTGCTGACTCATGTTGGGAAATGTTAGGAGTAATGTAATAACCACCCTGGGACACTCCAACTCTACCCTTCATCCCCTACCCCTTATCCACCACCACCACCACCCCTACCACCATACTACCAGGAGTGGAAAAGATGTGGCTGCTGTAATCTGGCAGGATTCCTTAGACACAAATAAATGATTGAAAAGCTGTGTGCCACCACAGCTGAGGAAATCAACTATATAATGAAACTTTAAAAAGCTAACACAGCTGACGAAATCAACTATATAATGAAACTTTAAGAAGCTAACAGCTTACTGAAAGGGTAGAAGTTGCCCAGGTAGGAGTGGGGAGCTGCCTTGTACAGCACCATTTCCTCCAGGAAACTGGCCTAGAGCAACTAGAGAATGAAGAAAGTACAGAGACCCATAGAGAAAAACTGGAAGTGGGTGGGCTATACTCTGATGGAATAGTATCTACTACTGCATAACAACTGGGAAACTCAACTTGTTTATTATGTAGGACACTTGGAGGAAAGCTTAGCTAGTCTTGGGAGGTCTTTGTAGGAGGAATCTCAGACTTTCAACATCTGAAGGAGGAAGCTGAAATGCATGCTTTCTGTACACTCTCAATATTTGAACACAGACCAGTTCCCAGGGGTCTGAAGTATAGAAGTTCTTGACCCAGCTGTAGTAATGTCAGTAATAAACCTCTACTCAGGGCTTTATCTTTTCCTTACACAGTCATTCATTCATTTCCTCCATTTCCTGCATGCAATAGTGTAAAAATACCAGCAACAGAAATATAAAATTTGTAGCAGCTGCACTAGATAGTTTTACGTCAACTTGACACAAACTAAAGTTACCTGAAAGGAGAGAATTTCAATTAAGAAAATGCCTCCAAACTATCAGGCTGTACAGATACTTTAGGACATTGTCTTAGTGACTGGTAGAGAGGGATGCCCAGTATAGATGTTGCCATTCCTGGGCTGGTGGTCCTGGATACTGTAAGAAAGCAGAATGAGCAAGCCACTTAGAGCAAGCCAGTAAGCAGCACCCTCCACGGCCTCTACGTCAACTCTTGCTGCCAGGCTCCTGCCTTGGGTGTTTCTGCCCTCACTGCTTTTGCTGATGAACTGTTATATAGAACTGTGAACAAAATAAATCCTTTCCTCTCTAAATTGCTTTTGTTCATGGTGCTTTATTACAGCAATAGTAACCCTAACTAAGACAAATTGATACCAGGATGGTGAGACTTTGCTGTAACAGACCTGACCATGTTGTTTTGGAGAGGATTGTGGAAGGACTTTGGAACTCTGGGTAAGAAAAGCCATAGAGTGTTTAATGCTTGGTGAGCTGTTTCTGTAGGATGCTTGAAAGAGAAAAGAATGTTGAGGGCAATGTAGGTGATGGAGGCTTTGCTTGTGAAGAACAGAGGGGAATTTAAAGACTATCAAGGCCTTTTTTTTTTTTTTTAATTTTTCATAAGGTCCTGTGGTTCTGGTTAACTGTGATTAACAGTAATCCAGAACTACTAAAGTGAAACCTTTGCTTTGCTGGAATATTCAACGTTGGTTGGGTTTTGCTGAGAATTTAATGGTGACTAAGAGGAGACCAGCATTGCTGAGGAGAAATCTTCTGGAAAGTGTTTACTGGGATCACACAGAAGCTGTGCTCCATAGGTGGCTAAGGCCATGCCCTGCACTGGCAATCAAACTTGGTAGTGTAGGAGTTGCCCAGGTGGTACTAGTTTTGAAGGCATGAGTCTTGAAGAGCAGCTGAAGCTTGGCACTGTGAGGTAAGGAGAGGCCATTCAAGGTGCAGCCTCAGTAGCATTTGAAGACTCAGGACTGAAGGGGTCATGCAAAAAAAGTTGAGGCTTGGCACCAAGAGGAGAGTTTTCTGAGGGGCTACTGATAAAAGGGCAGTGCAGCTGTAGCAAAAGACTCCAGCATATTGGAGACACCAGTATCATTGGATGACCACCAAGAACAACAGCAGCAGTGATGTGGACCTAGCCTGAGACTAGAAGACAAGCTATGTGTGGTGCAGAGGGCAGAGTCAGAGAAGTGGTCCAAGCACTTTGGAGGAGTCCAGAAGATCATGAGTAGATCCCAGATAATTGGATGTTGATTTATTTATACTGCCAGGGTTTGATTTTGCTTTGTTCAGATGGTGACTGTGCCTTGATTCTTCTGACTTGAAGAAGGTGTTTCATTTAATTCTTATTTTCACAGGATCCCACACCTGAAAGACTTTGGGCTTGGATTAAAAGAGATTTTGGATTTTTAAAGAGACTGGATATTTTAAAGAGACTGAAGGTCTAATGTGTTTGAATTTGTAAGGACTGTTTTGAAAGTGAGATCCTGAGTGTGAATGAGAGGTTGTGGCTTAATAATGATGTGTTTGTCAAGTTTGAAAAGGGTCAGTTGTGCCAAATTATGTCAACCTGATAAAAACTAAAGTCATCTGAAAGGAGGGAACCTCAATTTAAAAACAACAACAACAAAATATCATACAATTACTGTACACAAGCTTTTTCTTAACTAGGGCATTTTTCTAATCACTGATTAACAGGAAATGGCTCCACCCATTATGGGTGTTGCCATTCCTGGGCTGGTAGTCCTGAGCAAGCTAGTGGAATGAGTCAGTAAGCAGCATCCCTCCATGGCTTGTGCATCAGCTCCTTCCCCCTTTGTGTTTCTACCCTCACTGCTTTTGATGATGAACTGTTATATGGAACTATGAGCAAAATGAACCCTTTCCTCTACAAGTTGCTTGTGGTCAAAGTGTTTTAACCACAGCAATAGTAACCCTAACCAATACAGCTACAAATTTAAAGGCAACATTTAGAATGGGTTAGAAAAATTAAAATAAGGCCTGGAGAGATGGCTCAGCAGTTAAGAGCATTTGCTACTCTGGCAGAAGACCTGAGTTTGCTTCCCAGCATCCACTTTGGGTGGCTCACAGCCACCTGTAACACCAGCTCCAAGAATGTCAAATCCTGTCAATCACACTCATCTACACATTCTCTCTCTCTCCCTTTTACCCTACACCTCCCACCTCCTTGCCTTGCACACCCCACACGTTCACACATGTACAGACACATGAAATTAAATACAAAATAAATATCTGTATGATTATAAGACTCACTATTTATATATTTCATCTATTCTCCTAAATTAACATGAAAGCAATTTTATAATCAAAACTTTTTATTTTCTTTTTGAAAAATCTTTCATTTTGTCTACACATGGTGCAGAAAAGAACTGTCGCCAGGATACCCAGGACACTAGAGCAAACAAGAGTTCCAAGGTAATTTGACCTTGGGGTTTAAATCAAGATATGGGAATTTAACCATTTCAGCAAGTGGAAATTGGGAAGAGGACAGACAGTTTCAATGTATGTTGGTCAGCCATTGTCCTTTTAAAAAAAATAATAAATTGAAACCTTCTACCCACCCATCATACAATAAACTCTAGTCAGTTCACAGATAAGATTTAAAAAGTGACTATTTATACAAGTCTAGAATAGTAAGAACTGCAGTTACTCCAGCAGAAATGCTAAATTCTGACATAGTCTAAACATTGACACATTCAAATATATAACATCAGTTCCATAGGTGTGAAAGATAATCACAAAAATAAATGGCAAAGAGTTTTACATGTTCACTGTAAACAAAACGGTCTTCATGTTTTTATGACCAATTTTCTAAATCAATGGGAGCCATGTATTTAAAATCACATTTCTTCAGCTTGGCAGAATAGATAAACACTTTGACATGAGTAATTGTTTGCAGGGCTCTGTCTTGGGTACAATGATGACATTCTTGTTACCATTTATGACAAGCAAATTCTCCCCAGAGATTGTCAAATGTTCCCCGCTACATATTAATTCCTCTTAGTCAAGAGGCACTCTTTTAGAAGAATTTTTTCCTGATGATTTTTTTTCCTGATGGAGTGAGGTGATAGATTTAGAATAAGATAGATCCCTCCCTTCATCCATTCCCCCAGCTCCTGGTTCTGGAAACACTCCCTACTTCTGTTGCTGAAACTATACTGAGGGCAATAACCAAGCCTTCACCAGTGTTTGACTCCTCTTGCTCAGACAAGAGAGAATTCTGGGTCCAGGTCTTCCTAGGAGTATGGGACATTCCTGGAAAGTGAGTCACAGGTGTATCCAGCTAGCTTGCCTCCCTACCTTCTGCTGTTCTGGCCTCTGAGTTTGTGGTCCATCACTGGCTCCAGGCCAGCACACTCACGGAACCCAGTGGTTCTTTCCAATGAGTGTGTCTACCAGTCATACGTTCCTTCAACCACAGTAATGATGTTTCAGGACTCAACCGACTTAGAGGTTTGAAGACATGGAATTTAGAGTCCTTCTTTGAAACTGCCTGGCACTGCTGAGAGGAGGCTCTCTGTGTCCTGTAGACACTGTTTTGTCCCATGGTTCCTCATGGTGGTTTGCAAACGGTTCTTCAGCTTGATTCAAAATATCTCACTCTCCAGAGTTCAAAGGAGTCTGGCTTGGAAAAGTGACAGGCTTGTGAGAAGCTGCGGTTTGCTCCAAATGCATGCTCTTGGTGTTGAAGGAGAGTCTGCACTTAGAATGTCTTCTCCAAGGCAGGCTTTTCCAGGATAATCTTCCCCTTAGGTCCCTAAAAGTGCTAAGCAATGTCTGAATCTTAAGTCCAAACCAGGAGTCCTGGGGGTTGAGGAGGAGAGATCAGGAAGGTGGGGAGGTGAATGGAAGAAAAATACATGGGAAAGTTGAGAAAAGAAAGGGTTCCTTGGGAAGATAGTTCATTGAGAGCTGGGCCCAGAAAAGTAGAAGAGGAAGCTGAAGCACCTTGCCAAGCTGGAATCAGGAATTGCTCAAAATTTCTCTAGTCAGACAAGAGGGTATCCCCTTGGCCACACCTCGTGCCACAATAACAACACAATAATAACAGTAGTCACTTCTTAAGGATAAAATAAAACTCAAGAGTTAAAACCAAATAATTAATAATAATAATAATAATAATAATAGTAAATTTTGTAAATTTGAGACCAGTTTGGTCTACAGAATGAGTTCCAGGACAGCCAGGGATTCACAGAAAACCAGCCATGAAAAGCCAAATAATAAAAAATATAAACAAGAAGAAACAAGAGTTGATGATGACAATAATAAAAGAGCAGGTAAAGTAGTTAGAGGAGGAGATTGTGAGAGAGTAGAAAGTCCCTTTAACATTAAAGGGCACAATGCTACAGTGATTGGTCCAACACAGAGGAAGGTGTGATTCTATATGGTTTATCACTCTTTCTCAAATATTATTTTCAAGTTGTAAACATTTGTATGATAGAAGTGAAAATAGTCACCTATGAAGATATTGTTCAGGTTATATCTCTTTCAAGTAATGCTGTAGCAGACACTTGTGCTAGACAATCCTTGGCAGAAGGTGTTCCCAGCACAGTTGCCCTGGGCGAAGAGGCATTGTGCAGTCTGCAGAGTGAATGAGGTTGACATGTAATCCCTTGCCCTTTCTGTTAAACTTGTCGAAGGGTGTAGAATTGTTTCTACCCACAATGCCACTGCTTCCTGACTCACACATGGTCATACCTTAGCTTGGACACATGCCTTTCTGAGTCATCTGCTACCAATTGGAATCCTGCTTAGGTCATAAGGCCAAAACACATTGGCAGTGCAACCAGAAATCTCTGAGGGTAATGCTGAAGTCCAAGTAGGCTAGGTGGGATGTGGTTTACTGAGCTTGTTGGATTTTAGCCTCTTTTTCTCTCTTGAATTCAGTGCTTTGTTCCAAATGTGTGTCCTGGTCCCTGACATCCTAAGACTGTAGGAGTGTCCAAACATGTTAGAAGAGCATCTGACATCAGCAAGAAATTAGGCCAGGAGACAATTCTGCACTCCCTGACTTTCTGATTCTTAAGCATCTGTGTGTTCCTTCAGAAGTCACTCCAGAAGTCCACCAGAAGCACGGCTGGAGCTATTAGCAATGTTGTGCCTCCAGGTTCTCCCAGGATCCTCATGTCTTTCTATTCAGAGCTATCAGTAACGTGACATCTGGCCCCCCTGCTCTGTGTCCCTTTCTAGTGAAGAAAAGTTAACGTGTCAGTGCTTCACAGTTCCCTTTACTTTAGGAAACTGTAATTCCTCATCAGATGTGGTATTTAGTGGGAAGCCTTCTAATTTCTTACTGATGCTACCCTGCCCCTGGAGTTTCCATCACTTTCCTGTCTAGAAGGGTGGGGTCAGAAGGAGGATGGATGCAAACAGGAATCTTAGGATCAATTTGCCTTCATATGTCTGTTTTTGTGGTGGTTTGAATATGCTTGGCCCAAGGATTGGCAGTATTAGAAGATGTGACCTTTTTGAAGTAGATTTGGCCTTTTTGAAGTAGATTTGGCCTTTTTGGAGTAGATTTGACAGGAAGTGTGTCACTGTGTGGGTGGGCAATGAGACCCTTCTCCTAACCATATGAGAGCCAGTCTTCTCTTAGCAGCCTTCAAATGAAGATGTAGAACTCTCAGCTCCTCCTATACCATGCCTGCCCGGATGATGCTATGCTTCTGCCTTGATGATAATGGACTGACCCTCTGAACCTGTACACCAGACCCAATTAAATGTTGTCCTTTATAAGAGTTGCCATGGCCATGGTATCTGTTCACAGCAGTATAACCCTAACTAAGACAGACTTCATAAGGAGACTAATGGACAAGCTGACAAAGAGAAAGGAAGCACTTGAGCACATCACAAGCCACATACTGCCACCACCATCCCAGACACCAGGAGACTGGTGCTGGCTGTGCTGATCCTTAGCCACATAACTAGAAATAAAAAATAAATAAATTAAAGGCAGAGGTTGATCATAAAGATATCAATGGATATAGCTGCCAAGGACAAATGTTCCTAGTTCTACTGTTGAGTGACGCCTGGGCCTGTCACCTGAAAGCCCAGTCTGCCCACTAGCTTCCAAACTGTGGGTCACTACCTCATATGCGGCCAAATGGAATGAGTGTGGTAAACAATACGGTAACAGTTTGATCTTTAAACACATAATGACCAAAATCTAATTCACAATCACATGCATAGTGTTTCTGGCAGAACAGACCTGTTTTGCTCTGCATGACTTTGTTGCCACATTGGTTCTGAACCACAGCATGCACAATCTATACTATACTCTACTCAGAATCCAAACTATTATGTCCCAGCGCTGGCAGTGCATTGCTGTGCATGTAGATTTTTCCTCTTACAGAGACAGAATGGGGGGTGGGAGCGGGAAAAAGACTTTTAATGTTTTCCTGGCACCAAGCCTCAGCATGTGAGTATCCAATTAGTGCATTTTAAAATTGTACTATGTTAGAATATTTGATTGTAAATTTTGTGGTTTGAGCTGCTATCTTGAATTTAATTTAGAAAAAAATCATTAACTGAATTTTGACTTGAAATTAGGCACAATTTCAATAATTTCTGAAAGGGCCCTAAATATACTTCTATAATTTTATACTATTTATTTATGCAAAGTAATTCTCAACACTGATGACTATAAAATCAAACCATGGATCATCTTAGGGAGGGAAACACTGAAGATGTTCTTTCAGACCTGTTCAATCTGTGCCTGTGGCCATGTATAGCCAAGAATAGCTACAAATGTAGTCTAATACAAAGTCCAAAACTCACTTAAACTATTGGAGGACCTTTGTTTGTTTGTTTGCTTGTTGTTTGACTTTATAGGGAAGTTCTCAAGCATCAACTTTGTAGATGACAAATTTGTATTAGAAAAGCTGGAGTGGTGGTCCAGCCGTTACAAGTGGAGAACTGCCGTTGTGGAGGGCCTTAGTTCAGTTCCCTGAATCCTCTCAAATGCCTCTAACCCCAGCTCCAAGGGATCCATTACTCTTGTCTGGACTCTGAGGGTGCCTCCTGCACTCATGCACACATACCTCCCTCTACACACACACACACACACACACACACACACACACATACACACACTTCTCATAATTCAAATAACAAGTAATGTTATAATATCAAAAGGTTAGACATGACTTCAAGGCCACATTCTACAATATCAAATATTTGGCCAAAACTTGATACTTTATTTAAAACTAAAAAAGCCCACCTATCTCAGTATAAAAATTTGTTGTTGTCTTTAATAACTGATAAAACTGTATTATGCCAAAGAAATTTTATGAAATAATTTTTATTATGATTTAATACTGGTCAATGGTTGATATATTTACCTTTCTATACTCATATCCTTGGGGTCCTTAAAATGCTTTTAGGCAAAAAAGAGGTTGTGAGGAGGGAAAATCTAAGAACACCTGACCTGTCCTCCCATCTGGGACTTTCTTCTCTCCTTGGGCCTGAGCTGTGGGCCTCTGCAGCTCCAGCTAGCCAGCTATACTCAGGATGTGTCTGAGGAACTGAAGAAGGACAAAGGGAACAGGTGACACTATCCAGCTACTGCAAACAAACCTAGGCAGTAGGTATTGAATATGGAGCACAGTGGTTCTAAGCATAGCCCATTTTATCTAGTTATAAAAGATGTCTCTAGAAAGAGAAGTAGTAGCTACAAGATGAAGGGCCTGATAGACTGTGCCCTGGGTGTGACAAGTAGTCAAAGCCAGGTGGTGTTTCTCTCTCTCTCTCTCTCTCTCTCTCTCTCTCTCTCTCTCTCTCTCTCTCTCTCTCTCTCTCTCTTTCTCTCTCTCTCTCTCTGTCTGTCTTTCTCTCTCTCTCTCTCTGTCTTTCTCTCTCTCTCTCTCTTTCTCTCTCTTTCTCTCTCTCTCTCTGCATCAAAACAGGAGGGACACAGGAAAGGTTGAGATGGATTATACTCATAAGTTAATTCAACAACCATTTGGCAAGTACATACTCCATTCAAGGTGCTGGACCAAACAGCATTAGGTGACAAGAAAATAGGACAGTGCTGAGAAAACTGGGGGAAAAGGCGCCAGCTCTGGCAATTGGTTTTGATTATTCCTCAGCGATAAAAGCATCCAAAGAGATGACCTCATCTATTCCACAGGCATGACCAGAGACTATGGCACAGATGTTCTGAAATAAACAATGTGAGCACAAGCACATAGCTGCACAGCCCTGTAATCACCCAACAAGAGCTTAGTCCACACTTCCTTTTCTTTTGCATAAACCACTGTAGAGACTACATCAGAAAGCAGCCTGAAACTTTAACCTATCTGTGCTGTTCTTGGGTTCCTATTTTACAGACGGCCCCAGAACCACCCTGAAAACTGTTCTCACTCAGAGTGAATGGAAGCACAGATCCTCCTGTCCACAGAGTTCTGCCAAGGACAGAATTTTCTGCCATCTCCATTGCTATACTATCTGTGCCCTTAGCCTGGGAATTTACACTTGACTCTGAGGTTCTTTTCTCCTAACTTAACTGAAGACATGGGTGATGCTCTGTCATTCTTTGTCTGCACAGTATCCAGTACAAAGCACAGTATGCAGGAGGCTCTCTGTTCTCAGCATTGTGGTAGGTCTCAGGGAAGTGACATGCATAACATGGTGGCTATAGAGATGAATACTTAAGACAGATCAATACAGGTGCCCCCTCCCCTCAGTTTGTCTTCATACTGGAATGGAATTGGGAAGAAGTCCTGATTCTGTCTCATACTAATAACTTCTGCTATGCTAGTCCATTATGCTAGTGGGATCTAAACTCACATTTAAATTATTAGGATGAATAACAAGAGCAGGAGCTCAAGACCAAATTCATATCCATAATAGTGAAGAATATGGTGTGGCTACAACCTGCTGGTATGAGCCAATGTCTCCCTACCCTCCTCACTGGCTGACAGTTGAGTTAGACAATAAGGTTTTATTGACCCAAGGAAAACGTTCTTGACAGGGTTGAATATAATTGACTTCCTGCATAAGGAGATCCAATTGCAAAGTCCTTTCTAGTTATAATCCTAGACTCTACACTGGTATGCTTTTTAGAATAACATAATACCAGCCTCACTGACAATATTCTCATTATGTAGCAAAGGGACATGACTTTAAAACAAGGTATTTAAACACAGAACATTTTACACAAAACTCTTTTTCACTGGGTACAGAAAGCTATGTTCCTGTATATGGCAATTACAAATACACAAAGTCCATAGAAGAGAATTGGAGGTTGGAAGAAGATTGCCATCAGAATAACATAACTCACACTCATGTTCACTAAAGCACAGTGTGGAACATGCTGGTTTGTAGATGGAGTGGAAAAACTATTCCCACAAAAACAATGACAGCATGTAAGCTTTATCCCACATTCATAAGGATATCTACTTATTTAGTAATTTGTGGGATAAACCTTTGTGTTATAATAAAAATAATTTGAATCCATAGATTCAAACATGAATGAACCAAAATGCTTAAACTCAACTACAAAGCCCATAGGAAGAAAAGTCAAACAGTTATTGCAAAGCATGAATTAGAACATCTATGGGGCTATGGCAATGTGTGGGTGTGAGTGCGTGAGCTTCCCAGGACCCACAAACACAACTTCACATGTGCAATGTTCTTCTGCAGAGCAGCAGAAGCAGATACTGTTGCTCATTATGTTTTGATAAAATGATACTGAAACTATTGTGAGATGAAGAAGTATAAGAAGAAGAAAGAAGATTTTTCTATCTAGATATTAATTTATTCACTTCTCAAGGCACCTGGAACAAATTTGACACATTCCATGGCTCAAAACCAGACACCTATTCCCTATCAGTTCTAGGACAAAAAACTGGCCTGGAAAGATAGCTCAGTAGTTAAGAGTACTTGTTGCTCTTGCAGAGGACCCAAGTTTGGTTCCTAGTACCCACATTTGGACTACTCACAACTGCCTATAACTCCAGATACTTTGGGATTCTGACATCCTCTTTTGGTCTCTGATATCCATACATACTCAAATTAAAATAAATCCTTAAAAATATCCAAGTTCAAAGTCTAGCAGGATTGTGTTCTAGCAAGCTTTGATTATTTGACAAAACAGTGGCAATTGGTCATATACCTTACAGAGGTTGAGCAACTAGGGACTTTGGAAATGGGTGCTTTGTCTTGTACTCAAATAGTGTCCATAAGAAATGGGCTCTTACCTCAGGGCTACAGGACCTCCTTGGCACTTTCCATCCTCATGACTTTCCAGGTTTTGTGACAGCATGCTTCATTTCCTTTCTTTATTTCTTCACATCAATGTCTTCTCTGTGTGTTTCCCATCTCCCTCTACCCTCTCTTAAAAAGATGCTTCGTGCTAGATTCATGACTCACTATGATAGTTCACCAATAAACTCTTCTTCCTGAAAGCCTCAAGTCAATCGCTCCTTTTGCAATGTGCGGTAACAGTTACTCTTCTATCAGTAATATGGTACTTGCAGGTTCCAGGACTCACATTGTAGCAATCACCTTTTAGCCTACAACTTCACATAATAAAATGCTAGTGTTTATAATGTCATTAAGTGCTGAAAGAAGTCTAAGTCCTGTGGAAAATGAGAGTGGGAAGATGAGTTATGTGGATAAGGGATAGCCTGCAGTGTTTAATTTCACACACATTGTTAAAATGTTCACTTTTTCTTTTTCTTTTGTAGTTATCAAAGCTTTTGTTTTTAATTAAATATCCCAAAGTAATAATGATGTGGGAAAAGAACATAACTGTATTCCTGGCAGAAGTACACACGGGGTAATTACCAAGGACATCCTGGCAAGCACAGTGGTACATTAACTAAAACCCACCCGTTTCTCCTAAGAACATTACCAGAGATATCTGAGGTTATATGTAGACAAAAGGCATCTCAGCTCAGTTATTTTTAGAAGCAAAACTTGGGAGGAGGACCCAAACACTTCACAATGGGGGACTGCTTCATCAAACTGTAGGCTATTCATATAAAAACATAGTGCAAAATGTTTAATAATGCATGAGGATTCAATCTGCATTGAATTCTACAAAGGCAAGCTTTAACACAATGCAGAGAACAAAATTGTTGGAACCACATGGGTGGGTATGTGTTATGTGAGTTTATATGTGCAGTGAATAGGGGTGTGCATGCCTATGATATACACATGGTACCTTGGAATAGATGGATATAGAATGAATTTATAATATTAACAACAGTGCATTCCACAAATGGCATTTTTATGTATTTGGTAATTCACAATTTTTTAAAATAAAATTTGCCATGTTTGATAAATCCATAGCTTGGAATTAGTAAGTCAACAAACAGTTTTCTGCAGAATATAAATACTAAGTCACCCCAAACCAGATGTCAGAAAAAGAACAAGGCATTCTCACTCTCAGTTCTAGTCTGCCTCAGATATGTTTCATCCATTTGGTTCTAAGGGCCTTCATAAGGATGTCATGAAAAATTCACAACAGAGGATTGGAAATTGTCTGTGTAAACCTTAAGCAGAGCACAGGATAAACGCACGCTGAAGCCAGAGTGAAGGCTTTCGAAAGCCATGGTTTTGCTGGAAGTGCATTGCTGGAAACAGCCTCACTACTTGAGGGGCTGTGGCTGCCTAGCAAAGCTTTCCTTGGTTCTCTGTGAGGATTCCTTACATGGGCAAAGGAGGTTTGGGTCCCCCTGCTTCTGGTCTGCCTTCGCTATAGTTGACATAACAATCAATGACTTCTGCACATTTCGAGCTGTTCACTGAGTCCTTAGCCACTCTATGTGTTTTTAAGTGAAAGGGGGACAAATACAAACTTCTTCCCCAGGATGATTCTCTCCCACTTCTCTCCACTCCCCTCCTCCCTCTCAAGTTGAAAAAAAAAAAAGAAGAAGAAAGAAAAAAAATAGAAAATGACAAACACTTGTGCTGCATAAAATCTTCTGACTCTGGAAAAAAAAGATGTATAATTTCTCCAATCAAGAAAGTTTTCGTCTTGCCTGACTTGTTTCTCTTTCCCAGATCTGTCATAACAGAGCTCCGAGCCAGTTTTCAAGGGCCTTAAAGGAGACTTGGCTATATTATCATGGCCTGAGGCCAATTTCCAACAGGTTCGGAACATCTTTACATATCACATGCATTCAGGAGCCAGAGGGTTTTTTCCAATACCTCCCATATAAAGAAAGTCTGTGTATATCCTTTTATCTTCCTTGGACAACATCTCCAAACTTAATTTTATACTGGGATCCTGTTGCTTTTGTGAAGGGTGGACTTTTCATGTAGAAAAAGAAAAACGGGTGAGAAAACTCTTTCCTAAAAGTGGTACCTGTGTATAGCTGTGGTTCCAGCTCCTAGAGAGACTGAGGCAGGAGGATCACTTGCACTCTACCTAGAAAACATAACTATCACATAATGACAACAACGACGACGACGATGATGATGATGAGGAGGAGGAGGAGGACGATGACACAACTTCTCATTCTACAAAGATAAAAAGATGATTTTATAATGACATGATATTTTGGAAGACTTGAGTTTATTCAGACATATGCATGTGTGGGCGGTAGAGATCATTTAAAGCAACTCTATTATTGAGTGAACCAAAAACTCCGTTGCAAGCAGGTTAGCACCTATTGTAAAGTTCAAGACTAGAGAGGTAACAAATAAGAGAGAACATGAGTATGAGAGCTCTGAGATTTTGTCACCTGTGACGTGTGGCTTGGAGGATCATCACCTATGCAGTGGCAGCAGCTATCCTTGAATCATGCGGTGAGAAAAATCCTTGCGATAATTTCTATAGCCATGCCTTACTTTCCATCCTTTTTCTGGATGTCTCTATTGTGACAGTATGCTGCAGGCACATCATGTGGTCATGTAGACTGGTCATTCTTGATAAATGGTTCTTATTTTTTATGAGCAACATCGTGTATGCGCAATGGAAAGGTACAGTTTATTTTTAAAAATAAAAATATTTAAGAATGTTCACCCGAAGAACTAAGACCATTAGCCAGTCATGGTAGCACATATTCTCATCTCAGTACTTGAAAAGCTGAAGCAAGAGAACTGCATGAGTTGGAGGCCAGCCTGCACCATATAGTGAGTTCCAGGCCAGCCATCGCTACATAGTGAAGCTCTGTTCTAGAACGAAATGAAACAAAAGGGTCTTAACATCAGCATCCCTATGCAATTGTTTGCTGATAAGACATACAATTGGAGGAGAAAGAAGAAATGTAGAAACCCCTAAATTAATGGGGGATGGCGGAGAAAGCCTATGAGGATTATATCTGCATTATCAAGACAATTGAGGGCTGGAGAGATGGCTCAGCAGTTAAGAGCACTGACTGCTCTTATAGAGGTTCTGACTTCAATTCCCAGCAACCACATGGTGGTTCACAACCATTTTTAGTGGGATCCAACGCCCTCTTCTGGTGTGTCTGAAGACACTACGGTGTACTCACACACATAAATAAACAAATCTTTTTTTTTTTTTAAAAGACAACTGTATCACCTCCTACAATTTTTACTATTATTATCTTTGATCTTAGGAAAGCACTACATGGATTTGGTGCATATTTGGTGGACTCTTAAATGTCCTCAACACAAGGATCAGGGGAATACTTGCAAGATTCCTGGAAGGCTATTGTCTTAGCCACTGTTCTGTTCCTATGAAGAGACTCCATGACCAAGACAACTTTTATAAGAGAAAGCATATAAGTGGTGTGGTAGAATAAGAATGGTTTTCATAGGCTCCTGGATTTGAATGCCTTGTCACCAGGGTGGAATACTATTGGAAAGGTTTAGGTAGTATAGCCTTGAAGAAAGTGTTTATTTGGGGCAGGCTCTGAGGTTTCAGAAGCCCATGCCAACCCGAGTCTCTCTTTTACTATTGTCTTCAGATCCAGACGTAGAACTCTCAAAAACCATGTCTGCCTGTGTGTCACTATGCTCCATGCCATGAGCCTAATGAACTGAACTTCGAAAACTGTAAGAAAGCCCCAATTAAATATTTTTGTAAGAGTTGCCATGGTCATGCTGTCTCTTCACAGCAATAGAACACTGACCGAGATAATTAGGAGTTGCTTACAGTTTCAGGGATTTAATCTATTTTCATCATGACTGGCAGTGTGATGGTGGTAGGGCTGGTGGTAGACAAGGAGCTGAGATCCTGATTCACAAACAGGGAAAGAATCTGGACCTGGTGTGAGCCTTTGAAACCTCAAAGCTCACTCCCAGTGACACATTTCTTCCAACATGGCCACATCTAATTTATTTAAACAACTCTACTCCCTAGTGACTAAGCATTCAAATATATAAACCTGTAATGACCATGTTCATTCAAATTACCACCCTCTACTCCATTGTCCCCACAGACTTGTAGCTATAATATAATGTAAAATGCATTCAGTCCAACTTCAGAAGTCCCTATAGTCTACCATAGTCTCAACACTGATTTAAAGTCCAAAATCTCATCTGAGACTCAAGGCAAACTCTTAGCTATAATCTCTGTAAAATCAAAATAAAAAAACAGATCACAACACTTTCAACATACAGCAGCACAAAATATTCATTACCACTTCTAAGGGGAGGCAAGAGTGCATAGGGAGGAGATAATGGAACAAAGAAAGACCAGCAGGGCCAACTCCAATTTCTACAACTCCGTGTGTGATGCCAAAGTGCTATTCAGAGCTCCAACTCCTCTCAGGTAGGTTGACTGCAATGCATCTCTCTCTCTTGGGCTTATTCCAAATCTCCCTTGCAGCATTCTTTGAAAGATAGCACACATAACTCTGGGTCTCCAGCATCCTGGCGTCTCCAAGCCAATCAGGTTTCACCTTCATAGCTTTATGCAATAGCCTCTTTAAACCTCCATGCAGGAATACCCCTGATACATGCCTAACCTCAGGGACTTTCTTTAGTCATGGAGGGAGATTCCACAACCCTTTATGTTCTTTTGTATCCCTGGCTCTAAAGTGAAAACCATATGGCCAAAACTGCCAGCTTCTGATGCTTGATGGTGCTGATACATGGCCCTCTCTTTACATTCCAGTTTTATCCACTTTGATGTCTGTGGTAATAAGCTTTTTTAAAATTCCTTTCACAAGTTGAAAACTTAGCTGTGTACAGTCTTGACCACAGGGCAAGATCCTACATTTATAATTATAATTATACATAATATAAATGTAACATATATTATGATATATAATAATATATATTATATAAGTATAATATAATTATAATAAATTGCCATAAAATAAATTGAAATAAATCATTTAACATTGGGCTTTTCTTTTTTATTATTATTCTTTCTTTTTTGTTTTTTAAACTCCAGATTTTATCCCCCTCTGGTCAACTCTCTGACTGTTCCCAACCCCTGTCTCCACTAGGATGTCTCTACCCCCACTCCACCCCACCAGACCTCTAAACTCCCTGGGGCATCCAGTCTCCCAAGGGTTAGGTGCATCTTCTCTGACTGAACCCAGATCCAGCACCTTTGTTGTATATGTGTTCAGGGCCTCAGATCAGCTGGTGTATGGTGCCTGGTTGGTGATTCAGTGTCTGAGAGATCTTGGGGGTTCAGGCTAACCAAGACTGCTGGTCCTCCTACAGGTTGGTCCTCCTCCCCAGCCTCCCTCATCTCCTCCCCAGTTCAACCACAGGGTTCAGCAGCTTCTGTCCATTGGCTTGGTGCAAACATCTGCATCTGACTCTTTCAGCTACCTGAGGACAGTCATGATAGGTCCCTTTTGTGAATTTTCTATAGCCTCAGTAATAGTGTCAGGTCTTGGAGTCTCCCCTTGAGCTGGATCCCACTTTGGGTCTGTCGCTGGACCTTCTTTTCTTCCAGCTTTTCTCCATTTCCATAGCACTGGGTTTTTCTTTAAGCTTTTCGTCTCTTTGAGCACTAGACTTAGCTTCATTACAATCCCTGGTGCTCCTTTTTATCTCAAACTGTACATTTTATATTTCACTTTGGCCCACTGGTTCCTTTTCATTACATATCTGCATAAGAGTGATTATTGATAGCCTCACAACAAAGTTAATACTGGAATCTTTAATGTAGCCTCAGGCAGATTTTTTTGGACAAGGACAGACAGCAGCCACATTCTTCACCAAAATATCAAAAGAATGGGTCTCTAGGCCACTTACAAAATATTCTTCCAAAATTTCTTGATCACCTGAAACTTGTTGGTCATAATCTACATCACTCTTAGCACCACTGTCTCCTTTGCTCCTGTTAAGATGACTAATTAAGCCCCTCTGAAAGCATTCAATTACTTTTCTAGTCCAAAGTCCCAAAGTTCACATTCTGCCAACAAGTAGCATGCATGGTCAGGCCTATTTATTACAATATGCCACTTCTGGAATCAACTTCTGACTTAGTCACTATAATATTGCTTTGAAGAGACATCATGATCAAGACAATTCTTATAAAGAAAAACCTTTAATTGGGGTCTTGCTTACAGTTTATGAGGATTTGTTCATTATTATCATGGCCAGGATTATAGGAGCAAGGAGTATGGTGGTGGGCAGGCATGGTATGGTGCTGGAGAAGTAGTTGAGAGCTGCATCCTGATTTGCAAGCACAGAGAGGGATGGGGGAAGGGAAAGAGGGAGGGAGGGAGATAGGAAAGGAAGGAGGGAAGAGAGAGAGAGAGGGAGAGAGAGAGAGAGAGAGAGAGAGAGAGAGAGAGAGAGAGAGAGAAAGGGAGAGGGAGCTGAGCTACATCCCCTGGGGGTAGCCAACAATTGGCTAAATATATCTAAAGTCTACAAAATAGAAGGGAATTCATGCATGATACTAAAAATATAACCAACTACCCACTAATGGAGAGATCATAAACCCTAGAAGAGAATCTACTAACGCCATTTCTTAAGCCAATAGAATTTCTAAGTGTATTCTAAGTATATGTCCTTATACCCACAGATAAGTATAGGTCTCACACATCATCAAAGATGCTTCTTTACATACAGTACCTATTACAGAGATCCACAATGGGTCAACATTTAGAGGACAAATGACAATGTCATGTCCAGTCTCAGTTGACACCTCTACAAAGCAATCTCCATATCACGCACAAGGAGCTGGAGTGATTGTTAGAGCCAAAGAACCAGGATGCCTGCCGCAAGACAGTATCTTCCAGACATGACAGGGAAGATGCACCCCCAAAATCACAACAATATGGTCATCTAAACAAAACCTGAACAATGGGAAATATTATCATCCTAACAGGAATGGGAGGTGAGCATTTCCCAAGGCCCCACTCTTAAAGAAGAGCTACCAGGAACCATCAATGGCTGCTGAGAAAGAGAATCGTTTTTTTCTCCAGAGACAGCCAGTCTGATGGTTCATCCAATTCCAAGTGGTAATCCCTAAGCACACGTACTTCTGAGTGACAGTGAGACTCAGAGTGGCTATTCTGGAAGATACCTGATGAGGTAAAGAAGGGCTTTAAACTGGACTCTGAGAGCTCTCCTTGAACCCTTTCATGTAAGACTCCTGTGACCTAGACTGGCTGAATGAAGCACAAAAATATTGTTTTCTCAAACCCCAAATTTGCCTCAAACAAATGTACAGGATGGCCAATTCCCTTCATCATTGCCCTGTCAAATGATGATGGCCACACTTGCTAGAATCCCTGAACTTCCATCTTTGTACTGGTTCTCACCCCTGTCCATAAAGGTGCCCGGACTCTGCTACCACATACGCTTTAAGCCCCAAATGATTTTGTAAAGTGTCTGGATCATATTCAAGGAATCTTAGTTTTTGATGAACAGGAAATCTGAAGAGGATCAATAATATTTTTGGAAAACTGACTTGAGTCTCTGCATGGAGAAAGGGCATGGTTTGAGAACAATGGGCGAGCCTGTTTTTTTTTTTTTTTTTTTTTTTTTTTTTTTTTTTTTTTTTTTAAGTTTTTAGATACAAAACTCAAAGAAAGGTAATGTTAAATCTCAATTTCCAGCCGTTTTTGACCTCGGCCTTTTCCCCCCACTGTCAAAGAAGTCACAGCAGTTGTGCAAAGAACAGCATTGCTTTTAAAACCTGTGTCTTTTTTAAGCTTTGCACATGCTTCCACATCCGGCATGACTTAATGGAGCCTAACAACCAATTAACGGCTTGAAAACCAGCAGGAATCCTATTCTGCCCGGTAACCTGAAATGAATTATTGATAGATGCTTTCAGCTCTGTGTCCTCTCAGATATTTCAAAGTCAGTGTTAGTCAGGGCATTTTCTCATTCAGCCTTTACTGAGGTCAAGATTTGTGAAGCAGTGATTTTCAGGGTAAGGGTTAAGGGGAGGAACCCCGTGCCCTAGAAAGTGTGGAGCTGCACATAATTGGCCCCTCTCTAACCCAGTTCTCTGAAAGGTAGCAGCAACCTCCACAGGGAGAAGGGGGAATGCTGGTATCTCAAAGCAGGTGGAGCTCCACACCAGGTCTGTGAAGGGGAGTGGGGGAGGCACATGGTAACAAGTGCCTTTATGATTATGAGAAATGCCTTACATTTAAGCTCCTGTTTTCTGTTATCTGAGTCTTGGAACGAGTCTGTCAAGGATAGTAGGGGAAAATGAGATTTTGATCTGATGTGGATAAAAGGAGAAACCGGCAACCAAGGATTGCATGCTGTTCCCCCTTTTCCTTCCATCCCACCCATTTTGTGTTCTAGAATAGCACTGCCATTTTTTATGACAATAAGACAATACGATGGTTCTGAAAAGGCAGGTTTTTTTTTTTTTCTTAATGACTCAAATTTTAATGTTATTCTGCTGTGGTAAACTGTATTAGGCACTTCTTAGCAAAATAATTAGTGCATTATTAAAGTATTTCTTTGAAGTGCTTTAAGCTGACTGATGGCTAAAGAAAAATAACATAATAAAATAGACTGGTTAAATATGTTATAAAATAATAACTCTTGGAAAACCTCCAAATGAAAACTATTTGGGGTCATGAAAATATTTAACATCCATTACTTAAAACTATGAGAAAAAAAACTCCTAATTCAATCTTTTGCAAAGGAACTCAGATTAATCATTGCTAAACACTTGTATGTAGATGCAATTCCTGTACACATTATCATGGTGTTTCAGTTTTCCTATAACACTTATTACACTAGTGATATTTTATAGGATGCTGCATACATTCACAGTTATTATTTTAATATGTGAGTTTTTTCATTTATATCATTTCCAAAATTTAATTATTGTCTTGTTATTGACCATTGGGCTCTCATTAATTTTCTCTGTCATAACAAATATGCCTGAGACTGTTCCCACATGCACTGGCATTCGTCAATTTGAATTACACCTCTGGATCCCTAGCAGCAGTGATGTGACTGAATCAAAGGGCTCAGACGCTTCTCTGCCATTGCTATGTGCTCTGACACTAATCTTTGACACATCAAAGGAGGAGAGCACCATCGCGCTCACGGGCATCAGTTGTTAGCATGTTTATAGGCCTAGAACCAAAGATATTTCATAGTGTGTGGTACTAATAGTTCTCAAATATAAAAATACTTCTAACCATTTAAAAAAACAGTGTGATATTGTATTGACACTTGGAAAAATGGGTCTTAAAAGCAGAAAAGAAACAAAACATAAGACAAATTTAATATTCCATATGGAGGAATTTAAAATCACTAAGGAAAATATGGTTCAATAAGGAAGAATGATGGCTAAGGTTGAATATTGGGACAAGAAAGAACATATACATACCATTAATCACTGACAAATTTTACTGTGCACAAATACAATACTTCTGCCTTACAAGAGCCACTGGAAGCAAAATCAAAAGATGGATAAAATGAATCTTTCCTCCCACACAGAAGTAGCTTAGAAAATTTCACAACATATATGCAAACATCTCTTTTGTTTATATAGACAGTGCCTCTTAAATGTTCCCGCAGGCTCATGTTTTAATAAAGGCTTGACACTTGCTCTTGGGAGTCCTGGACCCTTTAAGGGCTTAGGAGGTCAGGTCACTGGGAAGAGGCCTGCCCTGTAAGATAGTGTTGGGATCCATGCCTTGTCCTCTCTCTGATGTCTTCATGCTCACTGAGTCAGCATCTTTGTTACACCATGCACTCCTGTCCATGATATTCTAGCCCAACAGCATAGTGCCAAGCACATGTAAGATGAACCCTTGAAACACTGAGCTAAAATATTTCTTCCTTCCTAAAGTTGTTTATCTCTGGTATTTTGTGATAACAATGTAAAGCTCTTTAACTCAATAAATATAAAAAGGATGCCTATCAAAAATGTGTGCAATTGTGTAGAATACATCAAAGTGTTTAATTTCATTGTCAATAATACATATTAAAACTAATCTGAGGAATGCCTTGCCTGTGAAATCAGTGAGCATGGAAGAAGGACAAAGACTATGCTATCCCCTGGCATATGTGGGAGCTATTGTGTCATGCACATGTACCTGTAAAGGTTTTAATTTACAAGAAGACTTTTTTTGCGATTTTAATGTGTGTTAAAGAGAGCACTCTGCTTTATGTACATCTTATACATTACCAGAAAATGTTAGAAGCAAGACAAACTAGAGTACTGTTAAATTTACCCCAATTTATTTGTTTCAGATATAAGTAATAATACTACATTAGACATGTTGTCTGACAATTTCTTCTTGGGTTGAAACATTCCACCCTACAGGGAAGTTCCTAAATACCGAAAAGTAAACAACCCAACCTAGCTTCAGGAAGTTCCTGAAACTGACTAGGTTCATTTTGTCTTGTGTGACAAGATTCTACCTGGGAAGTCACTCGTGTCTACTCACCCTACAATACCCTCCCAGGGTAAGGAATAAAAACTTTTGTGAGTCACTCTCTGGCAAACCAAAGTACAAAGAAAACTCTGAGGCTAGCCCAGCTGCCTGGAAGAAGAAGCCAAGCCAGCTTCTTGGAAGATGTTTAGAAGCATCTGGAAAGGACATTCTCTAACCTGTCAGTGGCTTGCAGGCTGTGCCATGTGCTACCTGTTCCCAGCTTTTGTGAGTTGTCTGTCACCTATGCTAGGGTGAGCTTTGGCCATACAGCTGTCTTTGAGTCATTTATGAACCTGTGTGTAACCTCAATAAGCTCATTGGCTCACCGAGTTGGGCTTTGGTTGTATTTTACTTTGCTCTCTTGTGGGCTTCCCTATCACTGGTCACTGGTGAAAGGCCTGCCCTGTAAGGTAGCAAAGCCCCCCTCCCCCAGTGTTATATGGTGAGTGGACATGTATGAGTGCCTTCACTGGATGATTCTTGTCACACAACAAAACAAAATATCTCAGTTGAGCATAGTGACATAAACCTACAAGTCTAGAGTCAGGAAGATCAGAAGGTCAAGAATAGTGCCAAATCTGTGAGAGTCTTTCTCATAAAAGAAAAAAAAATAAAAGGAGGAAGGAAAGAAAGAAAGAAAGAAAAGAAAGAAAGAAAGAAAGAAAGAAAGAAAGAAAGAAAGAAAGAAAGAAAGAAAGGAAGGAAGGAAGGAAGGAAGGAAGGAAGGAAAGACAGGAGGAAGAAAGGGGGAATGAAGGAAGTAAAGAAGAAAAGAAGGGAGGGAGGAAGGAAGGAAAAAAAACATGTCAAATGCCACCCCATATAGAACCTGAGGACTGTAGTCTTGACTCAGGAATGTCTCTTGATAACTGGGTCATAGGGTACTTGAAGCTAGCCTCACACAGGAAAATATGATTCCACCGAAGTAGCAATGCACCTCTACATAAGGAGTGAGTAAATTTCTACCTCTATTTGAAGAAATACCAGAGATGAGACTGGATATAAGTGTCCGTGCACTCTTCCAATTGAAACACAATCCAGTGGAGAAGATAACTTTGTTGATGTAATATTTTCACTAATTCTTTGAGATTTTTCACAAATGCTTATAATGTATTTTTGATCATGTCTACCTCTCAGTCTTCCCCCTAACTTCCTAGATCCATTTCCCATCTTCCCAGTCTCTTTCCAACTTCAATCATTTTTTAACCCACTCAGTCCAATTTATGCAGCTCATATACCCCGAAGTGTAGTCATCCACTGGAACATGGTCAACCTACCAGGAGCTGCATTTTTAAGGAAAACTGATTCTCCCTCCCCTGGGTCCCTGAACTGTCAATATCTTCCCACCTGGATCACCTACATGCCAGCATACTGAAGATTAGCATTTCAATGTATGAGTTCGGGAGACACCACTACTCACACTCTTAACACATATGAGCTGCTGCATGAAGGAACTCAGTATTAAAGGGCCACATACATATGTTGATTGTATGACACTCTGGAAAAGGTACAACTGTAAACACAGCAAAATGGAAATGACTGACATGACATGTCATGGCTGACCGAGACTCAGTGATGGAGGAAGAAGACTTGAACTGAGAAAGTGCAGGCTTCTTTTTAAGGTGAGAAAACTGTTCTGTAGTATTAAATGCATTCAAATGACATTCCACATTGTTTAAAAACATTGAAGTCTATACCACAAAGAACGAACCCTAAAGCACACAAACTTAGCATGGCTTATGCAGTAATTTCAGAGCAGAATGCAGACTGTGACTGAGCCTCCTAGCTGTGTGTTACAAATGTGTGAAAGAACTTTCCTGAAGGGGATGAGGGGTGAGGGCACTGACTAAAGTGGATTTAGCACACAGAGAAATCTGTAAAACCAGAGGCTTAGGAAGACAGGGCATGTTTACCCTGGTAGCCGCTAAAGCTGTGTGCCATAGACTATGCTGGTTAACCACCAGGCAATCTTGTATGACCCATGTGATCATGGATTACATTGAAACACAAGTTTAAACTCACACTTAGCTTCACATAGCTGAGGGCGTATATGTGTATGTGTATGTGTATGTATATGTGTATGTGTGTGTATTTGTGTATGTGCTATATGTATATGTGTACATATGTATAGGATATATACATATATGTATATAATGTTTGTGTATACATATATGTATATATATTGAAAAGATGCATGTTCATGGACTAGCAGGACACACACATACATTTTGTCCTGTGAAGTGAACTATCACAGAAAAAAATCACACCACACCGGGAACAAGTTTACCTCCCACCCTGGTTTATTTTCTGCTTACAGTAGCCATTTAAATGAAATGTTAGCTGATGTTAGGTCTGGGACAAGAAATACACAAGGTGGTAAGAGAACATTAAGCAAAAGCAAAAGCACACTGATGTTTCTATGCCAAAAGAACATAGGAGCCATTTGAGAAAGCTCCCAGTGGCCACATCTGAATGATTTGAGCAACAAGTGAATCCAATAGCATATACTGAATAAAATAAAATAGTATTGAATTAAAACTTTGATTCCAGGGACCCACAGAGTGGTCAAAGAAAACAGACTCCTGAAAGTGGTCCTCTGACCTCTATACACATGGCATGATATTTCCAGCATTCTCCTCTCCCTCTCGTGTTTCCTTTTCCCCCCCTGTAGATCTTAATCCTCTGTCTGGCTCTCTTGATGAGTCCCCATCATCCCTTTTCCTTTCACTGACCCTTGCCCCCCTCCCCCCACCAGAGCATTCCCTCCTCATTTGCACAGTCTGAAGTTGTTGATACTGGTTTTGTATGATGGAACAACTTGAAGGGATTGCCTCTTTCCCTGCTGTATATCCATGGATTGAGTCTTTATCAAAAGACACACTTTCTCTTTTATGGAAAATTAGTGCCACACACACCAGTTAAAACTAATGAAAATGTCAAATAAACTATTTTTTTATTCTTCTTGGTACACAAATAACCTTCTTAGTGTAGGTAATATATTGAATCAAATGAGGTCTCAAATAACATTTGATTTTGAGATTTGAAAACAGAATAATCTCTGAATTTCAGAAAACACCTAGAGAACACATAAGACACAGCCTCTTCAGGGAAGGGGCAGTAAGGGATACTTCAAATGCAGTTTGGATAAAGTGGCCTAGTTTCTTGTCCATGGGATTCTGTAGTAAAGTCATCATTTGGGCTGGGATCCAGGGATATGCTCTCTTCTTGAACTCCCTTGACTTTTCAGATGGACAGTAGCCATGGACAGCACAATGCTGTCCATCTCCACCTGAGTAGCAGGGTCTGCTATCTGGGATTTACCATGTGAGTTATTGCTAAGTATCACACGTTAGGACTCTCTGCTCCAGAATAGCAGACCCTGGGGGTTGGCATTTGGTGATCAAATACTTAAAAGACACTTAAATAAGTGTTTGCTTTTCAAATTATTGAGATGTTGACTCCCCATTCAGCACTAAAAAGGTCTTCTTCCCCTCCCTCCTTCCTCCTTCTTCTCTTCCCTTCTTCCCCCTCCTCCCTCCTCCTCCTTTTACTCCCTCCTCTCCTCCTCCCTCTTCCCTCCTTTGTCTTCTTCATGCTTCTTCGGTCTGCTTTCTCTCCCTCTTTTCCTCCTTCTCTTCCTCCTCACCCCCTGTTTCATTCCCTTTCCATCCATTCTCTTTTCTCTCCTCCTCTTTTTTTTTTTTTTTTACTTTTGTTTCTCTTTGAGGAGGAGTCAGACTGACCCTCAATTCTCATTCTCATTACAATGTTTTTAAAGTGATAGAATCTTACACAGACTAGTTGTGCTTGAACCAAAGACCCAGAATTCCAGATACACATCATCATCAAAGATCTTCTGCTAATGAACAGTAAGGACTCCCATAAGGATAGGCAAAGCAGAAGTAAGATAAGAATTACTACAGAAAAGTGAAAAATGGAGGGAAAATGATAGATTGCAGAAACTTGAGGGAAATTCCCAAGAGTGGAATGGATTTCCAACACAGGAAGAAGCTGCTAAACCTCCTTTTGTGGAATTTTTATAGGGCATGGGAGAAATGTCAGAGGCTGAGGTAATCTCTACTGAGACTAGGTAATTCTTTGGGTTATCATGGGCTGAGTAAATGGAAGGCCCACATGCTCAAGCAGAGAGAGGATCATGAGCTGTCCATGTACTGTACAGACTATAGAGATGGCTGAATCCCCTCTTCTGAATGTCTCTAGCTACAGCTTTGCTAATTGTGAGCCTTGATTATCTATCAGCTAGCAGTCACTTGGCCACTGTTAGTACCCTGTGACCTTGCAGTTGTCTCAGTGCTGCTCATCATGCTAAAGTCTCTTTGTTCTCAGGTTTGCAAGATCAGCTTGCAGCTTTATGAGTTAATTTTACCCCAGTCTCCAAAATTTAGCTGCAATCTCTCTTGGACACCTTATATTTAGCTCCTTGCCTCTGGGTGACCTGAGGTGCCCTCATACACAAAAATGTATTAGAAACTATCTTTATGTTACAATTAGCTGTACCAGAATTAAGGACACATGAAAGGCAGTAGTGGCTCTCATTTTCTCCTGAAGTGTTTGGGTGGCAAGGGTGCCAGCATGCAATCACTGGTCCAGCATCTTTCCTTCATCTTACCATTTTAGCTTGACTACCACTCAGCTGCCAGCCCTCTCCCACCTCTTCCTCAGTGCTCCAGACTCTGCTGTGTTAATCCTTGTTCCTTCATTTAACTCTAGCTTCTGTCTTCACCTCTTCACCGAGACACTTGTGAGCCACTTGGAGTTTTCAGTCTTAGTCCCTTTATATTACTACTTACCACGTGCAGTAAGCTAGTTTTCACATCACACCCACCTCTACCTTCTAAGTGCTGAGGTTACAGCTGTGCGCTGCCATACCCAAGTTGAGACTAATAAGACTAGAGACCAACACCTTGCTTAGAAGGACAGTATAAAGAGCATAGGCTCAGGAAAAAACCAAAGGTCACAGGCCAGTTGCACATTCAGTGCCAGTGGATGCTCGTCAGAGATAAGGCAGAGGGGGAGATGTAGGCTAGAACACAGCTGTTCTTGAGGACTGCATCTTCAGGACTCTACATCTGCATTGTTTGGGGAAAACAACAGGAGGCTGTGTCCTCCTCCCAGCTGACCTGACTACCATGATGGGAACAATTGCCATCTGGGAAAAGTGGCCAGAAGGCTTTTCGGTGAGTGTGTTCATATTCTTCATAAGTCCCAGACGTGCATTACACTTCTGAAACTCAATTAGAAGCTTCTATCCTTGAAATAGCCAGAGTATGAAATAGAAGGTGAACATTCAAGCCAAATGAATTTCCCCAAGTGCAGCACAAAGGGGCAAATGTGAGACAGACAAAGTATGAGAAGGAAAACAGATTTCGGAGTTTTGCTATCCAAGCTACAGATAAGAAAGAAAGAACAAACAGGAACACAGGAGGAAAGACAGTGAAAAGCTGTTGGCAGGATTTATCTCTAGAACAGCTTTCGATGACCTCACTTCTCTGACTTCAAGTTAATCAGCTTGAGACCTGGAGGGGAAAACTGATCTTTACAGTGCCTCATTTATACATTGAGGCTCAGGGAACTCCTTCAAAGATCATTAACCTAATTGAAAAAGGCAGTGTGGAGTAGTGGTTAGGAGAATAAATGCCAAAGGCATGCCACAAGGTATGCCACACCTGTGTTATGTGGATTTCTGGGTGTTACTGTTCTGCACATGTTGACTTATCGTCTACTCTACGCCAAGCTCTGCTTTGGGCAAGGGAAATTAGACCAGTTTCTTGCATTCATGGAGTTTACATTCAAAAAGAATGACCATACAGTAAGGAAATGGATGCATGATGTAATTTTAAATAAGGAAATACATGCTATAATAAGAAACATATGTAAGGTCTGGAAAGAGAATTTTGGTTGGCTATCAGAATGCCCCCTATTAACCACCAACACTGGAGTTAGCAGGCATCTAAAGCAAACACGTGAGCTGTTAGGAAGACCTGGGAAGAGTCCCAGAAGCAGAGGGGTGAGAGCAAGAACCAGGTACTTGAGGTTAGAAGCTCTTGGCCTCAGTTTACCTATCTGTATGACTGAATAATCCTAGCACGTGCCTCATAAAGTTGCCGAGGAAGGAAGTGTTGACATTAACAGAAACTACACAACACAAAATCTCACTCTAATAACTGGCAGCCCATACCCCCATTCTGTTGGAGTGGTCTTTGCCTGCCATGGCTGATAATTGAACAGCACCCCCTTTTTTGCTTGGTTGCTCAGAGGCTGCCTTGGTCCATGCAAATCATGTCAATAACTGGCTGTTCTCTCCAGGGACTTTGCCTACAGTGGTTCTTTGCCTGGGCCTTCGGTGACTAGATCCCTTGTCCCTCTGAGTTGGTTGGCTCCGGGCTCCTGAATGTGGCTGTCACCACAGTAAAGTGCTCAGCAGTAGGACATGGCAGGATTGCCTTGCTTTAGTTTGTCTCTTTTCCTGGAGACTCAGGCCTGGCCCAGGCTTGGCTCAGAATGCATTTTCTCTTTGCTTTTCCTGGATTGTCTCAAATACAAGATCAGCAAGAGCTTCCTGCATGCCAATGAGTGTTTCGTACACACACACCATCATCATCATCGTCGTCGTCGTCGTCGTCGTCGTCGTCGTCGTCGTCATCATCATCA
>NW_022196904.1:73352458-73389845 GCF_008632895.1 Mastomys coucha
CATCATCATCACCATCGTCGTCGTCTTCGTCGTCGTCGTCGTCGTCGTCGTCGTCGTCGTCATCAATCATCACCACAACCACCTGGACCACTCCCACTATCAGGTCCAGACTGAGAGCATCAGGTTTCATTTTTCAGCCTATTCAGGAGAGAAACAAAAAAGAGTATTTATCCTCATCTACATTTCAGACAGAACTCTGGCCCAGGGCGAAGCTGTTTAAAGAAAGCTTACACTCCCCTTTCTACCTCTGTCACTGACACTTCTCAAAGAATTCACTTTGAGTGACAAAAATTGAGGAATCAATACATCTGTGGGGGAGTGTGTCTGTGTGGGAGTGGTGCGTGCTACATATATAATGTATGTGGGGTATGTGTGACATTGGACATAGTGCTAATACTATGTGTGTTGTATGTGTGACGGTATTATGTGCTTGTATGTACCTAATGTGTGTGTACACCTGTGCTATATGATGTGATGTGTGGGGGTGAGTGTGTGTGTGTGTAGTTTGTGTCTATATGTGTGGTATATGTGCCTGTGTTTGGTTGGCATTGCAAGTATTGTTTATAGAGTATGGTATGTGGTATGGGTATAGTATGTTATGTGTGTGTTGTAAGAGATATGCAGTATGTGTGGTATATGTAACAGGTAGGGTGTGTAATGCCTGGGGAGGTGTGTGTGTTGCATTTCCCACTTGTGTCTCCCTCCTTTTTATTAGCCAGCAGAAGAACCCCAGCCCCCTGCCTCTGCTCACACTCAAGGATAGCACACACTGCTGCCCCTGGAATAGGCTCAGATGGGAATAGCCTCACCATGTGACTGAAAAGTCTCAGTTCTTCGGTTTGATTCTCAGGTCACAAACCTGATCATTGTTCTGTTGACTTCCTGCCTCGTGGACCATGTTACTCAATGGGAATGCCACTTCAAAGGAGGGTCAGGAATATAATTAGTTCCCTGAGTGGCAGGAACCTCTTCTTGTTCTCCACAGGGCTCCTCACCTCTGCTCAACCCATCTAGGCTAATCCTCCCTGTGCTCAAAGACAACCTGAGTTTGACAAATATCCACTTTATACACTGATCAAAATGTAGGTGCAAGGGCTAGGATATGTAGCCTCAGTAGGTGGAGACTGGTCTGCAAAGCACACCGTCCTGAGTTTGTTCCCTCAAACTGCATAAAAGCAAAGAAAACCCAGCATGGTTAGTGGAAGGCAGAAGAGCGTTAGAGCACGCATGGGGAGAGTGTGATGAGTGACCCCAACTCTCAGCACAGCCTCATGACTATCAGGCATGCTGTGTGAGCATCAGTTACAAGCATGTTCCAACCCTTGGGGTTAAGGATCAAGTAGTAATCAGTGACAGATTTGACTTAAAGTGACACAGGACACTTATTTAGTGCCCATGTTTGTGAAATGCATCATCTGATTTTAAAAGCCACCCAGGAGGTAGAGGGTTAAGAATTATATAGTGTAAACTTGAAGTGTACTTCGGGCTAGACTCAAACTTCTTACTCGCTTGCTTCTACCTCACCAGGGCTGGGATTGTAGGGGTGTGCCACCACATCCAGTTTAATGGGAACCGTTGTCATTCTGCAATGTGTGGGTGGGGCTCATTCATCTTGAGATCATCCCTAAATCACAATGCTAGTGGATTAAAGCAGTTGGGTCTGAACTCACATCTCCTCTAGTCTCCGCATCTCTATGACACCTTGCCACCTGGCTGGAAGGTGATTCAATGTTTAGTTTGAGTAAGTCTGACTTCCTGAGAGCAGCAGATTTTTCTCCCATCCTGAGAGTCAGAGACCTTTAGAATCAGTGTCACCACAGAGACATGTCAGGACAGGTCACCTCAGCTGTGAGTAGGATCCCTGGGAGAGGACTCGGTGGTCTCTCCCCTTTGTGAGGCATTTAAGACAATGCCCACTCTTCTCTGAAAGGTCACCGATTCCACCTATGTCTGATTTACATATACCCAAGACATTTTGGGAAACCATTTTTTTTCACCTTTGCTTCGGCACCTAAATACAATTGAGTTTCCAGCCTTAGAAAAACTAAAACTTCCATTCCTGGTCAGACTTCATTTTTGGTCCTTTACAGTTACCCAGGGCCTTTTGTGCCAATCCCTCCTCTCTCTAAGAGGGCTATCGGGGTGGTGGAAAAGGAGGAAGGCAGAGAGGACAGGAGGGAGGAAAGGAGTGGAGCCTCTGTTGCTCAGGTTGCTGCTTCTCTGTAACACTGTGCAGTGTGCTTTTCTGCTGGTTCACATTGCAATAGAGCTTGGCTCAGTCAACTCTTTCCCCCTTTCCAAACACCCCCTACCTTTTCTACAAAGCACTTCTCCATGTCACTCAGCCATGGCCACTCGAGTCAACAAGGTGGGAACCTGCGATTCTAAAGAAGATTTAAGTAATCATATTGAATACTATTTATTAGTACCTTGTGGGTTGCTATAATTTTCTGTGGGTAAAGTGAAGATTAAAGCTTGGAAATACAAACAAAATTATTCAAAGGTATAAACTTAGGGATATTAAATATTTTGATCTAAAAAAAAACATCTTTTATTCTCAAGCCCTTTAAAACTCAGCTTCCTGGGCTATTAGAAGAGTTGGAGGGAACAGAAATCCCTGGTTATGATTCTGTCTGCGAGCCACTTCTCGCTGAGTAGAGCTTTAAGTTCAAATCGAGGCTCCTTGTTTGTTAGTTTTGCAAGGCCCTGCCTGTGTGCAAAGAAATATATAGTTCATCCTCTTTAAGCTTTATTATCTTCATTTATGAAGTTCAGAGAGCTGCAAGCTGTGAATCATAAATGCGATGGCTGTCACAACAGGTCCAGTGCATGCTCTGTTCTCCATGCACATCAGCTGTGGGATGAGGTGAGGACACAGGAGGAGTGCTGATGCTCAGTCTGAGTGAGGACCAGGGGCCCTTTCTCCATGGATGGAGGAGGCAGGAATCTCCAAGGGAAATGGTCCTTTCTGAAAGGTGGTGTTTTCGTTATTCAGGTAATGTGGCCTGAAAGGTGACTTTCATTTCAGAACGAAGTACCAGTCCCACATTTCCATTACCTAGTTAGTTCTCAGTCGATGGCGGAAGTGCTGTCATCCCTATAGCACCTCACCAGAGGCCAACCAGAGGTCGTGGGCCCCTTTGTGGAAGTCTTATCACAGGAGTTAAGAAAACAAATCAGGCAGGAGAGGTTTTAACAACCTGCTCCGGAAAGATTAAAGTTCAAAGGTCCCTCCCTATTCTCTATGCCCTCTCTGAGTGTGGAATGTGCGCCCATGCTCCTTGGCTTCCTGCCAAATAGTGTGTGAATTGTTGGTGCAGAAGAGAGGCGCTTGTAAAGCAAGCTCCGAGTGTGTCTCCTCTCTGCCACGACCAGGGTCTGAGCAGTGCAATAGCTTTGTTTGTTTCTGACCCAGGCAATGTTTGTAACAGGGTATGATTAAACACTCAGTCGTGTTCACAGGAGAGATGGGAGACTGGGGCATGAATGCTCATTTCCTCAAAGGCAGCCATGGATGAATAGACTCTGCATTATGCTCCGGGGCTGACAAACAGTCACCACAGAGACTGCCACTCCTGACTCACTGAATCTTACCACATTGTGCAAAGGTGTTTCCTGTTCAAAGGGCAGACATAGTCTCGGGTATGGTCTCAGGTTGTCTTGGTCATAGAAGCAGCAGAATGCTAGGATGTCAAAGCCACGGACATCTCTAGAATGTTTAATCTCACTTCATTTCACAGAGAAGAGAACTGAGGTAAATGCGAACACTGTAGGCCACATAGCATTTGTGGCCTTTACATGACGATTCCCCAGTCTGTCACTCACTAGAGGCCCTTCAAACAGAAGTAAGCAAACATTTCCCAATGTGGAGTGGCTAGGCCACAAGAAACAGAGCCATCCAGACTCATGAAACCTCAAAGTTAAATCCTTATTAAGTCTCTTAGAACATCTCAATATCCCTTAGGTAATGATTCTGGTATTTTATAAACATTTCATGTATGAGACCTAAGATACTTCATTTATTTTCCTAGAAGCAAACAACAACCAACTTAGAGTCAGAACAAGAGTTACAAAATAGCCTGTTGGGATGGAGAGATGGCTCAGCGGTTAAGAGCACGGCCTGCTCTTCCGAAGGTCCTGAGTTCAATTCCCAGCAACCACATGGTGGGTCACAACCACCTGTGATGAGATCTGATGCCCTCTTCTGGTATGTCTAAAGACAGCTACAGTGTACTCATATAAATATAATAAATAAATCTCTTTAAAAATAGCCTGTTGCAGAAACAGGGACGTTTAGGACCACAGGTTATAGTAGAGAGGCTATGAGGCTAGAGTCCCAGAGACACAAACCCCAGTCTGCTGTACCACACATGTAATCACCTGGGCTTCCTGCTTCATTCCTTCTCTGAGACTCAGTTTCCTTACTCCTCGTGGAAGGCAGCATCAGCCTTCCGGGCTCTGGGGTGTTGACAGACATGGCACTCTGGGCTGAACTTTGCAGAAGCTATTGCTCAGAGAGTAACCTAGCACTTGTGTTGTCTTCCTTTCATTGACTTTAGCCCCTGAAACCTGTAAAACATAACAGTCAATTCAGAAACTTGAAACCTGTAAAACATAACAGTCAATTCAGTACTTGTTGGTCCGTGCATGTTCTCTGCTTGAAGGGAGGGAAAACCTACAGAGTCCAGTGTCTTGTGCCCCTCTGGTATCAGGATCCATGGTCCAGCATGTGGTTATAATCACCCACGTGCAACTCAAGGATGATTTATTCCCTTTGGGCATGATAATTGAGCTTACATGGTAAAGAAGATCGGGGTCTGTGGGAATCTACATGAAAGACCCCATCCCTTCATATTAGATAGGGAACATGGTTACTCTTTCTATGACTGGTACTGGGAGCCACGGAATTACTTTGGCTTGAGCTGACAGCCAGTAATGCATCTCCTATGCACCCTCTGTAGTGGCCTACATGAGAAATGTTTCCCACAGGCTCATTTGGTCCCCAGTAGGTGGTACTGTTTGCAGAGGTTTAGGAGCAGGAGCCTTCCTAGAGGAAGTATGTCACTGGGGACAGGCTTTGAGAACATATAGACTCACCCTATTCCTAGCTCACTCTCTCAGCTTTGCAGTGAAGTGAATTCTCAACTTCCTGCACCAGCCACCAAGCCTACCACTTGCTGCCATGCTTCCTTGCCATGATGAATTCATCGCTCTAGAACCTTACACCAAAATGAGGTCCCCCTCCCAGAAGCTGCTAATGGTCAAGGTGCCTTGTCATAGCAATAGAGAGGTGACTAAGACACCCTTGTTGTTTGATAGAAACAGGTAAGAAGCAAAGCTGAAGTCAGAAAAGCCCATATTAGAGGCTGATGTGGATCTGTGAGGATGCAAGCAACAGCAGCTGTGGATAACAAAACCCATAAAAAAATCATGATGGGGCAATTAGTAAGTCCTGCCTTGTCTGTGGACAGGGGACAGGAAAAGAAAACTAAAATAACTCTGTCCAGGGAGCTGATAGGAACAAGATGCCCTGAGCTAAGGATGAGGGGCTTCAGGACATTCCTCTCTGTCCTTGTGGGCACCTCCCAGCAGTTCCCTGAAGGTCTGCTTCCTTCCTTCCTTTCAGTGTGAGCATTTGAGGGCAGGAATTCAGCAACCTTATTTTTGTTCCACACTAAAAATACCTGCCCACATCGTAGCTGCCCCCACAGTGGGTACTTGCTGGATGACTCCTGGTGCGCAGTCACTTTGGGACAGCCACTGTGGGGAGGTTCAGCAAGTAGGTAGAAATTCAAAAACAATACCCAGAACTGAGAGAAGTGTAGCAATACAATAAAGAGGGTGTTTTCAGGTCATGTTTGTGGGCACATCTGTTTTTTCAGAGAAAGACCCAGAGATGAGAGCATGAGTCCCCTACAGCTAATGTGCAGGCAGCACAAGCCTACAGGAAGAAGACAGTGAGCAGCAAGGAAGTGACCAAGCTTCTTCCTACTGTGACTTTAAGTCACATTTTCTTCCATTTCAGGCAGCAGGAGGAAGAATGTTGGTGGGTGAGGCATATTGATAAAGTCATTGCCTTTTAATTTAGTTTGCTTGGTTGGTTTTGGTTTTTGAGACAGGTTTTCTCTGTGTAGCCCTCATTGTCTTAAAACTTGCTCTGTAGACCAGGCTGGCCTTGAACTCAGAAATCTATCCACCTTCCTCTGTCTCCTAAGTGCTGGGATTATTGGTGTATACTGCCACCTCTGGGCAATGTAATAACTTTGACATAATGACTTTGAGTTGTGCTGTGATCATCTTGTATTGTAGGTCTACATGACTTTATTCTAGACCCCGAAAGACAACGCAGTACCACATTTCAGGGCTTGCACAGCATCTCCTGGATGGATCATCTTGTCACAGTGGTTCTCTTACAGAGAACATCTCAATTGGTGAAGTATTCCATCTATCAGGAGAAGTTGAAGATGTGTAACCATTGTGAAAGAGCAAAATCAAGGGTACCATTAACCAATACCCTGTGTGTGCACTGGCCAGTGTGCTGAGAGGGCCTGCAGCTTGACCCCTCTTTTCATAGTGATGCCATTTTCTGTGCCCTTCTGCAAGTCTTTATCACCAGGTTAAACTGACTCACCCAGACTGTGTCTCAGTTTTGATAAATCAATTTTCAAACAGATGTTTGCAGCTGGCAAAACACAAAAACAGAGTTGGTTTGTAGAATTTTTCTCTCTGTTGTATGTTCTGCAAGGGCCCATGTGCTAAAGGTTTGGTCCCAGGGACTGTGTGAGATAGAGGAACCTGAAAAAAAGTGAAACTTATTTGGGAATCTTTGAGTCATAGGAGATGTGCCCTTGAGGAGCATTGTGAGACCCAGGTCCTCATCTCACTCTTTCCTGTTTCCTGGTTGTGAGATAAATGGCTTTCCACTCCCTCATACTCCCACCATGTATGGTTGTCCCACCACTGCCCGAAACAGCAGGGCCAACTGAACATGAAATGAAAACTAAGAAACAATGAGGCCAAATAAACCTTTTCATTCCACAGGTTGCCTTGGGTATTTTGTTACAGTAACAGAAAGCTGTGGGTAGTTATTTGCCATATTGGATATAAAAATCTGTGTCCACAGAATAGGTTTCCTTTTTTAAATTTAAGATTACACTGATTACACTTCCAGTTGATTTGATTAAGAAATAGTTCAATGAATTCATTAATTTGTAATCAGTTGATTACTTAAGTTTTATTAAGACCATGTTGATTTTTGTTTTTTAGTTTTCTGAATACTTATATTCCTTTGAGTCCTAATACAAGCACACACTTGATGCTGTTTATTAGATAGTCACTATTTAAATGCATTGTGTTCATGACCCTTGAGATGTAAGCCTCTTTCACACAAAAAAAGAGAAAGAGCAACAACAAAACCCCAAATGAACAACAAACATTAATTTAGCTACTTAAAATAGTAATCACATGTTCTTAAGAGTATTGATTTATTTTGCTTTAATTTGATCTATTTGTAGTTCATGTAAGCTCTACTACCTCATCCGCTATGAACTCATTGTGACTATCAAGGGTTTGTATGTTTCAACAATCTGATGGTCTGTCAGCATTATCTGTAATGTTCAAAACTGATATAGAAGCACTATAAATCATTTTTAAAGTCAAGTCACTTTAGAAAAAAATTAGTTATTTTGTTGTTTGTGTCTCTGTGTGTGCCTGCATGTATGCATGTGTGCCATCTGTGTACTAGTGTGCACAGGGGCTAGGTAGTCAAATGGTTGTGATCCATCACATGGGTGCTGGAAGTTTAACTTAGTCCTCTGCAAGAAAAGCAAGTGCTTGCAACTGCTGAGCCATCTCTTTAACCCTAGATAAAGTCATTTATAGACTTACACTATTATTTCCCAATAAGTTACTTTCTTCTGATATGTTGTTAACTTCGGAATAATCATTAAAAATAGCTTTAACTTGAAGAAACATAGTATGAGTCCATCAAAATCTTAAATGACTACCTTGATGTACTGAGGCTTGCAGATGCATAAATAAATCAAATCACAGGCACCAAGTCGTGGATGAATGTTTATAAGCAGCTCATCACAGAAACACGTCTCTTCAGGCCATTGTGTATGCTGCTGGTCATCTTGAAGGCTGCTCTGAGAAAGCATTAAACAGTCCAGCTTCTTGTAAGAACTAACAGTGGAAATACTGTGATGCTTGACACTAATTACTCCACTGCTTGTGGTATGTCACAGTTATGCCTTATAAACACAATTGACAATTGGCTTCCAGAGATACTCATAAAAAGAATACAGGAGGTATCTTGGTAAGTGTTCATGGAAAATTATCTAGTCGCAAGTCTGTTTTGGCTAGCTACTGGTGAGAACTGAATCATCTATTTACAGACCCAGTGACTGGACATGTCCTCTCCTAAAGGTATCCTTTCCCTCTAGACTGAGGGGTGTGCCTTACTCCACACTGAAAGTTCTGAACACAAGACATTTCATTTTTCAGCATGCAGTATTCTCCATCTCTGCCCTTTTGTGTAAGGCTTCAAGTAATTTAGTGACGTGAGACACTGTTTCATAATCCTCTCTCTTAATAATCCTGAAATATTCTCCTTCTAGTTTTCCTCACTGTATTTGAAATATACATGTTTTACTTCAGTTTAAGAAGTCTCAGTATGAGGCCTGGGGAGACAGATCATTCAATAAAGTGCTTTGTCACACACTCCTGGGTCTCCACCACTCAAAAAAAACCAAACAAACAAACAAACAAAAAAAAACAAAAACAAAAAAACAAAAACCTAGTAGTGTGCACTTGAAATCCAAGTGCTCAGTGCTCAGGTGATGGAAATAGGAAGATGCTTGACTAGCCAAATCTAGCCTAATTAGTGAACTCCAGATCAATGAGAGGCCCTGTCTTAAATGGAGTTTATGGTATTTCTAAGGATGATGCCTGGTGTTGAACACACACACACACACACACAACTCAGCACCAAATACATGAGCATGCCATAGATACTCATGAAGAACTATCTCACTGAATTGACGTGGGTGTTGTTTTCTGCTCCTTTCGTGTGATATACCTGGTTTAAATTGACATAATTCTGTGCATATCATTTGTCTCTCATTTCAAGTTTCCTTGTAAGGGTAGTTCTGATGCTGTTCCCCAATTGGATTTTAATCTGTAGTAAAGAAAGCCATGGGTTAATTGCTGCACAGAAGGGACTTCTGGGTCCCTGGAGAAAAGGGGGATACAAGGAAAGAGAGAGGAGAGTTCACTATGTTTTGGAGAGAGAAGAACCAAGCTGCAATGTGAGATCTCAAAATGGAGTGGTCACACAGGCCACTTCTACAGATGGGTGGTCAGGGGACTTTAGAAGCTGAAGTTTAGGGAAGGTGGTAGAGATAGAAATAAGAAATTGATAAAGGCTTGTTTTTCCAGGAGGGAGATAGTAGTGCCCAAGAAGGCAAGTTGAAAAGGAAGCAACTATGTGTGTGTCTTTTATCTGTGGATTTAAGGGAAGCCAGGTGGCGGATGGTAGTGCAGCACAGATTCAGGAGCAGAGGTGGGTAGTGCAAAGGTATCGGAAGCATTCTCTTAAATTTCTTCAGGCCTGGATCTATTTTGTTTTATTCATAGTTTCATCTAATGATCTGAAAGGTAGACCTTCTTTTTCAATTTTGATGATAGTACTCTAAAAATTACAAAATTTAACCTATCAATGTCAACTGCTATTTTTACACTCTTCTTCCAAATAAGGCAAATTCCTCTGAATAATTTGAGTTCTAGTTTCTCCATACTTACTTATACATGGGTGACTATTTTTGTCCTTTGTATAATTTAACTCTTCCCAAACAATTTTTTCCTTGGTCTATATAATAGATTATATTTGGTTTTCATGGCTAATTTTATTGAGTTTTTTATTTTTCCCTCTAGGAGCACCTAATTACACTTCTAATTATACCCTTTAAACTTCCTTATAATGAATATTAGTAGAATACAGTCCAGATCTCTAATATATTTTTATTTCATTTTACTTTCATTTGCAAGAGATGTGTTACTAGATATACATGGATCTGTCAGTTATCTCTTTCCATCAACTCTGGCATTCATTATTGCAGTTGTGAAGTCGGTTATTAGTCTAGTTTTTAATTATAAAAGCAATGTGTCTTTGTGAATATTCTTTGCTTAGAATCTAGAATGTATAGTTCTGTTCATTTCTACCCTGCTTGTATTCTTGAATCTTCATGTTAAACTACTTCAGTACTTGTATAAAATAAAGTCTCAGCAACTGTGTTTCTGAATCATATCATCTTATCTTTCTGTTCCTTATTTTTAAAAAAAAAAAAAAACTTCCAACTTGGCTTTCATCTCCTGTATCATAGTAATTATCAAGGTATGGGGTGTCTAATAACTCTCTATTTGGAGTTTATGTAAATTGTTTCTGCTATAGGGTTACTCTGTAAGACCAACTTAGTTGTATGATCTCCTGTTCTTGGTTATGCTTGATTTTTATGATGGATACTGTATTTTAAAAAAAAAAATCCTTTAAAATTTATTGAAATCTAAGGTGATTTCACTGAAAAATTCTTTGTTTTCATTTTTCTTGGTGCTCTGGAACACTGGCAGTATGGTAGATGCAAACTGTGAGATATTACACTTTCAACTGCATTTTACATGGTTTTAAGTTTGGAGTAAATCTGATTAAATATTTTATATACATTAAAAGTTTTGGAAGTACATATAGAAAAGGAAAAAAATAAAACCAAAAAAAAGCAAGAAAACCAAACTTAAATGCCTTAGGGACCATGAGTATCAGTGCCTATCCTAATAAGCTTAAGACCACAGGTTGAATCCCCACTGTGATATACATGTAAAAAAAAGAACAAAACCACAAATGTTTCTTCTAGTTAATAGGATCAATTAAATACATAAATAGATATTTTGATGAATATTGTATTGAATTAGATAAAGAGATTGAAATCATAACTCCCTCTTGGTTGTATGATTAGCTAGTGGTATGACCTGTAATTAATTTTTTAATGTGTTTGAGTGTACTATATACATATCTGATGCCCACAGATACCAGAAGAGGGCACTATATCTCTTAAGACTATAATTACAGATGGTTGTGAGCTGCTGTGTGGATGCTAGGAACCAAACCCAGGTCCTCTGCAAAAGCAGTTGGTGTTCTTAGCTCCTGAGCCATCTTTCCAGTAGAGCTGCTCCTCTGTTAAGGTCAGTGAGAACTGAGCCAATGTACATACAGTGTTCCGTTTCTTTTAATCCTAGAACTTATCTATTTCTCTGATTCAAATCCGTGCCTGTGTCTCTGTGTCTATTCATGATATGCACATATGCATGTCTTATGATATCTAATACCATTTCCCCTTTACCACTGGCTGGGAAGCCAGACAACTTGCTGTATGAACTGTCACGGGGGAGAAAGTTTGAGCCTCTCCCTTGAGTGAGAACAGCTAATATCAATAGAGTTGCTGAATGAATGTGTTGCACACTAAATAATCTTCAAAGTCAAATTTTCCATCTGAAGAATATAAGTCTTTTTGTTTTGCTTGAGTATTTGTTGTTGTTGTTTTTTTTTTTTTTAAAAAAAGTGGCTCTTTCAAGAATAAATAAGCCAAGAATTGTAAAAGAGGAAGGGACACATTTTCTATTTAAGAAAATAGATTATAAAGAGAACACATAGTGTTGGAGTATCTAGTTCCTGCCCAGAAGGAAATGAAAATTCAACACTCTGGCAAGAGAAAGGCATACTGCCCAGAGAGGATTCTGGCAACAAATTGCAAGGAGAACTTCAGAGCAGAGCCTTGCTTCTCACAATAGCATCTTTAAACCTCTCAAGGGGCTCTACGTCTCTAATCATACCGAAGTGATAGAGTTGAAAGGACTGGATGAGGTGCCCACAGAAGGGGTAGAGGCCACTCTGGGGTCTTGAGCATCTAGGCCTGAACCATAGCCTCCAAGATGGAGTACTTAAAGGTAAGGTTGCAGTTTGTACCACCATAGATCAGTGTACCGTGGCTGAGAGGAACAAAGGCAATTGAGAAAAGAAAGAGTTCTCAACAAACTCTCCTGAAACAACTGGATATCCATCCAAATGTGAAGAGAGGAATCTAAACACTGAGCTTCCACTATCTCAAGGCTGGGAGCTGGCCCGGCAGTTAAGAGGCTCTCTGCTCTTCCAGAGGACTCACATTCAGTTTCCTAACACCCATGCCAGGTGACTTAGGACCACATGTAACTCCAACTCCAGAGGGTCACATGTCCTCTTCTGGCCATAGACAAGCAAACATTAAAATAAAAAGAAAATCTAAAAAATTATCTCAAACTGTATTCTACAAAAAATATGAAACATGAATCTACAAAGTTCCTAAAAAGGTGACATAGGAGAAGGCTGAGGACTGTAGTTCAGTGGTAGAGAGCTTGCCTAGCATGCACAGGGCTCTAAGTTCAATATTCAGTCCTGCCAGCAAAAATAAAGTAAGAGAAAATGTTGATGACCTTGGGTTTGGCAAAGACGTTTTAGAAAGGACAGCAAAAGCACAATCCATGACAGAAAGAATTAATAAGCAGGACTTCATTAAAATTAAAAACCTCTGCTCTGTGAAAGACAAATTCGAGAGAGTGAAAAGGCAAGTGGAGCCTGGGAAAGAATATTTGCAAAGGACATCGTCTGATAAAACGCTATTATCTAAAATATACAAAGAAGGCTAAAAAGTCAACAATAAAAGACAAACAATCTGATTAAAATGGGTGGAACCTATGACAGATAACTCATCAAAAAAGACATTAAAATGGTAAATAACCATGTGGGAAGGTGTTCTATTTCACATGTCATTAGGAATCACAAACTAAAACAGCAGTGACATGCACTACAGGCCAATGAGATCAGCCTAGACTCCAAATGCTGGTGAGGATACAAAGGAACATTTTTATTCATGTCTGGTGGGAATCCAAGACAGAACAGATACTCTCAAAGTCAGTTGTACACTCTGTTACAGAACTAAACAAAATCTTGGCATTTTATTTAACAATAGCACGTGTTAGTATTTGCCCTAAAGGGTCGAAAATTCATATCCATAGGAGAATTTCAGATGGACGTTTATGGTAACACTGCTCATTGTTGCCCAAACTGGGAACTGATCCAGGTGCCCTCTAAGAGGAGGATTGGTGGATATTCTGTGGTACATCCAGACAAGGGAACGTCACTATATATTAGGAAGAAATGAGCTATTGAGTCGTGAGAAGATATGGAGGAGACTTAAAGCATCTTAGTAGATGGGTGAAGTGAGCTCAAAAGGCTTTGTGCTGTATGTCTCCAATCATTTGATCTACTGGAAAAGGCAAAATTATGGAGAAATAGAAGAGATCAGAGTTTAAGAAGGAGCAGAGATGAATAAGTGGGGATCGTGGAGAATATCAGAGTAGTGAAGCTATCATGTGATACGACAATGTTGGGAACATTACACATTTGGGAAAACCCATAGACTGTTTGTGAAGTGTCAATGCAGGCTCATCCAGTGTAACAAAAGTATCACTGCTTATCAGATGGGCCAGGAGACTATGCAGCAAGTAAACACAGGAGTTATGGAAACTTCCTGAATTTTCTGACCAATCCGGTTGTGAAATTAAAATCTACACCAATAAAGAAAGTCTACTGAACAGCAGTTATGGCAACACCCCCCAAATGATCAGAGATGATTAAAATGAGTAGCTCCACAGAAGATCTCAGACCAGCTACCCATTAACCTTGGGGTTAAAATTTCTTCTCCATCCTCACTGTCTGCCTCAGAACCTAGGTCATCCTTGAGAAGAATGGATGATGAGCAAGAGCAGCACTGTGGAAAAGGACCTTTCATAGTACTGTGTGGTTACCTAGGAGACTTAATCTCTGACCAGAGGTGACCTTGCATGAGCAATGTCATCTTTCCTGGATTCAGCAGCACTGGGGGCCCAAGAAGAGTTCAACTTCTAGAGACAAATAGTATGCATCTGGGTCCAACTCCTCTGCGTGCCGAGAGCTGCTTAAACAGGCTTCTGTAAGGTGCATGCAAAAGTTGGATCTTTAAAAAGAAAAAAAAAAGAAAAGAATCCTGGAAAAATTACATCAGGCTTACTTTCCTCCCAGCAATTAACACTAAATGAAGCTGCACATGACAAGTAGCCCCACTTCATACCCTGATACCAAGCAGACACACTGATACCTCTCACAGGCAGACTGCATTGTCCCAACTCTAAAGGATAAGTTCACCACTTCCCCGTTGAATGGGAGCCTTAGAAGGAAGGCTACCCAAATTCAAATGCCACTAAGACTTGACATCAAGAGACACAGATGTTCCCTGATAAGTGAGCTCAGAACTGGAGAATTCCAGGGCAGGGACCGGACATGGTCAAACCCACTCCTCCGAGAGATCACAGAGCAGAGTGAAGGGCAGTGAATTGGAACCTATTTCCTTCTTCCTGTCTCTAGAAACTGGAAAGTACTTGTGTCAGGCCCCAGTCTTCCTGCCTCTGTGTGTGCTCAAGCCAGATGCATGCAAGGCAGCTTCAGGAGACTGCTCTTTGTTTGGACCACAAAAAGATTTTTAGATTAGATTTAGGTAAGCCAGAGCAGGCAGGTGGCTTGTGTCACTGAGATGTAGGAATTGCTGCTGTTGTCCCTCTGAGGCTTCACCATTTTAATACTGACAAAGGGAGAGGGGAAAACTTGGAAAGGATATCACTGGGCAAATGGAACAGGCTTGGCAAAGTGGTCACAAGGGATAAAACCCCTCACTTTCTCTGGGGTTCCTCTTCAATCTTCTCACCTGACAAAAACCTGGGCACATAGACTATACCTCTGAGAGCAGGGCCAGAGGTGACAAAGGCAAGGCCTGTTTGCGGAGAGAGCAGGAAACACAAGACCAGGCTTGCTCACTGCTGAGCCAAACACCTTTTTGCATCATCAGTATATATATGTCTGCTAGGTACAGATGTTACCAATGGACACAGTGTCATCTCATGCTGTGACTGGGGATGACTGGAATCATGGTTGGAACTGGAGAGAGTGACAGACTGAGCAAAGTAACATGGGATGATGGATGATGGATAACACTGATTGTCCACTTGCTAGGATCTAGAATCGCCCAGGAAACAGCTCCCTGGGCATGCCTGTAAGAGATCATCCAGATGAGTTTAGCAGGGTGAGAAGACTGGCCTTAACTATGGACAGTGTCATGGACTGGGATCTGGACTGGATACTACCCACCTCCATGCTTCCTGTGGACACTCTGTGACCAGCTGTCTCAAGCTCCTGCTGCTATCTATGCCTTTACTCCATGATTCCCTTGAACTGTGAGCCCAAATAAATCTTTCCTTCCCTAAGATGCTTTGATCAGGTATTTTGTCTCAGTAAGAAGATAAGTAAGGAATACACATGGCATTTTGTCAAATGCAATAATGAGGAAAGTACAGCCCTCTAGGTGAGAGCCCAGTGTAATTAAGAGGGGGTAATAAGGGGCTGGAGAGATGGCTTAGGGTTAAGAGCACTGACTGCTCTTCCAGAGGTCCCGAGTTCAATTCCCAGCAACCACATGGTGGCTCATAACCATCTATAATGGGATCTGATGCCCTCTTCTGGTGTGTCTGAAGACAGCTACAACATACTCATACACATTAAATAAATAAATAAATAAATAAATAAATCTTAGAGAGAAAGAAAGAAGCAAACAAAGAAACAAAGAAACAAAGAGAGGGAATAATAATGATAGATGCTCGCTCACTCACCACAGCAGTTCTCTGCTCTTTCCATATCCTAAGCTTGGAGATCATCTCAGAAGATGTTGTGGAATGATTCTAAGAGTCAGGGTCATCAGACATCCTCAGCAAACAAGTTTTTGCCAGGCATGACAGCACCATTGCATGCAGGAACTCACAGCAGCTGGGACCACTTAACCAAGGCCTGTACAAGATCATGCTGGCCAAAACCCCAGCATACAAGGGGAAAAGCTCATGAAATTCTCTCCAAATGAATGAGCTATTGGCAATTGATAGCTGCTTGGGGTGGAGCCATCAATTTTCCAGTTTCCTTCTGGAATCTGGTCCCTGAGTAGCTTCCCATGTTCCAGTAGGATGGCCCTATACCCATACTCACACAGAAAGCACTAAGAGGCTCGGTAGGTTTTAAGAGAAAAGGAGCACCTGAGATTGGGAGGTGGGAGGGAAATGTGGTAGAAGGAAGAGGGGAGGAACTCGAGGTGAAGGATCAAAAGCTATTAAATTCTCAAATGGCAAACAAACCACTGAAACATTTCTCAGAATATAAAGATAGAATAAGATTGGGTGAAGAAATGAAGTGTGCAGCAACACTGGGCTTGGACGTCTGTCCTCAACAGTTAAAGAAGCAACAATTAAAAGCAGATAAAAGAGGTGTTTTCAATAGGGCCACACTTCAAAGAGGGACAAGTCAAGAGGTCCGGAGACAAATCCCTCAAAATCCATCTTTGAAGTCCTGACATAGGTTTAGGTTTAAAGAAGTACACAGAATGAAGCAGTCCTGGTGTGGTTGCAGCCATTATCATTGTCAGAATACTGTGAAATGCCCTTCCCTGGGACAAGCTTCCCATCTGGCTGGCACTGAGGCAGCAGTCTTTTCCTTCTCCCAGCACGAGACTCCTAGAGAAACCTCATTTGCTTGGGGGGGGGGGCTCCATTGCAAACTTCCACTGGAAAGAGGACGTTCAGGATCACTTTTGAATGTCTTCATTCTGCCTGGAGAGTTGTGAATGCATCTGGACAACTGCTGAAGATAAATTCCAGGTTGACAGGGTTGGAGGTCTCCTTTCTCAACATGTGAGCCCAGGTGTAATATTATTGGAGGAAGTGGTGCATATTATGAGATCGAGTACCTTCTCCTGGGCTCTCTTACTCCCTTCTGTTGGTTTGTCCTGTCCAACTTCAATGTGATAGCTTTTGCTTTATCTATCATAGATCATTTTGTTATATTATTTTACAATTATTATTTATTAAACACAAAGAAGAGGTATTTTTCAGTTTTAAATATAGAAAATTTAAAGGATATTTCTTTTTTATCTTAGCTTTTTTTAAATTAGATATTTTCTTTATTTACATGTAAATTTCTCCTTTTCCAATTACCCCTCTAAAAAACAAACAAACAAACAAACAAAACAAAACAACAAGAACAAACCCCTGTTGCCTCCAATAAATGAATGAAAACCTAACCACTAGGGCAAAGGTTAACTGTCATTTATATCTACTGGGACAGAGGGAAAATCACATCAACCACACTAGGGCAGGCCTTTCATTCCTGAGTAGTTGTCTAACATAGAATGGATTCCATAGTTTGTGTGTTTGTGTGTGCAAGTGCATACGTGTGCATGTGTGCATGTGTGTGTGTATGTGCATGCTTTTATTTGGTTACAGTTTTTCCTTTTTTCTTTTTGGTCACTGTTTTATTTCTTCTCGATTTTGGAGGGTTTTGTTGTATTAGGTTTTAGTTTGTATTTTAATAAAGAAGTTAAAGTTGGCCAGGTAGGTAGAGAAAGATGATCTGGAAAAACTTGAAGGAGGGGAAGAATGTGACCAAAATATATTTAAATTTAAAGTTTTTAGATAACAAAAGATTGATGATGATGATGATGATGATAAAGAAATGAGCAGAAAATGGTGTTGGAAGCTGGTCAAGTAGATGTCTGATGTGCATAGATTTGAGTGGTGAAAGGTTCCAAATAAAATCGTTAACAACAGCTCTTATCATTGACAGAGACCTAAGAGAAATCCTAGGAGCTGAAGGCCTGATAAGAAGGAACGGGGCAGGGGCACTGGGCAGGCCTTCCACATACTGGACATTTCTGCACGACATTTGCTAGGGAGAAGAGAAAGGGGAGGAGGATGGATTTCATTTTGCCTTTGAGAAGGGTGTGATTATCCTCAGGCAAAGTTCCTTCTGGAGGAGCTGTGTAGTAAATAAGTCACATGTCTAGATTATTACTAAGCTGAACCCCAGGTCTCTCTCCATTCATAGATAGCATGGTTTCTTTTGGGGCCCAGTTTCTTGAACTGATCCCTATATGGAGTAGTATAACGGAATGTGGGGGTCACGAGAACTTTGACAACACTAAAAAGGATTCTGAATACATAGTTCCAAATATAAAGTTTGAATCAGATGTAGAGTGGATCTGAGTCCTTTAGAACATGCTCTGTAATGTGTACTCTGAGTGAGCATTCAGTCGCTCAGAGTTGGGGACCACTGAAGGTCTTTGCTCAGATGTTTCAGATGTCTCTATGTGATGAACTACTGCGTCTTTAGTCTGTATACAAAGTTTTTGCTCTTACAGAAACAGAACAACTTAATCTGAAAATGAAAATCTTCTTTTGTATTTCCCATTACCATTCCTCAGCATATGAGTAACAAATCAATGCATCTTAGGATCAGCTTGTGTCGGAATGTTTGAGTGTAATCCTGTGAGATGCCCAGTGGGTAAAAGACCTGTCACCAAACTGGACAATCTGAATTTGATCCCTGGGATCCACATGGTGGACAAAGAGGACAGATTTCTGCAAGTTGTCCTCTGGTCTTTACACATACATTGTGCGTGTGCATACACATATGTGTAATGAATAAATTTTTTTAAAAAGTGATTTAAAATAATAAATTGTTGTCTAAGTTGCTGACTTGAATTTCATAAAAAAAATACTATAATGAATTTTGAGTTGTGTCTTAGTTACTGTTCTACTGCTGTGAAAAGAGACCGTGACCAGCACTCCTTATAACAGAAAGCTTTACTTAGGGGCTTGCTTATGGTTTTAGAGGGTTAACCCATGAACATGAAGATAAGAAGCATGCCAGCAGGCAGGAAGACATGGTGCTGGAGCAATAGCTGAGAGATTACATCATGATAAGCATATAACAGGCAGAGAGACCAAACTTGGCCTGGGGTGGGCTCTTGAAGCCTCAAAGCCCAGTTTGAGTAACACACTTCCTCCAATAAGGCCACACACTTCCTAATCCTTCCCAATGGTTCCTACAACTCAAAACAAAACATTCAAATATATAAAACTACGGGGTCATTCTCCTTTATACTACCCCAATTTGGGATGAACAATTTTTGAAATGGCTCTAAACATTCTTCTGGTGTTTGTTATTAGGACTGGCAGCCATAAAACCAGAATGTCAATCAGCTCTGAACAGTATTGAAGATACTGTACCCTTCCATGTGATATTTAGCCACCATTTAATTCTTCTTATGAAAATAAATAAGCATGGCTATCGCATGAAGTCTACTTTACCCCTTCATGTTATATGTGCACCAAGAAATTGTTTCAAGACACATTTCTTTGTGTAATTTTGATCAATGGATACTTGACTTGTACACTTGTTTTATTGTTGTTTTTTGTTTGTTTTTCTTTTTTTTAAAATTTATTTATTATTATATAGACACACCAGAAGAGGGAGTCAGATCTCATTATAGATGGTTATGAGCCACTATGTGGTTCCTGGGATTTGAACTCAGGACCTTCGGGGGAGCAGTTAGTGCTCTTACCCACTGAGCCATCTCACCAGCCGTACACTTGTTTTATATGCCTAGATTCCTGGGGATGTGTAAAAAAAAAACCCTCTGTTCTAGAGGATGAATAATCTGTAATCCTCATAGAGACACTCACTTTAGTATTAGACCTGTGTCATCGTTTTGGTTAAACATGTCACATAAGGTTATCTTCTCTTAAGCATGTGAGTTATTTGTGACATAGACAGAATTTTGGAATCAAACCACTGGTTTGACTCAGAGTGTAACAGTTTCTCCCTTTTGCGTAGGATTGTGCAAACTGGAGGACATGGTGGGTTCTTTGTCAGAAGAAAAGCCTTGAAGGCTTTTCCTTTGTGGATTCAAGACCCAATACAAGTGCTGACTTGTGAAACACTGCCCTGGAGATCCCAGCTCCTCTGATTTCTGGGTGAATGAACCCCATCTTTCCCAACCCTGTTAGTTGTCAAGTGCCAAGCTATCTATCCAATATAATGCCCTGTGTGCTTTGTAATGACTGTATTCTGCCTTAAACTATAGTTGACCTGCATACAACTGAGGGCATAGCCTTTAGGTCAGTGTTCAAATTAGATTTACTGTTGAGAGAGCCATTGTGTTCCCTGGAGCAATGTCCTCCCTGCGTCTTCGCACGGAACACGCTGTCCTGATTGGTACCCAGCTGCCCTCCTCCTGCTCCTCTCTGTGTTATTCTTTACCTTGCTTTTGATGTAGAAGATTTATCTTATTAGATCTAGTCATGGGGGCAGGGAGGCGGGTTCATTCTAAGACTGGAGGGCTAAGCTAGAGAGGAAATAAGTTCTTCCCCATGTGCTCTTTCCTAGACAAAGTAACTGGGCAAGGCCCTTCACTTCTCTCACTGGGGCTTCAGCTATTGCTTCTGCTGCCCAGCTGGGAACGCCTTCCTGCTTCTGTTGCTTCTGGGATACCCTAACATCCTGGTTGGCTCTCTCCCCACACCCTATTCACATCAAACTGTCTGGTAGCTTATACAGGTCATAACCACTGCCATCTTAACTTGTCTATATTGTAACAGGAAAGAAAATACAACAGGTTGAGCAGCTTAAGTAGTAAACACTAGATTCTTACAGTGCCTGGTATCTCCAGAGGCTCGGCTTTTCTAGTTCATCACTGGCTGTCTTCTTCCTCCATGCTTATAGAGTGGGAAAGACAAGTTCTGAGGATTCTTCCCACACTTTACCTTCTCCGTTCAAAAACACCTCAGGACAATTGGCCAGAGATGGGAGTCAGGGCATAGTCAGATGTAACATCTGGGATTCACTCCTGACAGTTGTCATAGCCATTATTCAGATTTTTACTATGTGCTATATGGTCTCTCAGTACAGAAAATGTTAGCAAATACAAACAACAACAAAAATAAATCATTCTTTGTTTGCTTGTTTGAGACAAGGTCTTACTATGTAGACCAGGCTAGCCTGGAACTCATAGAAACCCATCTGCCTCTGCCTCTACCTCTGCACTTGAATGCTTATATTAAAGGCATGATTGGAGTGAAGGCTGGAGTTAGAGATAGTGACAGCATAATGGAATTGTGTCACGTCACTCTTCAGGCAAGCATCACAGTAAGGAAAACTAGAAAGCTACTCTTTTTACAGAGTTTCCCTGTATTGTTTTGGCTGTCCTGAACTTACTCTGTAGACCAGGCTGTCCTCAAACTCACGGAAATATGCCTGCCTCTGCCTCCCTAGTGCTAGCATTAAAGTTGTATGTCACCACCATCCTGCTTGCAAACCTATTCTTGAGGTAGTATTATAAGGGCACTAAGCTCACTCCTGGGGGTTCCAATCTCATGAAGTCACTGTTCTCAAAGGCTCTGCTTCCCCATATTAGGGGTTAAGATTTCTACATATGGGCCAGTGAGATGGTTCAATGGGGTATAGGTGATTGCTGTCAAACCTTTGGACGCTTAGTACAACCCCCAAGGTCGCACATGGTAGAGAGAATTGAATCCTACAGGTTGTCCTCTGACTTTCTGGCACACTTTGTGGCATTAGTATTTACACACACACACACACACAGAGAGAGAGAGAGAGAGAGAGAGAGAGAGAGAGAGAGAGAGAGAGAGAGAGAGAGAGAGAGAGAGAGAGAGAGGTAATGAGAACAAATTTTGGAAGATTTCCATATGTGAATGGGTGTGTGGACATAAACATCCAAGACCTTACCACTGTAGACAGGAGTGTCAGCACCATTTCTCTGAGAATGGAGTTTCTATTCTTGCCAAACCACTTAGAATCTAGTATTGGAATCCTTCTCCAATCAGAAGGGTTTTTGAAAGAGTGTGAAGATAAGAAGAGAGGAAAACCTGCAGCCTTCCAATATCACTGTGGTGAGTTGGTGACAGAAAGGGACAGATGGAGCTAGAGAAGAAGTTGGTTTCTGAGATGGGTTTTGAATCCTCTGTGATTCTCAGGCTTGAGATTACCCTCTCAGCAGGTCGCCTGCTTCTGACCACCTCTCCTCTACCCCATTCATCTCTGGAACCACTAAAACCCTTACCAAAATGAACACATTAAAATCCTTTTAATCTCTTTGTCCTGGCATTTGCCTTTTAAAGGTAATAAGAACATCTGAAGTCATGAAACACTCCCATTAGTTCCAAGGTAGACATTCTGTTGACTCAGCTCAAACCTCAGAGTAAAAACAAGCCCTGGGATTTTTATAAAACCACTTGATTTTAAGGCATAACAAAAACCATGAGTATATGCTTGAGGGATCTATTTGAACATAGCCACCATGGAAGCATCATATTGGTATGAATGTCACAAACATTTTACTATCTAACCTCCATTGGTAGAATCCTTTTACCTTTGCTGTGGGCCTTTTAAAAAGATACCTTGACTGACTGGCTGCATTCCACTGGCACAGGGGTAAGGTGGTAATAGGACAGGAGGGATGAAGCTGATTGCCTTGTGATGTGGCCTGAGAAAATGTTGTTATGGAAACCAGGTGAGGTCATAGACAAGTGACCACACTGGACTTCCAAACATAGATTTCCACACCTTCCCCCACCAATAATCAAGAAAGTTAGACCTAACTCCAATTGTTGTGTTTTTACTTACCTAACACAGTTCTGACACGAGAGCTAAGTAGAAGTGGTCAGTGCTGGGGATGGGTCAAGAAGCTAACAACAGCTAAGTGGCGAAACTCAGCGCTCACAGGACAGCTGTCATTGTGAGGCTGAGGACTTGCCATATGGCAGAGGAGATGCACTATTGATCAGTGGACAGAATTAACAAGGTGACAGATTTGGGCTCAATCATAGGGACATTTTCTAATCATCCCAACTGTCACAGAGTGGAGTGGGTGACATGGGGCAGGCTGAGACCCCTGCACAGTGGACATGTGCCGGCTGGCACACCATCTGTCAGAGATGCCATCAAACCTGACAACTTGCTTCAAAAATAACATTTTGCAATGGTTATTGAATAGAACATGTCCACAGGAGACTACTTTAGAAAATAAAATGCTAACAAGGAAGAGGCTCATCCTGAACCCCACGTTCACAGGTGAGCACAACCACAGTTCCACAAACTTTTGGTTCTCTCTCTCAGCACATAAAGCTGCACATTTAAAGGTTTGTAAAAACTTGATTGAGGTATATGTCACAAACTTTCACTACACCTGTACTACAATTATATTTTAATTTTTCCTCATTTATATAGTTTTTTGCTATGCTATTAAATAATATTCAAATGTGGGACTTTGATGTTGTGTATGAACTTATCCGTGGATTAAAAATGTCTAGTGTTGTCCCCTCAAATGCTTGGTCAAATATATTAAATCTGTATATTTTAGCTTTTTTTTTTTTTAAGAAAAATGTTAGACATAGACATCTGGCTCAGAATACGCAGAGATATTCTTGTTAGGGTTCTTCTTCTGCTGTGGATCAAGTCCAGGATCTCAAGTAAGCTAGGAAACTCCTTTGCTGCTTGGCTTTCATCTCCAGCCTTGAAGACATGGGCATTTGCAGACCTCAACATGAACGAGACCTCAAAAATATGCATCCATTTGCAGTGTCAAAAGCAGTTATAAGAGTTTTTTTTATCAAAATACATATTTGATGTTTAAAGATTTACTCATTAGAGAGCTGAATATGTTGTTTTATTTTATGGTAAAATGAACTTTTGTTATTGTTAATGTTTTTGAACAATTTTAAGTTTTAATTATGTTTCCTCTCATTAGCTCCTTAGCCTTTAGAGTAATATATTTTCTTTATTGATTTATGTCATTATTATGTAAGACTTATTTATCATAGCATTACAATTATACATAGGTAACATTAACATTTAAGTGTTTTTAAATATGCAAACCTCTCATCTTAAGTTTGTACTTTATTGATTCTCAAAAACATGAATGTAAAATAAATATATCACTAATCTCTAGTACTTTCTTGTACATTTGGAGGTTTAGTATGTAAATATATGCTATGTTACTTCATTATGCATACTATTATTATGGTAAATTATCATAAATTACTTTAAAATCTATAACATAACATAGGAACATGCCTACATTTTACTTTTTATTTCACCTAAAGTTTATAATAGGAAAACTAAACTCATCCATATTTTGTGCAATATTATCTCATTTGCAATATTTGGTTTCATTTCTTACACATTTTTATGCTGCAAATACCTATTTTTCTTCTGATATGTTAGTAGGCAAATGTTTTAACTTTTATTAGTAGTGAATCTTATACTTGTAACATTATACCAATAAAATGAAAGATATATTTCTTTTAACAACAAAGATTTTAAGATTTTTTCCTTTGGTTTCAGGGTTTCTTTTGGGTTTGTTTGTTTGTTTGTTTGTTTGCAAAATATTTCATTGCCTTCTGGTTCTCTCTGTCTTTTGTTCTATCTCTCATTTCTCAGATTGGAATTATTGAAGATTGGACAACTCTTGGCAGTGTAGTGCAGTGGTTATGTGGGTGCTCTAAAGACTGACTTTGAAGATTTGAAACTTAGTTCTAAATAAATGCATGAGTCTGTTACCTATGTAATCTCTAGGTGCCTCAGTTTCCCTGTCTCTAAAATGGAGATATGTCAGCATCTTCTTCAGGAGATTTTAGGGAAGAGGAACCTATATGTGAACTTAGAGTAATGTACTCACTGAATGCTGCTGCTGACAACCATTGTGAGGTATCAGCATGCTAGGACAGAGTACATAAACTCTAGTCTGTGTTGGGAAAAAGGAAGTGTGAATGTGTGTTTTGTGTATTGTCTAGGTGTGTTGAATTTTAAATAGAGGACATTGTTCTACTTATGTTTCTGTCACTATGACAAACCACCATAACTAAAAATAACTTGGGAATAAATGGGTTTTGTTTTGTTTTGTCTTATAGGTTCGGATCCTGGAGGCAGGAACTGGAGAAGCAGCCATGGAGGAGGGCTGTTTAGAGGCTCGCCACTCATGGCTTGCTCAGTCTCCTTCCTTATACAACACAACCTGCCAAGCGGTGTTACCACTCTCACAATGGGCTGGGCTCTTTTATATCAGCCATTAATCAAGAAAATGACCTACAGACTTGCTTTGGTGGGCCAATCTGATGAAGACATTTTCTCAACTGAAGTTCCCTCTTCCCTGAAGATGACACCCACAAAAAACATTCAGTCAGGACAGAGATTATTCTTAATAATTGAATTCAATCAGTTGGATAAATTATGAGCAATAACCAAAGTTTCTTAGAGAAGAAATAGTTCTGCCTTTAGACTGGAGCAGAGAGTTCTACCTGGGTTTCCATCCTGAGCCTTTGCTCACAGGATGGAAGACTTGCCATCCCCACAACAATGGGCTCCCTCCTTCCCTTCCTTCTTCCCTCCTTCCCTCTTTTACTCCCTCTCTCACCCCATCCCTCCCTCCCTTTCTCTTGTATCTGAGTTTCTCACTTTTGTTTACTGCTCAATAGGGTGAACTACTTCCCAACATGGCCAATGAAATAAACCCATCCTTATACTTAAGCAGAGTGCTTACTGGTGACAATCTGCAGTCCAATAAAGACCCCCCTTTTACATCAGGGGACTCTCTAAGTTGAGAGGGTTGCCCCAACTTTGCTTCTATATGAACTACTTGTTGCAGTGACCAAATACAAGAAACAATTTAAGGGAGAGATGGGTTGATTTTGGTTCCTGGTGTGAGTCATGGAGCTGCGCAGGACTGGACTGTGGTGGTAGCAGGATAATATGGTTTGCTCACAGGAAGCGAAGCGGCACTACAAACCTGATATCCTGAGCCTCGGTGACCACTTCCTCCAGCAAGGCCCTGCCTCATAAAAATGCTGCAGTCTCAAAACAGTGGCACTAGCTGGGGGGCTGAGTGTCCAAGCACATGAGCCTCTGGGGGACATTTCACACTCAAACCATAACTATTTAAAAAATAATTTCTTTCTCCACCTGCTCAGTCTTCTTCTCTTACAATTCCTGTTATATTTTTGATGGGATGGCTCCAAGTCAATTCAAGCGAATCTAGACTTGTGGGCTGAGCCGATGTGGAATCGCTGGTGGTGAGAGATGTGGGCTGAGCCGATGTGGAATTTTTCAGCAGCTGGTGGTGAGAGAGATGTGGATGGTGGAGATATGCTGGTGTTCATTGCCAGAACCTTGTGGGGACAGGGCAAAGTCTTCAGAGTGGATCCAAGGGAGGACACAGACAGGCATGGAGGCAACCAAGAGTTCAGGGGCCACCCGAGATCTTCTGCTCTTTTTCTCTCCATCTTCATTTTTGTCTCAGACATCTACTTTTTTATTGTTCTGATTTCTGAGAGTATTCTTAAAATGGCTGTCTGCTTGGTTGGCTTAGTCTTCCAATCTCATTCTGCCTACTGTTCTTGCTTAAGTATTTATTGAACCATTTAAGTATTTATTCAATTTCAAATTTCTCACAGACACATCTTTTAACTTCATTGACATATAAAAAATCTGTTTGTCTGCCTCCTACAATAAATAATATCATGGACCTAATTTGTATAAGTATTCATGGCAACTACACACACATCTTCTTCTTTCTCAACCATTGAACATTTTTATAAAATATGTGGGCTCTTTTTCCTGTTTGATTATTCCACGATTCTTTTAGTGATATGCAATAAATGTAAGCCAAAGAACAGCAGGGTTCACTGTATACTCCTTGCTCTTGAAATACTGTTGTTCACACAATCAGGATTAATGGTGGATGCACTGAGTAGGGAAAGGAAGGCTGTTCTCTGAGTTTGAGACAAGCCTAGGCTACATGGTAAGTTCCAGGCCAGTTAGGGTTACAGAGAGAGACCCTGTCTCAGTCTCAAAAAATATACATAGAGGATAGATAGATAGATAGATAGATAGATAGATGATAGATAGAGACAGACAGACAGACAGACAGACAGGCAGGCAGACAGACAGAAATTAGAAGCTGTAAAATTTAGGCCACTGTCCTTGCAAACACATACATTTCACAATTATATTCATGTTTTCTGCACCAAACAAAGCCTTTTAAATCATATTACGAGGATAATACCACTGTTTATAATTTGGAAGCAAAGCCAGATTTCTCTTGTACCATAGATAAATTCTCAAAATGTCACATATGAAATATTTTATATTTTACCCCCAGTATTTTAAAGGTTATCTTTGTTTGGTTCTGGACTGCCAGACAAATGACTGAGGTGCATATTTTACATATCAAAGCTGACCTGACCTCTAGGCTTTCCCAATATCCCTCAGTCTTACCTGTTACAGGGCATGGCTGGGATATCTTACCTCCTTCTGTCCTGAACTTTCAGCTGAGGGGCTGGGCTGCGCTTCCCCCAGAGACTATTTCCTATATAATACAGACAGTTTAGTCTCTCTCTCCCTTTTCTTCTCCCCATCTCCCTTTCTTTCTCACCCCTTCTCTCTTTCTCTTCCCTCTCCTTACTTTTTTCCATATAATGACTTTCTGGACTCCATCCTTGGTGCCAGTGAACTCGCCCGAGAGCAGCTTCCCAATAAACCTGCATTTAATACAATCTAATCTGGTTTGAATTGGCTCATTTCACTGGCAGGGGAATAACCTATTGTAAGAATTGAGCAAACAGGGACACCTCATAAAAATACCTAGGAGGCGGGAATGTCCATTAAGCTTCAGAAGGGTTTACTGAGCAAACATCCATCTCTAAGAGATGCCCTAATTGTGGGGAATAATGCCTGGTTCCAGCAAAAGTCCCCAGGAGGGGGTAGATCTCCCCCCACCCCTCCTAATTGCCTAAAGTATCTCCTCATCTGGGGTACAAAGGTCAATGGACTTAAAAGAACAATGAGCTCCACCAATGAGAGATAACCAACTCATGCTGTAAACCTATGTTCTAGGAAGGTATAAAAAGTGTGTGTTTTTGTCCCATCTGGGTCACCTTTGCCTGAATGAGGGACAACCCCAGTATATTGGATTATTAAAAACCTCATGCTAATTGCATCGATCTCCATCTCTGTGCCTTCATGAATGGGACTCCCACCCCAAATCTAACACTATCAGTCTTGGCTTTCATAATATTTCAATGGGTTGTGTTTGTTCTTAGCCAATGTGCTTTTGCTTGCTAGAGTTAAGTTTCTGTTACTGAGTTATCAAGTGCATCTTCCTCACAAATTTTATTTTAAAAGAGGTAAAATTTATCTTTATTCTTCTTTACATTATTTTTTAACACTGACATAGGAATTCTTTCAAGACAAAAATTGTATGAATTTTGATTAAATATACATTAGAGATTTGTTATCACAAGACATTGAGTCAACAAAGCAATAGTTAAGGCATTTTATGGAGAAAACTCTTCCCAATTCACCTTTAATGGATATTGTCACCTGAAGACCTTTCTCAAAGAATCAAGAGTTCAAAATAAGCATTTGTGCATTTCTGTCTCAATAGTTGCCAGGATGTGGCCACTAGATGTTGGATTTAATATGTTAATCATAACATTGTCTGGGGCCCTTATTATTTGGCCAAATGTAATTTAAAATTTCCTTGTGAGGGTATTAATGGATGAAATTTACATTTGAACAGCTGGGAATTAAACTGAGTGAGTCACACCTAATTCTTTTAGTAGCACCCAAGGCTGACTAGAGCAAGGAGACTAAGTGCTAGTAGCTTGTGAAACTTGAACTTCAGTTTAGATTCTGCTGTTGTCTCTGGTCTGCCTACCCATTCCATAGAGGCTGACAGCTTCCAGAGTTGCAAAAACCAATTTCCTAAAACAAATCTCTCTGTCTATGTATGTATCCAATTGAGTATGTTTCTCTGAACAAAACTGACTACCATAGATACACATCCACAATGAGGGACAGAAATTAAGGGTACATATTAAGATAAGGATGAAAATATGGTCAAGAGACAAGACCGACAATATTGGTTGATAATTTAAGAACAAATGAGTCCGAAAGAGGAAATTAAAGTGACGTAAAGAGAGCGTGAGGCCAGGCAGTGGAGGCAGATTTCTGAGTTCGAGGCCATCCTGGTCTACAAAGTGAGCTCCAGGAAAGCCAGGGCTATACATAGAAACCCTGTCTCAAAAAACCAAGAAAAAAAAAGAGAGCATGAGGAGATAGTAGATGCTTTGAGAGTCAGCCTTGAGGACACAACTGTGTATAGCCTTTTTGATATTAGTATTGATGGAGGGACCCTAAATAAACAAGAATCAAAATGTCAGCCAAACATATGGAAATGCTGGATTAATAGAGGTCTTACTCCATTGCACTGCAATTTCATTAATAATGATTGAAATTTGAAACTTCTGGTCATATTATCAAAGGGAGTTGGGGAAGAGGCATATGGAAATTTTAAATTTGAATAAGAGAAACACTGAGAGACAAATCAGCTAAAGATAGCTTTTGAACATTTAGGTCATTAGCAAAGGTTAAAAAATAGTATGCAATTTCTAAGGGAAAGGGAAATTTCTAATGCAATTTCTAATTTCACAAAGGGAAGGAAGCTTATTTAGAAGAATATGAAAAACATTTTGAAACCACATAAGCAAACAAGGTAATAAGCAACATAGACCCACATGATAGAGGTTAGCATAGGAACAAATAAGAAGCTTGGAAGGACACATCTCAGTTACATAAACTACATCAAAAGGATTATGGCTTCCTATCCAGAGACCAACAGAGACCAATTCTGTCCTGTGTAATGGAAAACGTAATTTTCTCTGGCTTAGGAGAAAGATATGTAAACCACAAAACAGAATATAAGAACATAAAAGGATAAGTGAGGGTTTGTTAAAGAAATAAATGTAAGAGAATTAGACTTACAACTGAAGCAACAAAGAATTTACAAAAAATATCCTTTGCAAGACAAAGGTGGTCACAAAAATACAAATGTATGTTAGCTTGTTTATTCTGCTAAGAAGAAGAGAGACATAGAGGATTTGGTTAACTGGGGAATGGCAGAGATCCAAGTAGGACAGAAGGAGGCCAAGGTGTGGGACAGATCTGAAGTATAGAAAAACCCAGTAGAAGAGATCTGAGGACTCTTTTCCTCTCAGACTCATCCCAGATCAAACATCCCCAGTATTCCATAAAGCTTCGTGATTATTTGGGACTCCTCTTATATGATTTAAGCAAGTTTCATCTCTAAATAGATCAATCAAAAAATTTATTTTTACCTTTACAAGATCTTTTTAAACTTTCCAAAGCATAAAATTAATAAGTCAAATGTTAGCTATAACATAATAAAATGAGTGTTTCTGCTTAGTAAGGAATACCACAGATAAAGTAACCAAGCAACTCACAGAGACTGGGAAAACACATTAACTGCTGGAAAGAAAACACAGGACACACAGTAGGAAAATGGGAAGGGACAGAAGAAAAATTATAGAAGGAGACTTTAAGAGATGTTTAATGTTACTGGTAATTTTACTTAATACTCTATAAAATGTTTTTATTTTTAGTGGACATAATTGTTCACATTAGGGAGCACAACATGATATTTCACTACTGCTATCACCTCAAACATTACCAATTCTTTCTGTTGGAAACACCCCCAAACCCTTTCTACCATCTATTTTGCAGCACACAATAGCCAACTGTCAACTAGTTAACTTACTTTATACAGAACATTAGAAATTGAGGAAGACACCAACAGACAGAAGTCTTCTGTATTCATTTGAATAAGAAATGTCCCTATTAAATTCAGGGATGGATGTCCCACTCACGAAGACACAGAGACAGAGATCGATGCAATAAGCAAGAGGCTTTAATGATCTAGTATACTGGGGTCATCCTGCAATCGGGACAAAGGCAACCCTGAAGAACAAAAGCACACACTCTTTATACCCTTCCAGAAAATAGGTTTACAGCCTGAGTTGGTTATCTTTCCCATTGTTCTTCATTTCCATTGACCTTTGTGCCCCAGGTGAGGAGGAGATACCAGTTGCATGTAGAAGGGGTGGGGGGAGATTCCCCCTACTGGGGATGTTTCCTTGTACAGGGCATTACTCCCTGCAATTAGGGCATCTCTTGGGGACTGATGTTTATTTAGTAAACTCTTTTGAAGCTCTCTGACTTTAAGTTTAATGGACATTTCTGGCTTCCTGGTATTTTTATGAGGTGTCCCTGTTTGTTCGATTCTTACATCCCCATAGTAGTAGGCATGTGATCACTTGATCTGCAATTGGTGGCACTCTCTTTGAGGAGGTCTGTGTGGTGCAGCCTTGTGTACTTGGAAGAGGAATGTTGATGGAGTTGGGTTTGAGAGCTTAATACCTTGTCACCTCCAATTCACCTAGCTTCATGCTTGTGGTAAAAGATGGGGGCTTTTAGCTTCCTGTTCCTGCTGTCATACCTCCTCAACATATGAAGGAAACCATGCTGTAAAACCACAAGCTGAAATAAACTCTTCCTTCTACCAGGTGCCTTGGTCCTGGTGGTTTATTAAAGAAACAGAAAAGTAACTAATTTGTAGCCAACTTTCCATGCTCTAGGATTGACATTGTGAAAATTCCATTGTTCTAGAAGCAATCTACACATCCAGTGCAAACTCATCAAATTTCCAACACAGTTCTTCATGGAAACTTACAGAAAATTCCTTAAACTCATCAGAAACCACAAAAAGCCAAGGAGAACCAAAAATAATCTTAAACAACAAAAATATTGTTGGAGGTATCACTCACCATCCCTGATACCAAATTGTACTATGGAAATATAGTAATAAAAGCATCATGTTATTGGCATAAAAACAGACAGTGGTGGTGATTGAGGACCTAGATAAAAGCCCGGTCCAACAGCTACCTGAGTTTTAATGAACAGGCCAAAAATACACTTATGAGGTATACTTATCTTATGTGATAGTTTATTTCTCAATCCTCATCAGAGAAAGTTGTTTTCGTAGTAAATGGCAAGTAATATAAAGACCCACAGCTAGTCAGTGTGCAGATAATAAATGACTGTAGAGCAACTCACCTGAGATGGAACAATTGGATGTCAGTATCTTGCCTCTTCCCCACAAGGCTCAGGACTCACAGCAAAGGAAAGATTAGAAAGAGTGTAAGAGCCAGAAATAGCTGGTGTATGTCTGCAGGGAAGGGGTATTTGTTGGTCATGAAAGCAGTTACACACCTAAACTCACATATGAACTCAAAGCAGCTGGGTTTACATGCAATCTGCACAAGATCAAGCCATCCAAAATCCCAGCATGGGTAGAGAGGAGCCGATGAAGTCTCACTTCTGTCTAAAGAACTATGGGCTACTGACGGCTGTCAGGGGAGGGACAGTCTGTTTTCTCCAGCAATGTCACCTCAGAGAGGTTACTTATACTCCAGAAGATGGCCTTCCACCTTTGTAATACAGCCAGTACTGACTAGACTCTGGGTGTTTAAAGAAAAAAAAAGGAACACAAACAATTGGGAGAGGAAAAGAGGGTAGATTTGATCAAAACACTTTATGCATGCTTGAAGTTCTCAATGAAGAGGAGAGAGAGAGAGAGAGAGAAAGAGAGAGAGAGAGAGAGAGAGAGAGAGAGAGAGAGAGAAAGAGAGAGAGAGAGAGATTGTTCCCTTATCCAACTGTACATTGTTCTGTTCCCCCTCATCCACATCTTCTCCAGGCCCTGGTATGAGGTTTACTCTATTCCCAGTAAGTCAGTTGTAAAAAAAAGTAAAGTTGTAAGAAAGTAAAGTGATATCTTTTTTTAACAAAGCCACTAAAAGCAACAGCACCTCCCTGAGGGTGTCAGGCACATGGTCCCACGTATTGGAATTTCAGGTGAACACTAACTTTTAGGAAGGAGCTCTTGAGAAGGGTATCTCTCAATTTTGTAAAATTTACCCTCATAGGACACTTAACTGCACTTAAAGTTATTTTTTGGCTGTCACAGTTGATATTTTGTGGAACCCAAAGATGAGGTTCTGCCTTGTCCAGAACAGTCCTGAACAAACAGGAATTGTCCATGTAGCTTTAGAATGCTGACCCAGAGAAGTTTTAGCAAAGGTGCAGAAAGGGACTTGACTGTGGTAGTTTCTCACAGTTGTTTCTGGAAATGCCGAGTTGGCACACACTAGATCTATGCACATGCCACATGATAGATGCACAGTAAATTGTGTGGGGCACTCATAAAGAAAGGGCATACAATAATACAGATAGATCTAAAACCAGATGTGGTGGTACATAACAGTAGTCCCAGTCTGAGATATACCTCAGAATATCAAGGTTGTCTTCAACTATAGAGTGAGTTGGAAGCAAGACAGATCTTGTCTCAAAACAAGCAAACAAAACCACACAGATCTTAAAGGAACTGTTGAGTCAGAAAAAGAAATAGAATTAAACCAATAACTCAGTAAGATGTAAATGTAACGAATGCACACACAATGCAACGACTTATTTTACAAGATTATAACATTTCCAGAGAAGAGAAGAATAAATGGCTATGTTGGAAATAAAAAGGTTAATGCAAATTAGCTTAAAGAAGAAAGCCTGTCCTATACTAATAATAACATTGTCTCATGAAACGAGGAGTGTTATTAACTCACACCCTTGGCACTGAGGTAAAAAAAAATATCAGATAACTAGGTGCCAGAGAGATGACTCAGAAGTAAGACCAATAGCCACTTTTCCAGAGGACCCAGGTTCAATTCCCAATGCCAGCAGGGGATCTGATATCCTTTTTTGGCCATGGACACCAGGAACACATATAACATATAGCACACAGGCACACATAAGCAACACAACCATACTCATAAAATGAATAAATAACAAATATTTAACTGAACTTCTTCAATGGAGAATGTTATTCTTTTCAAGTGATTATTAGCATTATTAAAGCATTTGAGGTTGCAATATATTATGAAGAAAATCTCAATACATTCAAAATATAAGAACTGACAAGGAATACATTCATAAACACTAGGAATTAAAAAATAGGTTAAATTGAAGTCCTTTGGGCTTTTAAATGAAAACCACTTGAAACCATTTGCTTCTAGACCAGAGAGAAAAAGAAAAGCAATCACACACTATGCTGGCAACAAGGATAAAGGCAATTTTGTATCAAAAACTTATTAGATGTACTCAAAGTTTTATTCAATATAAAATTCATAAGACCTCTACTGTCTGTGCTATTAAACAAGAAGGAATATAAATATTTGATCTAAGCATTCACCTCAAAATATTGGGAAAATAGCTTCAAAATAAATCCAAGAAAAGTAGGAGGGAGGTAAGCTGAAAAATTCAATATTAAATCATCTGAAAACAGAAAATGAACCTGTTCTTTGAAAATTAAGAAAAAGAAGAGAAAATAGAAGCCAGCAGTAAGAGGAATAGAAAATATGTGAACTGCTCAGGCTGAGAGCCGGGATGGAAGGTTGCTTCCCCATTCTGGAGATGAAAGAATAGCGTTACTGGACAGTAAAATGGTATCACAAAGGATAAGGTTTCACCAGACCTCCTGTGGGAAATCAGCTCAGACCCATCCATGACTCTTCTATCCACTCATCGTCCAGGCCTGACACCAGCAAGCAGGCTCCTGCTGCTCTCAAGTCAGACCCACCCACCATAGCCAGGATCTGTTTGGGTTTGGTTACTCCTCTCTGCAAGCTCTTAATGCAAAGTAGTCTGGTTAAGGTGGCATATGCCCACTATACGTGCCAGCGCGGGAGCTCTGCTGTGCCAGGACATCTTTGTCACTGCCTCTGACAAGAGCCTGCTTGCACAGGAAGAACATATCCCATTGCATGCAAGCTACAGTCTTCCTTAGTTCCAGGCACTAGGGGTGTGGGGGCGGGGCCGAGGTCATTCCCACTGTGTTGGAAAAAGTCACTTTCTCTTATAGAAATCAGGCATCACTCCCTACTTCTGAGCAAGTTGAAAATATCCATCTTTTCCTAAGATTATATCATCATTTTCTCTTATTAATAGCCTATGACCTCATATGGAAGTTTCTTTTTTAAAGCTGCCACTTAAATTTCCTAAAAATAATAACTTGCCAATTTCACTTCAAAACTATTTTCAATTTTAAAAGAACAGCAATGCAGACACACACAAGGAGGAGAGTTAATAATTTTCCTCCATCCACACTACTTTTGCCCTGCCTCCTCCACATGCTGAGTCACGCTGACAATCTGGAGTGTATGTTTCCATAGTTCCCTGTCTGTTCACATGCTTTATGTTAAACATTCAAAAACATGACTCTTCATATTTTTTGTATTGGCTGCAAATCAACTTCCTATCTGGACTTCCTTCCCTCTACAGTTAATTTGGGGGCAATGAGGAGAGACACCCCAAAAGAAGGTTGGCCATGTAACGAAACTCAACCACAAGGAGCCATGCTCCAGTTTTTATGTAAAACTTTTAATCACCAGGCTTGTGGCAAAACATTCCTTGGTGGTGTATTGGCAGTTTTTGCACTGCTGTGTCCAAGGCTCCTGACAGACACAGCTAGAAAGAGAAAACACTAGTTCATGGTCTAGTGGGGTAGTGGTTAGTCCGTCTGTCATGACAATGGGGTTAGAGGTTAGTGAGTTCTGTGTACAGAGTTGGAAAGTGAGGTTGTGGCTTATTTGTATGGCACCAACTGTATTCGTTACATTGTTGTTGTTGTTTCTGTGATACAGTACCATGACCAAAGGCAATTTAAGGAAGAAATAATTTATTGGAACTTATGGTTTCAAAGGAAGAATCCATATTGTGGAGAAATAGTGGCCGCATGTGACTGGAGGAGGAAGCTGAGAGATCACACCATCAACCTAAAACAGCAAACAGAGAGAGAAAGAGAGAGAGAGAGAGAGAGAGAGAGAGAGAGAGAGAGAGAGAGAGAGAGAGACAGAGACAGAGACAGAGACACAGAGACACAGAGACACAGAGAGAGGGAGAGAGAGAGAGAGAGGGAGAGAGAGAGAGAGAGCAAACTAGAAATGGGAGAAGCCCATATCCTCTCACAGCTCATCTCCAGCGATGAGCCTCCTCCTTCAAGGCTGCACCTCCCCAAAACCTCCTGGAACAGGACTACCAACTAGGGACCAAGTGTTCAAAACTCTGAGTTTGGGAAGGACATTTCTTATCCAAACTACCACACCCACCAAGAGAGAGTACAAAAGCTACTAGTAGGAGCTGTTGTCCCCTTCAAAGGTGGACCCCTAGTTAACAAGCCCTCTTTCACCAGCTGGACCTGTCTCTTAAAGGCTCTGCAGCTTGGGAACAGAACTGAAAACTGAAGCCTATCAGATTTAAATAGTAACAGCTAAAGGCAGATCTTGTTAGAAGACTGTGGGTCTGATCTGTTTTTTTGTCTAATAAGAATCCAAGAAAAAAAAAAGTTCTTTTTCTTCTTCAGAAACTGCTACAATACTAAAGAAAACAGAAAAACTGTCAGTGGCCTAGTGGTAAGTTGATACATGGTTTCCAGTTAATATTAAATCATAAACAAAATATTCATGTTAAAAACAATGGCCACTGTTTGCACACCCAGGAACAGCTGGTGTAGGGAATCATGGCCTCTCTGGAGCTCCCAGATGCAGAAGGGCATGGCCTTGAGTCCTGCAGAACCAAGAATAATTTTTCAGGCCAATTTCCCCTGCACTCATCCCTCCTGCTGCTCTGATCGCTCCAGTCCAATCGCTCCACTTCAAGCTTGATATTTGCTGAAGCTTATTTATCCCCCATGGCTTGAAACCAAATTACAGAAGGCTAGGATAGCTTCACTCCATGCTAGTTTGGACAGGTACAAATATTTGAAAAGCTCCTTTGTATGTCTATTCCATACACGTGGAAAGGACGTGAGCTAGTGGGGCTTGGAAATGCCAATGAACACAATTGTCTGCCTGCCCAAAGGACTTCGCTTCCCAGGCATGTTGAGAAGTGGAGAGGTGCTCTGTGACTTATCAGCAAAGGAGTGTCCATGGCAACCGGCCCCAGGTTTCCTTGGAGATATTGTGGATTGGCTGGAAGCCAATGCAGGAAGTGCATTGGAATGGGGTCCAGGAAAGAACAATGACACAATCTTTGTATGGAGACAGATTGTGTCAGACAGACACACCACACAGTAAATGGGATGTGAGCCTCCATTTTCACAGAACACGCAGGACACACTTCAATGCTGATGATTCTACGAAAGATGATCTGTCCTGGCCTTAATCTCAGTGAGACCAAACTTAGTAATAAAGCTATGCCATTAATGTGGCATAGAGGTCACCTTATAGTTGGCACTGGCCAATTAAATAAGATTTTAAAAATGTGAAAAAGAAACACAGAGCCAGAATATTAAATAAAATCCACCAATGTAGTCTTAATATCAGTGCTTTTATTTTAGTCTACTTGACACTTTCCAAAGAAAGAAAGTCTTTTTTTTTTGTTTTTTTGTTTTTTTTTTTAATTTTCTTT
>NW_022196904.1:73390624-73401396 GCF_008632895.1 Mastomys coucha
GTTGTTTCCAGGTTCTGGCTATTATAAATAAGGCTGCTATGAACATGGTGGAGCATGTGTCCTTCATTCTTACATCTTATCTTCTACTTTTTGCTTTATATAACTTCTTCAGTTTGTGTAAGAGCCTATGTGTATCAACACAAGACCTCCCCTTCTTATCTTCGTACCTACCAAAAACTGAGTGCTAGTATAGTTTGTATTTTGAGAAATTAGTCCCAGATGAAGAAGGTTCTGTGCTTGAGCCTCTGCCTAGCATTACAACTGAATTCCCAAGTTCAACATGTTCTGATACAAATTAAAGGAAGGATGAACTCTGGGATTTGCACAGTCTCCACGGAGGAATGTCAAAGATTGAACTAGAAATTTCTACACTGAAAACCAGGGGATTGACTTAGGAGACTAGAGCAGGCTATTGTGAAGCAAGACAGATCACTTCTCTTTTGAAGAAAAGGAAACAGCCACGGCTCATGCATGGGCATGAATTGTGAGCGATCCATTGGCAGCAGTGAAAATGACCACCCAAGTGCTGTGTGTGGAACAACAGGAGTGGGTTTCAACAGCATTGCCTGAGTGTTTGCTTTCATTTATACAAAAACTCCAAGCAAGTGAAAATCGAGAAAAAGAGCTAGAGGCTAAGGGTGGAGACAAGACTAGTGATCATGAGGGACACTTTCACAGTCCATTATTATAAAGACACATTTGTGGTCCATAGTGTAAAGAGGAGTCTGCTCACATACTGAGCTCATTCTGAGTTCGCTGCCCCTTTCCCAGCCCAGATGTCCCTGAGGGAGAACAAGGTTGACATCAGCAGCAACTAACTCGACTGAGTCTTTCAACAAATGCCTGGTCCTAGACATCGAGGAAGAACAGAACTGGGGATAAGGAAAGAAGAATAAACATCACTGTTCTCATAAGCATGGCTGACACCTGACCAGAGGGGCAAGATTGGGCTTAAGAATGACTACAAATTCCCATCCCTCCATGCTGTGATCTGCCATCTGGAGGTGAGATGTAAGACAGATTTTTAGGTTGTTAATCCATTGTCTTCTCAGATTACCACCTCTCTGAGAAAAGTACTCTATAAGGATTCAGTTCACTTAATTTTGTTTCATTTTATTTTATTATTTTATTTTATTTTATATGTCAGGTGGTATAGGCACAATTTTAGCCCCAGAGCCCAATAAGAGGGCTTTGGGTGTTGGAAGTCTTCTACATCATGTCGGTGGCAATGGTCACTTGGCTACATGAACATTCTTCAGACTTCATTGGCTATTATACTGAACACTGGTAGCCTGATAGCTCAGAAAATATACCTAAATAAAGCTGATTTTCCAGAGTTTGAATCCTGGGTGAAGATGGTTTATAAGTAAAAATGTTTGCTGCAAAAGAAGTCTATCAGCCTGAAGTTTGATCCCCAAACCCATTTACAAAATCAGATGCAATGGTTTATATTTGTAAGTTCAATGTTCCCACAGTGACATGGGAGTGTGGGGGAAGCTCCTACCTCAAAACAATGAGTAAGGAAAGAATTGACCCCTGAAAAATTGTCCTCTGATACCCACATTTGTGCAATGGCATACACACCTGTGCTCACACACACACACACACACACACACACACTCACACCTAGGACCATGTGGAATCACTTCTGTGATCTGTCATTAAGGCACTAGTTGGGGTTAATTTGGCATTTTTTCATGTCTCCCCAGGAAAAAGAAAAGAATCATACCTAGAATTCCCTTCCAGGAAGAAAAATGAGAATCAGTTCTTGATCACTCCCTCAGAAATAATTCTCTCGGAATGCCTTGCCTGTGGCTGTTTAATCACCTGACTCTGTCTGAATACAGTCCGAAGGAACCTGGACTGCCTAGGGACATTTTGTAGACTGGCACGTTAATCTACTACTGTAATGGATGACCTTGTGTTAATAGGAACTGTGGGTGAGAAGAAAATTCTCTGACACATGGGTAGAGATGTGTGATCCAGTGGGAGATGGAATTCCCTTCGCAGCTGGAGCTGCTTTGACAGTGAAGGATTTGAAGGGTTTTGTTTTGTGTAGCAAGTGTCATGTGGTGAGAGTCTGGCCACATCATCGTTTCTTCCCTTACTCCTAGCTCTTACGGGTAAAGAAGCATCGGCCCTACCACACTTTTCCAGCATATTTCCAGTGTGGAGCAGTGTGCCTATCTCCTTGCTGGGCTATAGGGAGGGAAACTGCTCTGAGCAGGACCCAGGGCAATGCAGACAAGTCTTGCTACACAGCCAGGAGTCCCGGCAGACCTTATAAATGGCAGTGCATATGATCTCCCTATAAGAAACCATAACTGGATAGCTGTATCACTGAAAAGTCCATTCTAGGATGGATGACCACTCCCAAAAGCTCCTTCACTGAGGTATACAGCTTGCAGTCATCCACAGAAAAGTCTCTCCCCAGCCTGAGTAACTGTTTATTGCTAACATCACCTTGAAGAGGAGCTGTGAGTTTTCAGAGCTTTCTAGACCACGAGTTTCCCTCTTACTCATAGAAATCAGTATCTCAATCCAGGAAGTAACTATCCAATGGAGGGACGGAGTATTATCCTACAAGACTTTAGCAAAGACCACTCAACATTAAGATATCTACACGGGTGCTGTTCTTGGATGCAGTCTGAGGTTGCCCTGCCATTCTCCAGGGTTTGTTTTGCTATTTCAATGGGCAGAGTGAACAACTAAGGACAGCTATTGGGTACATCTATCCAGCTGTCTCCAGATGAGTGAAGTTGTATTACATTGTAAGAGTGTGTGAAAAGTAGAAGCTGGGAAGACTTGCTCTCCCGAGTGCTTGCTTCATAAACACAGTGATCTGATAGGCTAAGGATCTTAGCACATGTAGAATAACCAATTTAAGCTTATCCTCCTACTAGCTTACAAATAAATGAGACTCAGACTATGGTTATTTCATTTGGCTTTGACAATGACCGCTAGCAGGGCTGCCTCCCCAGCTGTGTACCCCAAATACTTGCTCTTTCTCCTGGCTATGTGTTCATCATCCACCTCCTTAAATGGAGGCTTCCCTCTCTCCTCTAGCTCTTCCCACCTACCTCTAATCCCTCCAGTAATTGGCTGTAGCCAATTTTATTTAACTAATCATTTTAAATCAAGGCACAAGGTTTGTACAACAAAGGTTTATAAACATGAGAATTGAAATACTCATAAAAAGTCAAGCATGGCAGTATGCATCTGTAATCCTAGCATGGGGTACGTAGAAACAAGAGGATTTCTGGAGTTTGCTCGCCTAGCTGAATTGCTAGGTTCCAGGTTCAGTGCAAAACCTTGTCTCAAAAATGAAGGCTGAGGGTCAGCAAGATGGCTCAGCAGGTGAAGCTGCTTTGCTCTGCAAACCTGATGACCTGAGTTCAATCTCTGAATCCATGTTAATGTGAAAGGAGGGAACTAGCTCCAAAAAGTTGTCCTCTGACCCTCACACATATGTAATGTGCTGCCCACGTGAGATAGATACACATATGATAGCAATAAGTAATGAGGATAATAAAATCTTTAAAAAAATAATGTGGAGACCAACTGAGAAAGTCACTCAGACACACATATGTGCACACATATATATACACATCCACACATGCATGTGCATATACTCACACTTAAAGAAAGAGAAGAGAAAGGAAAATTAATGAACTATTTGTTAAGTAAATAGAGAGTGTAATAGAATACAAACCCAAAACAAGGAGAAAGTGCTGATAGGAATATGTCCTCAAACACAAAGATCATTTAATATAATATTAATAATAAAGAAACCTTTAATTTTCATTCATTGTGTTAGTATAGTAAATGAAGGAAGTTTTTCTTGTCACTATGGGCTCCCTTTCAAATGTGACTTTGACCTCATGCGACTGACTAGAGTTTTCTTGAAAATTTGCATAAAATTAAACACCATGCTAATTACCGCTCCCCTCCCCCATTCTCTTTGTCCTTTACAGGGGTTGGATGTGCATTGCAGTCTGATGGCTTTCCCTGTTATCCCTTCATGGATAGCTTATGGGAGTGGGCCTTGGTGAGAAGAAGCAGTAGAGTTGAATGAGCAAGCAAAGAAATGGTTCCTAAGCTGTTGAGGACAAGGCATACAGAAATCAGAGGATATGAACCACCTCCTGCATGGTTCAGGGCCAGAAAGGGAATTAAGTCCTTGTCACATTCTGAGAAAAGTGTTCACAGAATATAGGCTGAAGAGCTATCCTAGAAAGGAAGAGGCAAAACCCACTTCTATGAAGCTGGAAGAAAGTTTGTGGGACTATAAAAAGATTCATGATCTCAGCGGTTACTACCCAAGAACTGTCAGTAATGTGGACTAAGACGTGTAAGTCTCCTGGACTCTACTGTGCAAAGGTGGACTCGCATTTAACACATTCGTGGAGATGAATGTAATAGTACCAGAACTAACTTGTACGAAGGGAAAAAACAAGATACAGCAAAGACAATAATGGTGTGGTTCTAATGTAGACAGAGCCCATTCTGGTCTACAGAGTGAGTTCCATGACAGCGAGAGCTATACAGAGAAACCCTGTCTCAAAAACAAAAAAAAATTAAAAAAAAAAAGAAAGAAAATCAAACAAACAAACAAAAAAGGTAAAGAGGGCTGAGGGGTTCATGATGACTTCAGCCACCCAGGCAGAGAGCAAGGAAAGAGACAATCCACAGCAAGGATGTACCTGGTTTGAAGATGTAAAGTGGGAGTAACTTGGTTTAATCAATGAGGTTCACAACAGCTGGACATCATGAAGCTCAGTGAGTCACAAGCTAGGCCACCAGGCCTGGGCCTCTCAAAGAACACAGATTCCCAATCTTAAATAGATTATCTGCATGCTGAGCAAGAGTGATCTTGTCTAAGTATCTTGTGTGAGATCTTGTGTGAGATCTTGTGTGAGATGGGTTGTGTGAGATTGCAGGAGAGGCATGAGAGTAGGAAGGAAGGCCCTTCAGGGCACTGTGGTAGCAGGTGAGTTGACAAATCAGGAGGGCTTGTATTGGTGTGGAAGAAAGAGTGATTCTGGACATTTTGAAGAAGTCAAACGAAGAGGATTTCATCACAAAGTGTCAGTGATGAGGAAGGAGAATGGCTACCAGATGGCTTGAGTTCCCAGAGGGCAGAAGATGGCGCATATCAAATTGGGGCAAGCAAGGAGGAAAGAGGCTGTCGAAGATGAGGTGAGAGGGATGCTGAAGGCAGAATGAGAGAGTTCCAGTCAGGCATGTTATGTGTGGGGGGTCACATGGAAGCCAAAGATAGCTCTCCTGCAACAGCTAGGTTTGGAAGTGGAACACAGTGGGGAACTTTCAGTGAGTCAGAGATCTGAAAACAACTAGGATTGGATATTTAAATAATAGAGAACAAGATTCACTCTATTTAGAAAGAAGGGAGATTGGATGTGTGGCATTTAATAGTGGCAGAATTTGGAGTGGGGGTGGGGACTATGCTCTGGAAGTCCACAGGAGAACTGAGCAGGCATCAGATAAGACCTACACCAGCTGCCTGCATCAGGGCCACATCAGGCTACCTCTGAGACTAAAGTCTCAGTGGATCTGAGCTATGCAGATATTTCAGTACCCCTATAGTCAAACTTCTCTCCAGGTCAAGGCCTGAAGCTATACTGACAGTTACAGTATATCCCATGTTTTGTTTTGTTTCTCACAGAGAAAAGAGAAGAAGGAAATTGTGATAGTCAGCCACTATCTTCAACTCAAGCCTTATGAGATCTGCATGCTATGTTATCAGAAATCCAACTTGACCTTTAAAGAACAAAGAGACACAAAACAGCTGAGAAGGGTCTGGGTGTGGGGGAGGGGGCGGGGGAACCTGTTCAAAAGAACCACCAGTTTCTCTTTGCAATGGCTACTGAAGTAAAGCAAAGGGTCCTACCCATTAATCTCATCCAAGATCATAAAGCTCTGACAAAATGTCATCACAGCCAATCATTTTTGCTGTACAAAGCATAACTCTATAAGAGAAAAAAATTATAATCTGTCATGTGCACTAAGATGACCTAAGTCCTTGGCATTTGTCCCATACACACAAATGGGTTTTTGCTCCATTTAAATACAGGAAGAAGAAGTAACCTCATACCTCATATTAAGAATGAATACTCAGGCAAAGTATCTGACTATTCCCTCTCTATCATCTACACATATGGTGTGTGTGTGTGAGTGTGTGTGTGTGCGCACACGCACGTGTGCTTGCACACATGTGTGTGTAAGAGTTGAGCAGTTTACAGTATAACATTTCACTGATTTTGAATCTTCTTGGCCTCTTGTAATTGGCCTCATCAGTCATGAAAATATTCAAATCTGTTTAGCCTAAAGAGGAAAGCTCCCTCTGTCAAGCACCTAATATAATAAGCATTTATGGAGTGGGGCATTATTCCAGAGTCTATCTTGGTTAACCGCACTTATGAAAGATTAGTCTACTCAGATCTTACACCATGCCTTTAGACTTTCCAGAGGAATCTTGCATAATCCAAGCGTGCTCCAGTAGTAAGCTGGTAAAGGCTTGAAAGTCACTCTTCCCTCTCCCTGAAAGGGAAAAATGCTTTGATTTTAGCTTTTGCCAATTTCCATGGTGTAAAACTTCCACTGTGGCTGATTCCAAGCTACTGGGGCTTTCACACATGGCTTATAAATTTTGGGAAAATTTGACCTTCCAACCAGTATGAGGTAGTTCTAATATACTGCCACAAATAAATTTCCAAGTGGTTGGTGAATTAATGGTAGTGTATTCTAATTGAAGACAATCCAATCTGCACAATAAGAAGTAAACATCACCTTAAGCAGAGGTTCTCAACCTACCTACTGCTGTGACCCTTCAATACAGGTCCTCATGTTATGGTGACCCTCAATCATAAAATCACTTCATTTCTACCTCATAAGTGTAATTTTGCTACTGTTATTAATCATAATATAAATATCTGTGTTTTCCAATGGTCTTAGGTGACCATTGGAAAAGATTGTTTGACACTCCAAAGGGGTCACAACTAATAGATTGAGCACCTGTCTGTGAATTACCGTCAAACAAGCTGTCTTCAAACAGGATGCCACAAGAGATTCAATGACTTAAAAAGCCAGTCTCTTTTGATTAACCCTTAATAATGCTATTACTCAGTAAAATAATAGCATTCCCATCATGAAACCTGGAAACTACTAACAATGATTTTTCTCTAGAAGCCCAGTGTCCCTTGAGAATTACTGTGAAAGTCTCTGTCAGGAAACATGTTTGTGAAACCCCATGAAAATGCTCTCATCTGCCCCATATTTTTTAAGTTTGTGTCACCAATACCCCTCATTTGTCCCCCATGGACACTATCCATGCCTGACTGGACAGAAGTTATATGGAGAAAGAATCCTCCTGCTGCCCCTCATAGTCTCATTATTTTTACGATGGGCAGGGGGATTGGTGCTACACAGATGTCAGTTCAAACTCACCTGTGTATGATTACATTATTTAATAATTAAGATATACTTTACACACTCAATTTCAACATAGTTTTAAACACACAATGGTCATCAAAATATAGAACTTGGAGATTAGTGAGAGACAGTGAACTGTACCCACATTGACATAGAATTGTAAGTTGTAAGAAGAGCCATAAGTGAAAAGCACATGATATTACCAGAGTATGTTGCAGAACTGCAGCTTAATTTGACTTATAAAAAAAGGAGTGGAAATTGACTGAGAATAGGGGGATGAATGCCTGAGGTGAGAAAGAAGATGAGCAGATGGCGACCCTGTGGAACCTCAGTAGGCTGTGCTGTGTGCCTGGGGACTGTGTGCTCAGCAAGCAACCCAAAGGCAGAGGCAAGAGGCCATAAAACAAAAGGCTCCAGATCGAGATTAAGTTTGTGTTAATCAGGACACTAGGACCCTGGTAGCCAAAGTAGGAAAGAATGGACTGACTTCTGGAAGTTGTATGAATGTCTTGGTCTTTGTGTGCCCCTACACACACAGGAATAGTGATAAGTAAATGAAAACAAAAATAACTTAGTATTCAGCTACAAAGACCTAGCATTGCATGTTCTGTCCATGGAAGCTGCTATGTGTAAAGGAGGAAGCCAGTAAAAGAAGCAAAGTTGGCTTGGGGTCTCATTTTCAAGGGGATATTAACTAATATGAATTAATCTTTATAATAATTAAACAATGCTTAAATTGTTCATTATGGGTCATGTGGATTTTGCAATAGAAGCTAAGTACACAATTTTCAGTGAGAGAAATAAAAAGAAATTGACAAACAAAACTCTATGAAAACAGATGGAACGGCACCCTAGTTTTTTTTTCTTGACTTAGGAATAGAGGCACTGAGCAGGAGAGCTGACCCCGTGGCTAACCAGCTGCAGTACTTGGGAGAGCAGACCCCTCACATTGGAAGGACCAGTTCAGATACCTCTCAGGTCCAGATCTGACCTCCACATGCATGCTGGAGTATATGTGTACCCAATCATATGTATATACATATACATATATGTGTGTGTGTGTGTTTCCCTCATGTATGTGTATGTATGTGTATATATATGAGATGTATATAGGAGATATGTATGTATATATATGTGCATATATACATATGTATATGTATGTATATATCATATATATCATTCATATATATGAAATTAGTAAATAAAAGTATAAAATAGTGATATTTATAATCTTAGTTCCAAATTGAGAAAGAAGTGTGAATTGATTAAATACATCTGCCAATTGATCTGCTAGTGTGATCAACACGTGTTAATACATTTTACACACTAAATTGATTTTATATTCCTGTAACAAAATCCTAGTGGCCATTTTTTCTTCCTAGTCTTCCTGTTATGGCCACAAATTCTCATAATGGGAACAAATAAAAAATAGAGGCTTCATTACTCATAGAGTATGTGCCTGAAAAAAAAAAGTGACCAAGTAATAAATATCCAAGCATTTCTGCAAGGGAGTTCAAGCCACAAAAACAAAAAATGTATTTCAAACCAATTGTGTCCCTTGACACTCAAAATATCCATTAAAGCAAGAAAAAGAAAAGGAAACCCATTCTTGACGGCAACTGGAATCCTGAAATAATCTAGAAACCAGCCAGAAATGTCATTGGTCTACGTGAAGGAAGCTCAGCAGCTTTACAGAGGAAGGTAAAGCTAAAGGATTAGCTTGCAGACAAGGTTAGTCATCCAAGTGAAGTCAAAAGTAAAACGCCATCACTCCACCAAGCAAACTGGGTCAGCTCGGAGAAAGAAGAGCAAATTCAATTGATGGGAACTCACAGAAACATTTCAGTCTACCCTGTCCCACACCCCAAGATAAAACTGGTCTTGATCCTTGTTAAGCAGTGTGTAGACAGCTAGGTAAGCACATTTGCAGAAGTTAGTCCTAGATTTCAACACAGGTAACAAATAAGTCTCCCTCTAGTGAGTTAGACATGGGCCAATAAAGGACCATGGTCAAATATGAGATTGCGGCAACACGCGCAGTTAAGCTTTGTTTTTTGGTTGTTGTTGTTGTTGTTGTTGTTGCTGTTGTTGTTTGAATGGGTAGTCACATTTATTGAACAGCTTGTATGATTCAATATGGAAGTTCAGGTTTATATATTGTGAATGAATATATTTCACTTTTGAAGTAGATCTGTTGTAGTTTAGTGCTGACAGACTTGATAACGGTGTGATGCTCACTTGGCAGCGGTTGACCATCGCTCCTGCTGTCTTTACATTTGCTTATTAACAAGTTCTTATGCCAGCCTCCAAGAGGTGGCCTCCTGCCCTGATTCTCCACTAATGACGGCCAGAAATAGTGTCAATGAAGTAGTTCACATCCCTGAAGAGATGCTTTTCATCTAGAGTCTTGGTTACCTGGCCTTTTCCAAGCTTTACCCCAGCATGACTCCCTAAAGCAAAGTCTTGTGTGTGGACAATGCCGTCCACTATCTAGTTACCGACAGGCCATGCAATCCATTGAGTCCACATCACCCAGCTTCGCCTCTGTCACCATGAGAGTTACAATCTTTGTGAAAGACTTTCTGAGGCCACTCTCAAGAAGCAGTACAGAAGACCTCTTTGTTTGAACATCTGAAACATCAAACTCTTCCACACATTTTAACATGTATCATGCAGAATTGGAAGGCAAACAGCAGTCAAAGGAATTATTTAAACTATAAGTAATAAGTGACGGCAAGTTTCTTCAATGTGCAATAAAGCTTTGAAATTATTAAAACATCATTGTCCTTTGGCAGAGACCTAGCCACAAGAAGAAAACAAGGAAAAAACCATCAATCAATATAGTATCATTATTTTTCACTCATCAAGTTGACTATTATTCAGAAACAATGTTGCTTTTGGCTGATCTATTAACATTCCAATTTGTAGATATATAATTGTAAATTTTAACATTCCAATTTGAAGATATACAATTACAAATTTTAGAAAGAAAATTCTTAGAAATTCACTTAATTTTTAATGATTACACTTTCAGTGAAAGGGTTGAGATAGAGTCTTAAGTAGCCCAGATTAGCTTGGAACTTATTAAGTAGTGCAGACTAGCTCTAAAATTACATTAGTTTTCTTACTTCAACTTCCTAGAGTGCTGGAATTACAAGCATGATCCAATACACTCAGCTAGCTATACTTTTAAAATTTATTAGCATATTTATGAACCTACATTGACTTTTCCTTGAAACTTGTACTAGCAGGGTTAAAAGAAAAAAAAACTTGGTCAATCTCCCTAAGCTTTCCTTTATCCATCAGCAATCAGTAGGAAC
>NW_022196904.1:73410987-73440148 GCF_008632895.1 Mastomys coucha
ATCCAATTCTTGCTTTTCCAGTGTTTTGGGATATCCAGGACTTGCTGCAGTGGGAGTATTAGGTTCTGCTGAAGCCAAGTAGTTGGTTGGATTTCGTGCGTTTCTGTTGGTAGGATTCTTGCGTTTGCCTTTCACCATCTCTTGATTTTTGGTGTTAGATGTTCTTAGTGTCTCTGACTAGAGCTTGTCCTGTCCCTGTCGCCCTGCAAGTCCCCTGCGACTCGTGGGGCCTGTGCCTCCTGGCTGGCTGCTCCTGTCTTAGATACTCACTGGAGAGAAAATGACAGCTCTCACCCAAGTCTCTGAGTTAAGGCGCTCCCCCTGGAGGTAGGCCCTCCACTTGTAGGGAAAGGGCAGAGAAGGATGCTGATCCTCCTCTGTCACTTGGAAGCTGAGAGGATCCTGTCCCTGCTGCCCTGCAGCTCCCCTGGGATTTGTGGGGGCCTGAGCCTCCAGGCTGGCTTCTCTGGTCTTAGAAATTCACTAGAGAGAAAATGACAGTTCTCACCTGAGTCTCTGAGTTAAGGCGCTCCCTGGAGGTAGGCCCTCCACTTGCAGGGAAGGGGCAGAGAAGGATGCTGATCCTCCTCTGTCACTAGGAAGCTGAGAGGATCCTGTCCTCGCTGCTCTGCAGCTCCCCTGGGACTCGTGGGGCCTGTGCCTCCTGGCTGGCTGCTCCGGTCTTAGAAACTCACTGGAGAGAAAATGGAGTCTCTGGGTTAACCCGTATTCACATTTCAAGATTGGAGATACAGCAGTGAGCTCAAGTCCCATCTTTAAAGAGGTTCTGAGTTGTGAGGGCCTTCAATTTTAAAGCACAGATTTGGTTTATTTGTAAGAAACAAACTACTATGGATATAAACAGCATAGATTAAGAAGCAGAAGGGAAAATATTTTCATTTTATATGTGTCTTACACTTGAAAATTTTCTGTCTGTCTCTCTTACTCCCTCTCTCTTTCTGTGTGTATATGTTTGTGTTCACATGTGCATGTGTGCATGTGTGTGTTTTAAAATGAGGTCCTGTGTTTGAGCCCCAGAGCTGCAAGGAAAAGAAATTTAAAGTTAAGTATATTGATGGAGCAAACCACACAGGTATCTAAAAGGGAGAGCAAGAGCAAATGTGCTTAGTGCTTTGCAAGAAGAGCAAGGGGGTAGAACTGAAAGGAGGCTGGGAGGAGCATGAGTGGGAGTGAGGTGGGGGGAGAAAGCAAGAAAAGAAAGGAGAAGGGGGAGTAGGAAAAGAGGAAAAAGGGATGAAGGGGAGAAGAGGAATGTGTTGGGTAGAAATTAACACACCTTGAATCTTGTGGGCCATTTTAAGGTTTTAATTTTCCCCCTCTGTGTAAAAGAGGCTCTTGCTAAAATGAGCGATACAGCATAATTCTGAGGGATGTCTCCTACCACAGCATGAAAGATGCATGATGATGCAACTCCTGAGGAGGCCAGGTCCCATCCAGATAGGACAGAGGAGCCAAAGCAGTGGCCATGTAGCATTCTTGGAATACACTGAAGGAATACTTAACATCACTTATTGAGAAGCCTTAGAATACAGCTCAGCTTGGAACTTTGAGACCTGATTCTTCTGCCATTCACCAGGAAGGAAGCCTGCAGAAGAGTTTGAAGTGAGTTGGGTGTTCAGTGCTGATTGTGTAAAGTTTGGGATGTCTATTGGACTCCTAGAAGTCAACAGGGAGGGGGCACCATGAGTCTGTTATACATCCAGAGAATATGACTAACCTGTGAGCATACCTGTGAGCCTTTTCAGCATGGCATGGTATTCAAGCCATGAAACTGGAAGAAGTCATCAGGAGAGTGAGTATAGATGGAGAAAATGGAATTAGAAGGACCAAAAGATACTTAGTCCAGAGCGTACAGGGAATGAGCTAGAGCTCCAAAACCAGTTTAAATAAGAATGACTCATCTAACCACCTCTGACACCTTTAAAAGAGAGAGGTGTAAAGGCCCTCTCAAGAGGTCTTGTTAAAGACTGAAGACTGGCTGGGCAGTGGTGGCTCAGGCCTTTAATCCCAGCACTTTGGAGGCAGAGGCAGGCAGATTTTTTAGTTCGAGGCCATCCTGGTCTACAGAGTGAGTTCCAGGACAACCAGTGCTATACAGAGAAACCCTGTCTTGAACCCCCCCCCCAAAAAAAGACTGAAGTCTGGGTTAAGACTTAGGGTGTTGCTTATAGGACTCTCTGAAAAGACATCATCAGCATCCTGGCTAGAGCAGTGATGCTACAACCCTGGTACCCATATCTTGTCCCAGGACCAATGATACTGGCTGCTGAATGTTTAACAGATACAGCCTTTGTATGCTCAGTTCACATTGCTGTATCAGAACCTCTGAAGGGACCCAGTAAACAGAGGAATGATTTCCAAGCACACTCAAGTTTGAAAAATCATGTCCCAAAGATTTATTCAATTGTCTCTAGGAATATTGAATTTATGCTAGTCACTTTGCTCCTCAGACATGATGGATGTGTGTGTGAGTGTGTGTGTGTTTGAGTGTGTGTGTGTGTGTGCGTTTCAGTGATTATGTGTTATCTACATAGTCTTCATCATTCTTTTGCTTTACTTATTTATTTTTATGTACGTGAGTGTGTGTGATGTATGTATCCCTGTGAATGTAAGGATGCAAATGCAGTGCAGAAGTCAGAAGAGGATACTGGGTGTCCAGTCCTATCAATCTTTGCTTTATATCCTTGATAGTGGCTCTCACTGAGCCTGGAACTAGGTTGGTAGGCAGCAAGTCCCCAGGATCCTTCTGTCTTCTAGTCCCCACTCCCATAATGCAGTGAGGTTATGGGTGTATGTACAAATACCCTTGGCTCTTTTTTAATTTAATTTAATTTTTAATTTATTTTTTACACTTCATATTCCATTCCCCACCCTTCAATCCACCCTCCGACTGCTCCACATCCCACACTTCCTCCCTATCCCACCCTGTCTCCATGTGGATTCCCCCAACCCCCACCCCACCTGACTCCTTGGGGCCTCCAATCTCTTGAGGGTTAGGTGCATCATCTCTGAATGAAAATAGACCCTGAAGTCCTCTACTGCATGTGTGTTGGGGGTCTCATATCAGCTGGTGTATGCTGTCTGTTTGGTGGTCCAGTATTTGAAAGATCTAGGGGTTCCAGATTAATTGAGACTTCTGGTCCTCCTACAGAATCGCCCTTCTCCTCAGCTTCTTTCAGCCTTCCCCTTCAACAACCGAGGTCAGCTGCTTCTCTCCATTGGTTGAGTACAAATATCTGCATCTGACTCTTTCAGCTGCTTGTTAGGTCTTTTGGAAGGCAGTTATGATTGATCTCTTTTTGTGAGCACTCCATAGCCTCAGTAATAGTGTCAGGCCTTGGGACCTCCCCTTGAGCTGGATCCCACTTTGGGGCTGTCACTAGACCTTCTTTTCCTCAGGCTTCTCTCCATTTCCATCCCTGATATTCTTTCACACAGGAACAATTATGGGTCAGAGTTGTGATTGTGGGATGGCAACCCCATCCCTCACTTGATGTCCTGTCTTCCTGCTGGAGGTGGGTTCTATAAGTTCCCTCTTCCTACTGTCAGGAGCTTCATCTAAGGTCCCTTCATTTGAGTCCTGGAAGTCTCTCACCTCCCAGGTTTCTGGTGCATTCAGGAGGGTCCCCCCAACTTGTTTCCCATTTAGCCAACTTCCCAGCTCCTATGTCGTTCTTAAAGGATTCTATGTCATTTAAGGGTTGAAATTGCTGAGAGATAAAATTGAAACAGTGATATATTCTCCTGGATAAATTATCTCTATAAAGAGCTAAGTCACTGAAGGTAGTTAATTATATAGTCCGTGAAACCATTGGCACAAGGATGAGCTTACCAAATACCCATGTACTATGTTAGAGAATTCACCCTTCTGTCAGCTCTGCATGTAGCTCTGCTAAACAAGGACGGTTGTATCTGACAAGCTTTCCAGGGTGGCAGGAGAGAAGGCTAACATGATTTTTAAAAGCCTTTCCTGTCATCCATGTACTGGGGCATGAGCTACTAGTCAGTTTGACTGTTGCAGTGCGGCATAGAGCTGGAGAGTGGAGTTGAAAGAGGATAAATGTTTTTCCATTCTCCCTGCAGGAAGAGAATCAAGGATAGGCCTTTTCATGCTTAGGATACTGCATCATGCTTTGGTCTTTGGTCCATTTATCCTAGTCTTCTAAAAAGCTCTCTAGGAGCTCTCCTTTCATTACACAAACCATCCAGAAAACATTAAAACCCCAAGACATCATTTCTAGGCCCCATTCCAACTTCCCTACTTCTAAAGAAAACTTACAATGAAGAAATAGCTATAGCAAAGCTTTGTTTTTCACTTTCATAAAGAAATGAATTTGGGCTGACTACCTCCAATTTTCTTTTGTAGGGGTTTGCTCTAGTTTGGATTAAGTTTGGCCGTGGCAAGGAAAATAATTAGCAAAAACTGGATTTTTTTTCTTTAAAGATATGGTTTCACCAAGAAGCGAAAATCTGGATTTAGATTTCAAACCTTCTGAGCCAGTCTTTCCGAGCTGGGACTGCACCTGACCCTCCACAATCTTATATAAGGGAACACTTTATATGTTTTTCAAGTCACGCAAGATCCCAGGTTCTTCTCTTCTTGCCCTTTCAGCCATTGACTCCCTACCCAGAGTTTCCTTGAGTTCAAAAATACCTAGGATAACTTTCCCTCCAACCATCACATCTCCATTGTAGCCTACAAGGAGAGGGCAGGAAAGGGCCAGAGACAGGATACCAACTTCCACTTCCATAGGCAGTGTGCACTCATATGACCCTTTGTAGCTGCCAGGGAGGCTGGGGAATCTTACAATCCACATGGCCTCAGCCCAGATAAGACTATAGCTTAGGAAAGGGTGTGAACTTTGAAGTTCTGCTCCTGCTGCAGGTGTTTTCCTCACCGTGATGTTCTGGGCTTTCACACTTGTAAGCCAAAATAAACTTCCCTTTAAGCTGATCATAGTAATGAGAAGGATAACTGATACAGAAATTAAACAAAAGAATTGATTTAAAGATATTAGACCCAGAAGGAAATTACTTTACCATGACAAAAAGCATGTAACAAAACAAGAACAATAACAAAATCTTGGTAGTAAGTAACACCATTAGCAAAGAAGCTTGAGAATATTTTCTTTAATCAGAGAAAAATAAAGCATGCATCATTGTTTTCATTCAATAAGGATCCTACCACAGCAAATAAAGGAAATATAGAAGATGTAGTTAATATTTATTTTCAGCTTGAGAGTGTCACGACTCGAGGTAGTAGGATCTGGGAGAATGAAGCCAATAAATGAGGCAGACTAAAGTTTTATGAGATAGCCAACTTTATTCAGAGCATCATACAATTTATACTTTGAAAGTTAGGAAAGGTCATATGAGTAAAGTTCATGAGATGAGTTCAAGCCACGTGTGATCACAAGGTCAAGAAGAAGTCTGGATTGAAAGAAGAACAATTCAAGGTCAGCATGGGTTGCATAAGACCCTGTCTCAAATTAAAAAAAAAAAAAAACATAAAAATTATAAGAACACTTGGCAAGTTTCCTATCAGGGAAAATAAAAATGTTGCAATGAAAAGAACAAAAGTTGATTTTAGCATCTATGGGATTGGTACCTGAGAACAATGAGGTCAGATCTTAGGACTGGAGAGAGAAACAAAGAAGGGTTCCATTTTTGTTCACTATTCCAAAGAAACAGCATTTACAAATCAACAAAAGCTCAGGACATTCATTGTCCTTATTCGCTTCATGAGAAATTTCCTTGAAATGATACTCATAAAATGACAAAACAGATTAAAAAAAAAAAAAAAAAGACAGAAGCAGGGCAGGCTGAACTGACCTGCAGGATTTCTTTGTTACGGGATACCAGATTTTTTGTTCATTATTTGGAGTCATTAAGTTTTCCTAAAAACAATAGCCCATGCAGCAAATTTTGATTCAATGACATTAAAGGAAAATTATTTTTCTAATAATAAAAAGCAATAGTACAAGCAGCCCTGGAATCTTCATGCCTGGGTTTGGGCAACCCACTTAAAATAACCCTCTCCTATCCTCTTTCATCTAGTGCTTATTAATGCTACTTGTGATTAAACTTCAAAAATATGTGCATTTTAAATTTCTTGTATTTATTCTTTGGCAATGTCATAATCTATACAATGTGTCTTGATCAAATCTACTCCAATCTTCTCTTCTTCCCCTCTTCCATATCCCCTTTTAAATACATCCCCTTGCCAACTTCCTGTCATCCTTTTTGTTTATAACCCACTGAATGCAGGCAATGTTGACTACTGGAAGGCCAACTGAACGTGCTGGCTTGATCTTATTCAGGTCTCATGCAGGTAATCACATAGTTCATAAGTGCATTGGGTATTTCATGTTAAGAAGACAGCTTTTTCACAGAAATACTACGAATGCTTTGGCTTTTATATTCTTTCCTCTCCTTCTTCCACAATGTTTTTGAACCCTGAGGGGGTTGATTATAAATGTTCCATTTAGAATTGAGCACACAACAATCTCATATTCTCAGCATTTTGACCAGTATCTGTAAATTTCTGCCCAGTGCAGAAAGAAGCTTTTCTGGCCAAGGCAGACAACAGCTTTGTTGACTTATATCTATGACTTAGAAAAAAATATTTAGAGGAGAGTTTGGTTACATGTCCATTTAATAAAGCAACAACAGTAGGCTCCCCAATAGGACCTATAACATCCTGAGCCATGGGTTTCTAGCTAGTTTTACAATATCAGGCAAAATAATTCCTTCCTGTGGACCAAGCCAGGAAGTGGTTGGTTACCTTCCTAAAGTTCAAGCCACTATTGCACCAATGGGCACATCTTGTCGCTTGTGTCAGAACTGCATCACTCAAAGTTTATGACTTAGTAATAACCATTGATACGTTTTCTTCTCCACCATTTTTTATAACATTTTCTGATGCTATGAAAGTGAGCCAGCAGGGAGAAAAATTTCAGGTCAGTTCCAGTTTAATTTCTCTTTGTCCTGCAACTAAAGTGCATTGATGAGCAACTGAAAGCAAATGTTTTGTTTTTGACTTTGTAAACTTATATACAAAAAAAAATGAACAGACCAACAAAAGAAAATGTTTACCCTAGAGATAAGAACCTGGGTTATTTGTTCCTTTTCCTGTATATTTTTCATCCCAATTTCCAAATTTTCTACCCTCAATTAATAAATATTATAATGAACAGATACTATATTGATAGTCATGACAACAATATTAAGATCAGTATGTGCAATGAAATAAATGTTGCATGATTAGAATAACCTATGCTATAGACTAGAAATGGTCTTGAAGGTAAGCAGCTTACCAGCAGTTACAGATGTGCTGTAGCACTATGGAGATTTTATGATCTCCCCCTTATTTCTTCTATCTCTTCCAAGTGTTCTTTAATGGCTTCATGTCATTTTGTAGTGACAAATCAGGTAGCAATAAAATCAAATATGTCCATGTGGCCTGGGCCAGACAGGCAGAACAGAGTAGAACTGTGCTCTGGATTTGGTGCTAGTGGGGTTTTTCAGGGGGGTTCTGGAAGCATGCTGCATGGATCCTCCCTGGTCTCTAAGAAGCACAGATAACTCTGATTTCTCCTCAGATAGCGTCTATGTATGTGTGTATATAGCACATGGTGTGTATGTTAACAAACACGAGCATCCTCTCTGTAGAACTCCAGACATTTTTGAAGAAAGTGAAATTATTGCCTCTTCTCTAGCCCTAGTCCTTGACTTCAATGTTCATTAACTATATATGATAGATGTAAATTTGTTTATTGTAGCTCATGGTGAAATCCTGCATCATTCAGATTTTTCTACAATTATATATGTACCTGCTTCTATAGGACTTTACAATTTTGATGTTTGTTATTTTACTTTATTTTTTACTTGTGTTTGTATTTGCAGTGATATTTCAAACACTCATTCTTCAGCCAATGCCATCTCATAGGGAACTTTCCTAGACTGTCACTGGATGCTGTATTTTTATTTGGTATGTATCAGAGATTGAACTTCCTGAGAGGGGCTTTTTTTTTTTTTTAAATTTGGCATTCTACAATGCCTGGCTGTTTTCATTGCTGTAAAGAAACTGGTAATGACTGTGCTTCTCACACATTTTTCACATGTTCTTACAGGAGAGACTAAGGGCTACTGGAGCATAAGGCATATGTATTTTTAATTTAAACGATATCACCCTCTAATGCCTCTCCGGAAAGTCTCATCATTAGCAGTCATGGAAAAACACTCAAAACCACCAGGTGTTATCAACCTCGTTCTATCGAATGAAGAAATACCACAATAATGGGACAAGTGAGATGGCTCAGTAGTTAAGAGCACTTACTGCTCCTCCACAGGACCCAAGCTTGGTTCCCAGTACCATGTCAAGCCTGTAACTCCAGCTAAGGAGATCAGATGCCTTTTTCTGGCCTCTGGGGGATCAGTATGCTCACTTAAATACATGTACACATAAATAATAAATCAGTAAGTCTGTTAATTTTAATTTTAATTTAAATATTGTATTATTCTTTTCAGCTACGTTTTCCTAGTTTCCAAAGATGCTGACTCACGGTTTTGGTACTTTCCTATTTCAGGCCACCTTCCACCTTTCTTGATCTTCCCTCAGACACCATGGAAGCATGAAACAAAGGAAGACTTTGGGAGTAGCTGGCATTTGGCTAGTCATCCTACATCAAGGCATGGGGTCCCTCCTGGACACTCCTCCTAATACTAGTCTCTAAGGAAGAGTCAGATGTTGTGGGCAAGTGTACAATTGTAGTCACTTCCTGCCTTCATCAATGTCTAAGTGTGTCTTCTGTTACCCCAACATCCAGAAGAATTCCAACCGTTTTGTTCATTTCAGCTCCAGTGAACCTTCCCCTTCTCCTCACAACTTCTGTAGGAATCATCTGAGCTGCCCATCTGCTGCTGTGCCACTTTGAACTTGTTGGCAGCTGTTAATTGATCTGTCTTCACAGGCCCAGCTCAGCCAGGAGTATTGTCCTGAGTCAGAGCAGTACCTCATCCCCTCTCCACTCCTCGGGGTCTTCCTGCAAGGAGACCTCCTCCCCTGTCTTCTGATTACTTCTCCCCATCCAAATCACCATCTACTTTTGGCCCTCAAAAATGAAATCCAGTCTTATTCAGTGTTTTATTCATTTATTTATTACTGTAACAATTATTTTGTTCTTTGACAACTCAATACATGTTAATAGTACATTCTGATTACTGTCACACACACACACACACACACACACACACATACACACACACACACACTCCACACTTGTTGTATATACTGTTCAACCGTTTCTGTCCTCCCTTCCTCCCTACAAGTCCCTTCTGGCATGACACAGTCAGTCACATCATAATTTCATGGCAACTGCATCTACTTGCAATACACTCCCACAAGATTTATATCTGTTAATGATGAATTATGGCTCACAGGGCCCTCCTCCTCTCTGCTGGATATTGATGGACTCTGGTGGTGAAAGAACATTGTCTTCAGCTGCCTTCCCACAGAGAAGCCCACTACACTCCAGTGGATGGTTCTAAAACCCACCATGGTCATGCAGATGGGTTTGTTAAAGTCAAACTTGGCCAGTCTTATCACTAGTTCTGAGACTAACCTTTTCTTCAGGGTCTGTGTTCGGTAGTAGGAAATGGGATCAAAGTGGGAGAAACATACACAAAAAACATGCACACACACATTTTAAAGATACATCTCGTTCAGAGTTTGTGTAAGAATGAAATGTGATAGTGTATATGATTGTGTTTTCCAGAGTACAGGTCTCCAAATGGCTCAGTTGGTAAAGTTAGATCATTAGCACTGCATAAACCAGGCATAGTAGGCATCTCCAGTTCCAGCCCTGGGGGTAGGGAGAAGGTGCAGAAGTAGGAGTACCAAAAGTTCAAGGGCTTAGGTTACATATCAACCTAACCAACCTAGGCTACATAAAGTCTTATCTCAAACAATAAAATAAAATAGACTGTATACAATTAAAAGTATCATTAACTCTAAATCTTTTAGGTTAAATGCAAGCAGAAAGAATCATTTCTACCAGCCAGGCTGAGGCTCACATGACTCTAGTCCTGAGTACAGTCTTACAGATGGGCCTCCATGGTACCTGCCCTGCCCATTTTCATATCCTCCTGAGAGTAGGATCCTCTTCCCTTCTCATGGCTCCTCATCTGTAACAGAAACTCTGTTCTCGAATATCCTGCAATCCCAGGGAAGAGCTGTGAGCCACATCCTCCCTAGGTGAGCTCTCTTTGTAATTTTGAAACCTAACTAAAACCTAAACTAAAGAGTGTAAGGATGATAATATGTACACCTAAGTCACTGCAGACAGTGGCACACCATGCTTACAGAGATGTTCTGCCCTCTAAGGGGGTGCTTGGACAATAGGAAGGGCATGGGTCCCATCTGTTCTTTGGCTTGAGTACCCATGTGCTGCTGTCACAGGATGGTGAGGCATTAAAGCTGAACCACAGCTTACCCAAGCTGGGTAGGATCCAGAGGCTGTACAGTTGACTTCCATTGTGACTTTCATCCTGCTTTCCACTAGTTTCTGCTTTCACTTGAATCTTGGTCTTCCCCTCAGGTCCCTTCACAGTGCTTCAGACAACACTAGACGTGGAGCAAGGGGCCCACAATCTCAACCCACCATCAGCAAGTTGCTGTGCGACTCCCAGATTCACTTTCCCTTGTGGTCACCTGACTGCCCTGTATAAGATCCCAACTTATTCTGTGTGCTTTGGTGTCCTTCCTGGTAAAATAAGATGATGACAAACCCTCTGCTGAGATAGTACCTCTTAAGGCAAGAGGAGGGTGTTCTTGGATTTGGAGAGAGTATAGAATATTTGAGATTTAAATGGTAGAAGAGGCCTTCAGAAACACAGCGGAGAACAGGACTGGAAAGACAAGAGGCTCTAAATTCTGAATGGCTTCAAGTTCCATGTGAAGAATTTGGACTTCATCCACAGTAACTGGAGCCAGCAGAGGTCTGTAAGCACAGCACGGGTGCTGCCAGAGCTGCTTTCCAGGGTAATAAATCCAGAATCAGGGGTTAGAAACACTGGAGTGTGAACACCAGAGGTGATGGGAAAGCTCAGGGTTGGCCAGAGAGATGTGAGAACCAATACTCAGAGAGCAGAGGCGGCACAAGCTAAAAGTTCGGCTAAGACTGGAGAGTCATTTGTTAGATATCTGTGATGAGAGGGATTTGGATGTTGTCTTAGTTTTCTTTCTGTTGCTGTGATAAAAGACTGACCAAGGGAGGAAATGGTTTATTTCAGTTTACACTTCTGGGTCATAGTTCAACACTGAGGGAAGTCGGGCAGGAACCACGGAGGGACTTGATTTATGGACCCATCTCGGGTTTGTTCGGCTTGCTTTCTTGTGCAGCCCAGGATCACTTGCCCAGCGATGGCATCATCTGAAGTGGGCTGAGTTCTCCTATATCAATTAGGGAACAAGAGAATGCCCCACAGACATGCCCTGGGGCTAACCTCACAGTGGCAGTTCTTCAACTGTGGTTCTCTCTTCTCAGGTGACTGTGAGTTATGTCAGGTTGACAGTAAAACTAACTTGTTCCAGTATTGACTGCATGTGAGAGGTGGAGAAGGCCTGTTCATTTGGTGTAAGCACAAGTGGAACCAAGTCTGAAAGCAGAGCCCTTGTAAGCGAGCAGGTTTTAGAAGTCCATGGGATATCACCCCCATGTACCAGGTATTGGATCCTAAAAATAGCATGGTAAACCAGATGAGAGCCTTCACATACAGTAGCTATAGCTAAGGAAGCAGATAGTAAATGTGAGGGAATGGCTCAAATAAAAATATTGTATAAAATTTAAAATGTTTGGTTTTCAAAAAAACTACAAAAGATTTTTAAATGACCTGTCCAAGTAATAATGTATATAACATGCAATAAAACCTACAGGCGGAAAAAGATATTCATGGGCTGAAGAGATAGCTTGGCTCAGCAGTTAAGAGCACTGGTTGCTCTTCCAAAGGTTCTGAGTTCAATTCCCAGCACCCACATGGTGGCTCATGACCATCTGTAATGGGATCTGATGCCCTCTTCTGGTGTGTCTGAAGATGGCTACAGTGTGCTCATATATTAACTAAATAAATAAATCTTTAAAGCATAGATATTCATGAGCCCATACTCAAATAAATAAACAAATTGAAAGAAATGAGATAATCTTCCATAGGGATGAGTCCAAATACTTTAGGTATATATTCTATTCTTTTTTTTTTGTTGTTGTTTTGTTTTTTTTTTTTTGTTTTTCGAGACAGGGTTTCTCTGTGTAGCCCGGGCTGTCCTGGAACTCACTCTGTAGACCAGGCTGCCCTCGAACTCAGAAATCCACCTGCCTCTGCCTCCCAAGTGCTGGGATCAAAGGCATGCGCCACCACCGCCCGGCTATATTCTATTCTTAAAGATATGGAGTCCAATGTTTCCTCCTAGAGTGAATTCATCTAAAAGGGTAATGTGGAAAGAAGATAACAGAGTAATGTAGCAGGAGATGATGAACAAACAGTGGCCCAGGCAGGAGACCAAGGTCAATAGCATCCCTGGTAAGTCCTATTGATCCTGGCTACTCATGATCTGAGGTAAAGATGGCAGTTATCTCTGCAGTCTTTCTCCAAAGAATTTTAAAACTGCAGTCTAATGGGAGAAATGAGAGTCTGTAAAAATTTGATCGTTGTTCTTCAAAGTCAGGAAGGTCACCCCAAACAAGTAAGCCGAGAGGCTGTCAAATCTGTAAAGAATCTAAAGAGACAAATGACAGGATGTAGTGCAGTGTCCAGGGTGGAATTCTGGGAGAGGCAAAGCTTGGGGGGGAAATGGAGGGCATAGAACACATGGTATTTAGTCAGGCTAACCAACTGTTTCATTTCATCACAGATGTTGCACGTTAGTATACAGGGTCAATAGCAGAGGAAACTGAGCAGACAGCAAACAATCTTGGATGGGGAATCTCTTTGCTCTGTGTTACAGCCTCTTTTGATATGGCTCTACAATAGACAGTTTATTCCTTTGCAAGCCGAGAATTTTCCTAACATAACCTTTAGGGGCTACAAAGTTCATTGAAGACTCAGGCCAGGGTAGGGGATTGTCTTGGGTGCTCCAGAACTAAGAAAGAAAAGCTTCCTAGCAGAGGGCACTCCAGCTTCCTGTTTAGCTGTAGCATTCTTTAAGCAATAGAAAAGCATCTGGCAGTTTGTTTTAAGGTTAAGTTCACGAAACTAAATCAAATTTTAGAACAAAATGACATAATATGTTCAGTACTCCATTATCTCTTCTCAGATAAATCTAGCATCTTTTATCTGGAATGTATTTTTCATTTGGAGCAGCAGATTTTTCTTCGTGACTCTGCTTGGCTTGGGATAGGGTTCCAATCAGCTGATGGCAAAAAGCAGTGGTTGTTCCCGGAACCCCTTTCCATCAAGAATACTGTAAGGTCATTTCAAAGCAGAATATTCTTCAGGTGCAGCAGCAGGAAAAGTGGCCTTACCTTCTGAAACCCCTGGTCCTTCTGCCTTCCGTGATTCACACAGCAGAGAAAACATCTGGAAACAGAGTCCAAGACTGTGTATATATATCATAATCTCCCTAACATAATCAGTACAACCATGGACTCAACAAAAGACCAAATGAGTGCTGCGCCCAGCTTAGAAGTAGTGTGATATTGGGATAGGTCACTTATCTCCTCCTTACCTCATTCTCCAGGAATATAGAGTATAATTTTTCTGAAAGAAAATAACTACAGAATGCACAGTTTGATAGACACTTAGATGCCCTCTCATCCTTCTCTGAGGAAACAATTAAATTTCAGCAAATCAAAAACAAAAACAAAAACCCAACAAACAGAAAAAAATAGGATTCCTCATTATAGGCATGGGAAAAATGATGAAATCCTGCAGAATTTGTGTGCTACAGGTGGGCAGGACCTTATACTATTGTATTTTGACTGTGCTAAAAATTAACTGTATTGAAATATAAGAGACATACCCCAGAAGGCACAGCCATTAAATGTACACTTCAAGAACTCTAAAAAATATGCACACATCAGCTTTTCTTTTGAACAATGAATTGACATTTAGAGAGCTTAAGAAAGGGAAAGTAGAGGCTGGCTGCGTGGTTTAGATCCCTGGCTGCGTGGTTTAGATCCCTGGCTGCCTGGTTTAGATCCGTGGCTGCGTGGTTTAGATCCCTGGCTGCGTGGTTTAGATCCCTGGCTGTTCTCGCAGATGACCAGACTTCAGAGTCAGCACAGAAGTCCCGTGGCTCACAACTTCCTATAACTCTGGCTCCAGGGAGTCAAAGTGTCTCTGTTGTCACCCACGAGCACGTGAACACATGTGGTGTATTCACACACAAGCTAAAGTAAACCTAAAGCAAAAGTGGTGGGCATACGAATGCTTAACATTTACAATGGCCATGCTTTCATTGATGAACATCTGGATTCCCTTGAGGCAACATGCCTTTTGTGTTGTAAATTTTGTCGTTTTCTATGACTACAAAATGCATCACTCTGCATTTAATTTTCTGATTATTTAGATGGAATCTTGATCATGCTTTCCATCCCAATGATTAAACTCAAATAAATTATAGTTAAGTCAATAATCCTTTTAAGCACTAATAAGGAACCATTCAAAGGTCTTAATGATTTTTATTTTCACCTGGTTACCAGCAAACTTGCTACATTAACTTATTATTTCTAGGGGGCTTTCTTGTGGATTATCTTCAACAGAACTGCCCTGTTGGCTTTCCTTCCCTGTTGCAGCAGCAGAGTAGTGACAAAGAGTTGACCTAAGGACATCCCTGTTTCTCAATTTCATACTTGACCCTTTAGTAGGATATTGGGGGAATCTTCTGATGCACACCCACCCTGTCTTAGTCAGGGTTTCTATTCCTGCACAAATATCATGACCAAGAAGCAAGCTGGGTAGGAAAGGGTTTATTCAGCTTACTTCCACATTGCTGTTGATCACCAGAGGAAGTCAGGACTGGAACTCAAGCAGGTCAAGAAGCAGGAGCTGAAGCAGAGGCCACGGAGAGATGTTTCTTACTGGCTTGCTTTCCCTGGCTTGCTCAGCCTGCTCTCTTATAGAACCCAAGACCTCCAGCCCAGGGATAGCACCAGCTACAAGGGGCTCTAACCCTTTGATCACTAATTGAGAAAATGCCCCACAGCTGGGCCTCATAGAGGTACTTCCCCAACTGAAGCTCCCTTCTCTGTGATAACTCCAGCCTGTGTCAAGTTGACACACAAAACTAGCCAGTACACACCCTTTATCATTTAAAGGAAATTGCTTTACATTTTATATTTGCTAGGACTTTTCTGGTTGTTTATGAACTTAATTCATTACTTTAATATACATGTGATATTTTATCATCTCCAGTCCCAATATAATAAATACGAGCACAGTAAGTGTGTGTGTGTGTCTCTGTGTGTGTGATTTTTTTTAATCATGGTTAGTATATCTGTCATAAAAATCAGTATGTACTGTTGGTCTTCTTATGGGGACCCCATCCCCTTCATCTATTCAAGCTTTCCTCTAACTCTTCCATAGGAGTCCCCGAACTCAGTCCAATGCTTGGCTGTAAATATCTGTATCTGTTTCAGTCAGCTGCTAGTAGGGCCTCTTAGAGGACAGCCATACTAGGCTGCAAGCACAACGTGGCATCAGTAATAGTGTCAGGGTTTGGTGCCCACACGTGGGATGGATCTCAAGTTGAAGAAGTCACTGGATGGTAAGGGAGTGGGTGGGTATGGGAGCACCCTCTCAGAGACAAAGGGAAGGGAGGATGGGGTGAAGAACTCTTGGAGGGGGGACCATGAACGAGGGACAACATTTGGAATGTAAATAAATAAAACAATCAAATTAAAAAATCAGGATGTGATCAAAAATTACAGGTCAATGTATTTCATGTTTACAGAAAAAAATAGTAGCAAATTAAATGCACGTTTTAATGAACAGCTGTTACATCACAACCAAATAATTGTGCATGACTGGACATTTCCACCTCTTCATGAACACTAGCAGTAGTTTGAGAAGGGGGTGTCGGTTTCTTCAGTGGCGTTGCCACTGGCCAGTTGTGCTCGCTCCTGTAAATGACTTCCCATGCACACTCAGTGGTCCACACACAAGAAGACCTGAAAGTGGGAAGTAGAATGAGGACTGTTAAGAGAGTTCCCAGTGGGAGAGGGAGGTGAGCATGAGGAATTGTGTGTGAAAAATGACTAAAACTCATTCTGTAAATGTGTGAGAGCCCAAGCAATAAAAAATTAAGCAAAAAATTAGCAAGCACTAATTAAACATCTAAAATGGACAAAACATGTACATTAGAAACTATAAAGTAAGATGAAATGCATTTTCACTGCTGGTTAAATGGATGCTGCTATAAAGATGTGGCTTTGTCAACAGTGGTTTTATTTTAATGAAGGACTTCCTGGTCAAGCCACTTGTAAAAAAAAAAAAAAACATCAAAAACTGACACTATCAGAGCACAGTGATATAAATTAAAATGTCAGTTACCTTGGGGCATGAAGAAGACAGGAAGAGACAAAAGGAAGTTTCCAGATAGTGTTGCTTTCTGTTGTTGCAAACACCATGACCAAAACCACCTGGGGGAGGAAAACATTTATTTCGCTCTCATATGTCCATCACAGTTGATCACTGAGGGAAGTCACAGCAGAAACTCAGACAGGAGCTGATGCAAGAACCATGGAGGAACACTGATGACTGGTTTGTTACTCAAGGCTTGCTCAGTCTGCTTTCTTAGACAACCTTTTCCTATACACCCTCTCATCCACCTGCCTGGAGATCCCACAGTATGATGGACCCACCAATACCAATCAATCAATAAAATGCTCACATAAATGATCATGGGCTTGTAAGTTGGTGACAATTGCTTAACTGAGGTTCCTTCTTCCCAAGTGACTAGTTTGTGTCAAGATGACAAAATCAACCAACTCAGGTACAGAGACTATGGGAAGACTCTATTGAGTTTCATGGTACATTTACAATAAAAAAAAAACCCATTGGGCTACATTTTTATTTTCGCACATCTGTGTTTAAGGTATAATTCGATAATAATAGGAAAGCCTTAAAATACTAGGTACAAATTGATGGCTTATCAAAATGTCAAACTGTGAGAGATATAAATACTATTTGTGAGATGTTGGTAGCATAGATAATCTCACATACTACTAGTAACATTGTTTATTTCTATGACTTTTGAAATTCAATTTTCTGGTATAGAAAAATTAAGTTCTAGTCTGTAAAAGTTAGTTTAGTTCTTCATCCCAGATCCATGCTCCCAGAAATAAGACTCAGAATCAAAATATATTTACAACTACCTTGCTCATATAGCTAGGCTCTTCTCATACTAGATCATAACTAAATATAAGCCATTTATTCTGACCTACATTTTTGCTCCATGGATGGTTATTTGTGCTCGGGCACCACGTGTCTGTTTCCATCACATCTTCCTGAGAGAATCTCCCACCTGGCACCATCCCAGAATCCTATAGGATGTTCCACCTTCTATATCCTGCCTAAGCTATAGGCCATTAATTTTATTATTGACAGGTGCTAAATCTATACAGACACAAGATATTTTCTCTACACTGGTCAGGTTCCATTGCATCTAGTAATTTAGTTGTGTGCATCCATATTTTGTATGAATACCAGTATAGAAGGCAGATTACTGGTGTCAAGCCTAACTTCAAATGCTATGGGAGCAACAAGCAAGAGCTGGAAACCTCATCCATGACTGCTGACCCTGGGGATAAAAGAGATTGTGTCAACGACACTCAACAAGGAGAATGTGAGAGTGGGTGTTCTTGCTACAAAAAAGGATCTGGGTATAAAATATATGCCATTGCCTTATTTCTAAAGCATAAAATTACTCATCCTTCTGGAAAAGCATATACTTCAATAAACAACTGTCTTGATAGTATATTATGCAGGTATGCAGTACCTTACTAAGAAGATAAATGTTTCATACTGGTTGGCCCATGGAAGCCCATAGAAGAGAATATTTTTGGAAACATAGCCTTTCCAGCAACACAGTATGTGCTAAGAATATAATATTAAGTGAAAGACAAGACTTCCTGAGACTATGGCCCAGGTGTGGTGGTAGACACCTTTAAATTCCAACACTCAAGCGGCAGAAACAGGTTGATCTCTGTGAGTTTGAGGCCAGCATAGTCAACACAGAAGGTTCCAGGCCATCCAGGACTACACAGTCAGGCTTTGTCTCAGGAACAAAAACAAAATTCCTAAGGCAGTAATGATTTAAAAGTTATGTGTAGGTTGTGAAATATGGTACAAAAATTCCCAGGCATGAAGAGAGCTGATGTTAGGGCAAAGGAGGAGACAGAATTGGTTGGAAATTTTCTCAGTATGTTTCTTTGTCATCTACTGTTATTAAGTATTTGCACAATTCATTAAAAGGTAAAAATAAGAATGTGGGTGATAAGCAAGAAAGGTACCTCATGTCATCAGAGGTAATGCACTCCTTTCAGGCCTTTTAGACTAATGGTGACATATTAGAGATAACAGGTTTATAAATGTTGTAGAAATGGGAAGCGTCACTGGAGAACCACGAATACTAAGCATCTCTTTCTCTCAGGACTCTTTAGAGAGTGGCTGGTGATTCACACAGGCACATTGCTATCTTCACTTTAATTAAATAGATTTAAAAATTGGATGGTCTAGGGACCAACAAGATGATTCATTAGGTAAAGGCAGTGGCTGGGCAAACTGAGAGCTATGAGTCAAAGTCCTGAACCTGTGTAGAGATGAAAGTGAAGGGCCGACTCAGTGAAGTTCCCTCCTGACGTTTGTGTGCATGCTCCCACTTCCATTAATACATTTTAAAAAATTAATTGGATGTTTAAACAATAACAATGTTTAACAATAAAAACAAGGCAAAACAATCAACAAAAGAAGAGCTGGGCCAAGAATGCCACCTGACCTTGACCATTCATCTTTTAATAAAGCAAGTGAGTAATGCATAGCATAGCACACCTATTTTATGACTGACTTACTGTATTTATGTTAGGACTTCCTGCACTCTTGGCTGTTTCAATAATTTCCCATTATGCATACAGCATACGGATTGTTTAAGGGCCTTTGATAAACTAATGCTAAATTTGCTCCAATATGAAATTTAGTGACTGATTCAACTTTAAAATAGTGTTTCCTTCCGTAGACATTTTTCTTCCCGTTGGCTTTTATTAGTTTTATTATTTATTAATTTTATTATGAGAGTGAACCTGGGACTAGTGCCTGCTAAGCAAGCACTCTCCCATTGGACTGAGCCTCAATCTGCCTGAACACTAACAGTCGTTCTGTGAGTCAATAACAAAGTCATTTCTATTTGTTTACTTCCTTGAATCTTAAAAAAAAGGAAGAAAGGATGGGGGAAAACAAAAGAACAAAAAGAAACAAACAAGAAAATGAAAACAAAGGTATGTCCTCCTTGTCTCAATCATGTTTAATTAAAATTAATTAAGAATATCATTTAAATTACGGAAACAGTTGGGTGTTACAGGATTAAAAAGAAATTAGCGGCGGCTGGGGCGGGGGGAACTCCTCATTAGAAAAGCAGTGGATATACTGAAAAGTTGGGGGCACTTGAAACGGGTGATTAAAAGTCAGCTTTCCGTGCTCCGTGCCAATGGGCATTTACGAAGGAGGGCGGGCTCGGGGCATACAGTGGCTAGACAGACCATTAAATTGGTATTAAACACGTTTCCATATGAAGGAAGTGTCCTCCTGCCAAAAGCCAGGGGCTGAGGGATCAGTTTCCATGCAGCCGCTGCTGTGCGAGAGCTGGGTAAACTTGGAAAGATTAAAGGGTCAGCGAGGTGAGGACCCTGGACGCTGAACATGTCTGGCTGCACTTCCCTGCAGACTCAGGGAACTTGGCACCATGAAGCAAGACGAAGGGGCCTACATAAACACACAAACCCGCTGATGATTTTTTTCCATAGAATTAGCTCCACCAGAAATACATTACAAAAATAGAACAAAGCTGGCTCCCATCGGCTTTCCCCCACTGCCGCCCATAAAAGATTTCTTGTAACTTGTCCAAAGGAAAGTGGAGCAATGGCAGCTCAGGGCCAGCCTTCTCAGTGGTGTTTCCTCTGCTGACCACCAGCTGACCTCTTTCCAGAGTCGGGCTGCAACAAAGACCCCATTGAGTGAAACTCTGCCCATATGGCCAGGAGGGTCTCTGAGACTGACTTCCTCAGCTGAAATCCTCAAAGCGATTCATTAGCACAGACATTCCTAATACATACCACGTGGATCCCGGATACCCCAGAGATCTTCCTAAGAATTTCCTTGTGGTGCTCAGACCAGGACTTGTCTTAACTAACCTTAGCTGTAAAGGAGCCCCCATTGGCCTTGAAAAACAACCTTGAACTGTCTGCAATAAAGAATGTTCTAAACATTTGGAAGTCTGCTGGGAGCTGGTCCCGGCCTCTATCACACCTCCCAGTTCTGGTAAGAGCATTATTAGCCTAAGAGTAAGCCTAAGTATAAGCTTTGGACTCGGCTGTCTTGGACCATTCCCCCATTATTGGATGAAGACTAGACACTAGTTATGTAAATTCTTCTGGCCTCTGTTTCTTTATGAATATTTTGTTAATGCATTTTGTTAAGAAACTCAACTGAGTGCCTGGCACATTCTCCCTCTGCTCCTCCCACACAGAATCTGACCTGCATTGAACTTGAATGTCCAGTATATCTGATAAGATTAAAAGGTGCTGGAGTCATCATTTGAGGATCATAAACAGTGCTGTGAAACTATGGCCAAAAATTCCTTGTAGAATCAAGTTCTGTAAAACACCAGGAGTTAGTCATCTTTGATAAATCTCAACCTGTCTTTGTTTTAGGTTTCTTAAGCTTAAGGGCAGATTGAGAGGAAAGACGAACTCATAAATGCCAGAGTAGAATGGTGGTATGTTAACACAGAAATGATTAAGAGAGACAGATCAGGGAGGGAGGGAGGGAGGGGGAGGCAGGAGGAGGAAGGAAGGAGAAAATGGAGGAAGAAGGAGAAGGAGGAGAAGAAGGAGGAGAAGGAGGAGAAGAAGGAGGGAGGAAGAAGAGCAAAGAGGAGAAGGAGGAGGAGGACAAGGAAGAGAAGGAAAGGGGAGAAGGAGGAAGAAGGGGAGGAGGAGGAAGGAGAAGAAGGAAGAGAAGGAGGAGTGGGAGAAGGAGGGAGGAGCAAGGATGGGGAATGTCAGTGAATTACTTGTGCTTGAGCATGGGTTTCACATTGAACTGTAACAGAATCTGTTGACTTCTCACAAAAGACAGAGTGGTTTCATAGGCACATTAAATCCCTGCTGTCACCAGAGCACAACACAGATGGAGACAAAGCACATAGGCAGGAGCAGGAGGTACTGAAGTAGAGAAGCCCTGTTGCTTGTGCTAAATGGGTTCCTGGCCTTTATCGGGCACCGTCCACATAGCATATCTCAAACTATGCAAAGATCTTTTGAGTGTCTGGCAACAACACGGGGTGTTTGAAAATAGAAAGAGTTTCACAGAAATACATTTGGTGCTACTGACCACAGAGGAACTGGGGCTTTTCTGTTTATTTGTTTGCTTTGGAACACCAGGAGGCAGCCATTCCAACAGTCATAGGCAAAGGAACTAGAAAAGAAACATTCCATGGATTATGCAGAGTGGGACTAAAAGAGCCTAAGAAGATACAACTCAGTCTGAGCCAGAGGAAAATCTTCTGTCAGCCACATCTGGATGGGAATTTTGCCAGTTCTACTGGCGGATGGCTTGGGACTTTGTAGAGACTTGAATTGAGTGGCATCTGTGGTTTGTTGTAAGTGGGTGTAAACTGTGATGAGCTCTTCAAACAAATCATCTTCCAGTTCATCCTGAGTGAAGTTGCCCCCATTTTCACTTAAGCTCCTTGGGTACTTGTCCTGATGATGCAAAGCCTTTTTCTAGAAATGTTTTGTGGCCATAAGTCAATGGAAGAAAACATAAGCCAGAATCCATGTGCTGGGAGGTCTGGAGAAAGCTTATGTGCACCGTGGGAATGAGAATGGCATGGTCCACAGCCCCAGAATATCGCCCAAGAACCATAGGCCTCCTGTGCACATTATTTTAGGAAAGCATTTCCTACTTTTAAATGGTCATTCCAGACATTTTCCGATGCATATACATAGACTAAGAAGCACTGGTAAAAGAGACAGTAAGGAGGTGATGGATAGTGTACTTGAGCAAATGTCAGGTTAAACCTGTTACTATGTGTAAGAAACATACTCTAAAAAGTAAGTACATAAAGGAAAATACTGAATCTCTCTCCTTAGATCCCAATAATACCAATACATTTTATACCTCAAAATGCTATATTGGGTTGCAAAATAAAGTAGAATAAAAACCAGCACTGCAGCTGGGCTGTGGTGGCACATGCCTTTAATCCCAGCACTTGGGAGGCAGAGGCAGGCAGATTTCTGAGTTCGAGGCCAGCCTGATCTACAGAGTGAGTTCCAGGACAGCCAGGTATATACAGAGAAACCCTGTCTCGAAAAAACAAAACAAGACAAAACAAAAAACAAAAAAACAAAAACAAAAACAAAACTCTAGCACTGTAATAATATTGAAATGAAAAGACCAACAGAGTTGAGGATCTAGGGGAAGGTTGGTAATCATCTCTCTCAGGCTGGGAGTCAGTCAACCTCTAGAATGACAATGTGTTTTTAAAAGAATGACTCCAGCCATTGTTCTATGGCTGAAGATGGGTTAAGGGACACTGAGAGAAATCCCCAAGTCACAGAAAGGAATCTTTTGTTTCCTTATTTGAACACCATTTCAACAAGGCTTTTGGCTGTAGGTCACCATCTCCTCTCCCCAGCTCTTGTAACAGTCAATGTTCTCTCGGTCACTGGTTCCTTGCTGTTTTACCAAGTTGATTCCATTATGTGAAATGAGAAAATGACCTTCTTTATCTCAGTTTACTCTATTGCCTTAATTTGGGAACCCAATGGCTTCTGGTTTCTTTTAACCTGTTGCATATTCAACTGTGGTTTTAATTACACTTAAGGAAGTAACTTCCCACTCTCCGTGTTGATTTGTCACTTGAGCGGTGACCATTAGTTTACACTATGTCTACTACAGCTTGGGGTCCTTGGAGGAAGCCAGTCTTTCAGGGCAGAATCCCATGAAATGGCAGAATATTAACCCAATATGTCCCAGCTGAACAAACATAAAAGAGCTATCTCAGGCATGTCACACATTTTTGTCTCATATTCTACTTCTGTGAGAAGCTAATTATTGAGCTAAAGAATTGCACAACCTCTCTTGATGGGCCATTTCTTATAAAAGTTCAGAGAAATTCTAGTTTTAATATCAACATTCCACCTCTAAATCCTATATCATGTTATTGCCTAGGAAATATCTCATCATCTTTGAGAGCAAATAAAATTGGGCATCTTCTAAATTTGAATGATTGGTAAGAATTTCATCATGATCATGGAACACAGGGGTGCAGTCCATTGGCTCCTAACCACCAGGAAAGAGACAGAATAAGGATAACTCCACCCCACCATGATGTTGCCACTCCTTGTTGAGGTCTGTCTGAAAGTTTGGAGAATGACAGTATATTCACAGACACACTGAGATAACAGAGGTGTGTAACAGAAGACCACATATTCAGAGTCATTAGCTCATCCATGTACTCAGCTTTGTAGGAAAACAGTATCATCTTTTGTATTTAGACTGCCTGGGCAGCCTCACGCACAGCAACTTGGCACCTTAGGTATGTTACTTTTCTTTTAGTAAGTTTTGTTTTGTTTTGTTTGTATCTTCAGTTCTTGCTATAAGCATTTTGGACTTGGTTCCAGTTGTCTGATTAAAAAATGAAACTACCACTAAATCAGCACAATATTGGCTGCCTGTAAAGCAGGAGAGAAAGCACAAAAACTTGAATCCCAGTGTCAAAAATAGTTAAAAACAAGATTCGTCTTGGAGAACAAAAACTAAAGAGAGGCACCAGCAGATGCAGACCACTGTTTGAAATATTACTAAAACATTCCCCAATATCTTTACTTAAAAACATATTTTCTTTCTCCATTTGAGCCCCACCATTTGAATCTATTTTTGCCTCAGTTTCCAAAGCTGATATTGTCAATTTCTTTATTGGAATTAGCTTTAGGGCAGAGTTTTATCTTTTTAGAAGCATTTGAATTGCTACACATACTTAGAAACTCAGGATTGTACCACCTCCAAGCCCCTCCCCAAAATGTCAGAATATACAACCAAATTAATAGTTGTTAAAGTAATATGCCAATCTCAACCCTTAAAATATATTATTCATGACTGTTATGTGACTTTCAAGCCTGTATAATTTCCCCAAATACTTTTGATGCCGAAAGAACAAATGAATTCAGACGGTTTGTGGATATATGCAGGTGTCAAAAACCATACAACTGAACATTTAAGATCAAGGTATTTCCTTATCTATTAATATCATTTCCATTTTAAAAAGCAGGGATGTTTCATCACTGTTATGGTAGATACCAGAAATAGGAATGGATGAAAAGATTTCTATAGTAGAGAACATAGGAATTTAAAAATGTAATTACTAAGTTGAATTACATGCATATAAGCATTGGTTCTTGCACAGAGAAGAATACATAGTCTTAAAAGTCCCATGAAATAGGTACACAATCAATTACTTATTAGGGCCAAAGAAAAAAATACAATATTAAAAATTGTACTGACCATAGTCTACAATCATGGTGTGACAAGAGAATGCAGTTAGTGATGTATTTAATGAAAAGAGTGAGCAAGATTATACTATACAATTAAACTGCCATCAAAGATTAAATCAACATGACTTCCCAAATTATAGAAAATAAAAGCAAGCAGAGTTTGAATATTAATAGAATAGTATAGATGTTATCATAGATGATAGTTTAAAGCTATCAAAAAAGGCCAAGTTACCCTTGAGGGGAAACTCATAGCTCAGATCACTTTAATATCAAGTCATTTAAAATGACAATGAATTATTTAGAAATTTAACAGGAAGTTATGAGAAAGGACAACATAATATGCTAAACTAAGGCAAAGGGGACTCTTCATTCAATTTCTAATAAGAAATGAGTGAATTTCAAAAAATGGAAGAATTTGTTAAAATATTGGCCATTTTTATGTCACCTGGTGGACTCTCAGATCTTTGATAAATACTTTTTTTACCTTATGAATTGAACAACTCATCCTAAATTAAACTCTTCCCTGATTCTTACCTAACTCATTGCTTCTGGAGGTATTTTTTAAGTTATTTATATCTTTTTCATCTAAAGACAGTGAATTTTCCAGTCAGATAATGGTTTAGCCTGACGTAGCGTTTCGTGTCTGTAATTATATTATGAAGAAAACTGAGGCAGGAGGATAGTCATGAATTTGAGGTCAGCCTGGGCTACATAATTACCCTGACTCCAAAACCAATAAATAAAGTAACCAGTCAGTGTGTGTGTGTGTGTGTGTGTGTGTGTGTGTGTGTGTGTGTCGTATAACAGAAATAAGGTAGGTATGGTGATTCATTCCTATAATCCCAATAGTCAGAATGCAGTGGCAAGAGAATTGTTGTGAGCTCGAGCCTAGCATAGTAGGTTTCAAGTCAGCATTGGCTACTTAGTAAGACTGTTTCAGAAAACAAATAAACAATAATAGCAAAAATAGCAATAAAATTACCCAATCCATCTCTTATAAACCTGTTAGAAGGTTCTGGCAAAATGGAGTCTTGAGTCTGCCAGATATACTCAAACAAATAAACAAAAATATATTATTCACTAGATGGAATGAACACAAAGAAGAACCTCAGTGTTTCCCATCCTCTACTGCCCTGAAGTGAAGGGAGGGCAGCTCCCCTATTTAATGAGGGCTCTCAGCCTCAGGACTGGTGCCACAGGGAAAGGAGCCCATTGATAATGATTCTGCTTCTCAGTGCCAAATCCCAGTCAGGCAGAGAGGAGGAATCTGGTTTTTATATCGGTGTATTCTCTGGAAAAAAAAAAAAAGATACTCAAATTCTCACAGTCCCGTGCTTTACCAAGCCCAGGCTCCTTCCATGCTCCTTTCTGTGACTGACAGGAAAGCCTACAAGGAAAAAACTCAAGTTTGTCCCACCAGGAGAGAGTTTTATTTTTTGCATTTTTGCCTCTATGCCCATCCAGGCCAGTAAAGGTCTGAGAAAAGCTCGTAATGAAATTGAACATAAATCAATATTCCTGGCATCAGCTACCAGGGAGAGACATGAAATTATGTGATTCATTTAGTAGATTCCACAAATATGTGCTCCAGAGACTCCAAACTCTACCCCAGACCTCAGGTTGCTAGAAACACAGCTCTTTGCTAAGGACATGCAACCCTTAACAGTAGTCTGTGGAAAACTCTATAGGCATCCTGAAGCCTGCCTTTCCCTCTTAATTTCCTAAATATTCACCTTGGGAGAGTCATAGAAACAGCATTCTGAATGTCCTGTTATGGTAGATTGCTGCTTGAGTCAGTAATCTTATTTCCCACCAAGTGGTCCAACATCTCTTTCCATTTTAATTAGTATTTAGAAAATCCCTTGTTTTTTTTTTTTTATTTGCTTCCTAATTAACCCCACACTTAAGAATAGATTTAGCTCGCACTGTGATTGGGATCTGGAATGTTCCCCAAGGCTCCTGGGATAAACGTTTAGTTCCCAGCTCGGCACTCACTATGAGGGAAATGCTGGAAAATTCAGAGAAGAGACTTCATGGGAGAAGTCAGGGGGCATGCACTCCAGAAGGGGACAGTGAGACTCACTCTTGTTCTCCTCCTGTCCCTGTCATGCCCTTGCCATGAGGTGAGCAGTTTTACTGCACAATGCTCTCTCAGTCCACTCTGAGGCAGAGGGCAACTGACAACAGACTGGAGGCTCTGACACCATGAGCCAAAATAAACCTTTTCTCTTCACGAGCTGATTGTCTTGGGGATTTGTTAGGGGCAGAAAACTCCCCAATGCAGCCATTTTGGTGACTGATCCTAAACCTGACCCATCTTTGAAATCTCACTCTCCGACATCCTAGTCCTAAATCATCACCTCCTATCATATCAGCTTCCTTCAGCCTTCCTTCCCTATGATTTGCCCCCATAAGAGTCCCTCTATTCCTCACCCCAGTCTTTTCCTCATTCATTTGTTTTGCAGTCTTTGCTATAAAGCTCATCCCCTCATTTGTACCCATGATATGGTTGGATGTTAGGTACCTCTCAATTGAGGGTACAACATCTCTCAACTCTCTTTCCACACTCATGCATATGGGCAGCTAAGCAAACCCCCTTCTTAAGAATGGTATGCTGTGAGTCTCTACTTCTGTATTAGTCGGGCACTGGCAGAGCCTCTCAGGAGACAGTTATATCAGTCTCCTGTCAGCCAGCACTTGCTGGCATTCACAATAATGTCTGGGTATGGTGATTGAATATTGGAAGGATTCCCACCCAGGTGGGTCAGTCTCTGGATTGTCCTTCCTTCAGTCTCTGCTCCATACTTTGTCTCTGCAACTCTTTCCATTGATATTTTGGTCCCCCTTCTAAATAGGATCAAAGTATCCACACTTTGGTCTTCCTTCTTCTCGAGTATCTTGTGGCTTGTGGATTGTATCTTGGGTATTCCAAGATTCTGGGCTAATATCCATTTATCAGTGAGTGCATACCATGTGTGCTCTTTTGTGATTGGGTTACCTCACTCAGGATGATATTCTCCAGAAGGAGCTAGAGAAAAGACCCAAGGAGATGAAGGGATTTGCAGCCCCTTAGGTGGAACAACAATATAAACTAACTAGTACCCTCAGAGCTCCCAGGGACTAATCCACCAACCAAAGAGTACACATGGTGGGACTCATGGCTCCAGCTGCACATGTAGCAGAGGATGGCCTCTGCTACATAGTTGGTCATCAATGGGAGGAGAGGCCTTTGGCCCTGTGAAGGTTCTATGCCTTAGTGTAGGGGAATGCCAGGGCCAGGAAGCAGGAGAGGATGGGTTGCTGAGCAGGGGGAGGGAATAGGGGTTTTTTTTTCTGAGGGGAAACCAGGAAAGGGGATTACATTTGAAATGTAAATAAAGAAAATATCTAATAAAATAAATAAATAAATAAATAGTAGCTATCAGAGTTAGCAATAAAATCTAATTATTTTTATAACAACAACAACAACAACAACAACAACAAAGAATGGTCTGCATATGCAGCCAAGCTGGAGAGACAGGTCAGTGGTCAAAAGCATGCTGACTCTTGCAGAGAAGCTGATTTGGTTCCCAGCACCCAGGTCAGGCGGCTCACAACCGCCTGTCACTCCAGCTTCAGGGGATCTAACATTGCAAAACCTTCACCCTTATTCAAAAACAAAGGAGTTTGGAATGCTATCAGTGATTGCTGGATAAAACATGGTTCTTCACACAGCAATGTTTCCAGTGATGTGTCAAATGAAGCCAGGCTGCTTCTGAAACAGTGAAGATTTTAAGCCCTTCTCAGCACTCTTCAAATGGATAGCCTTGAAAACAAAATCCACCTTTTTTGCATAATGAACTTTACACAAGTGGGGCTCTTTGTCTCTGTCATTCAGGCTTCTACATCGGGCTTATCCTCCACAGTAAGCTTGTTGTTTCTCCCTGAAAAGCAGGGTGAAAGTTTTCTTTCATATAAGCCCTTCTATTGTTAGCTAAACCTATGTCAGCTTTCTTAAGTCCAGTCAGTGTTCCCGAACCCTGCAGGACCTCTCTTGTCTCCAAGAACATAAATCTCACAGATGAACTCTAGGAGCTCCTCTGCAACTTGTCACCAAGCTGTCTCTAAGTCTGGAGCTTATCCTTTTACAAACATAGTGTTTATCAGCGTTCTTAGACATGTGTGAGTCATACCGTCACCAGTGGCCTATACACTCTCCAAAAGTCCTCCAGCTTCTCTGTTAATAAGGATGTCCCCTCCAGAAGCTTCCCCAAGTCCTGTTATGTTAGACTCCTCATCGGCAGTAAACTCATTTGTATCATCAGTTTCTTTAGGTTTCCATCCAAGAAAAATTTTGTTTCCACTGATATTTGGATCATTTTTCTTTTTCTTTTTTT